>NC_042631.1:31331309-31671184 GCF_901001135.1 Rhinatrema bivittatum
AAAAAGACCTAAAAACTTTACTATTTCGAAAATTCTTCACGGACCCCTAATCATCTGCTCATACCAACTCCCAAATGAACTCATAACTATAATCTACAACCTAACATGCTTCCCTCCTCATCCAACCTTATATTACTTCAGAGACTTGTGATGCTATGTTTATTACTGTAATTGTTCACTCTGTTATATCTCAAAACTTCCTTGATAAAATTGTTCACTATGTAAACCGTTATGATGGCTTTACCGAATAACGGTATATAAAACTCTTCAAATAAATAAATAAAAAAATTAAATTTCATCTGCCATTTGGATGCCCAATTTTCCAGTCTCACAAGGTCTTCCTGCAATTTATTTCAGAAAAATCCTCACACTCTTCCCAGTGTGCCCTAAACTTGCCTGTTGTCCCCCTCCTTCATAGGGGAAAATTTACCCTCCCTGTGTTGAGATCGAGTCAGGTCTCTCATGGATCATTGTGATTTTACTATATCAACTCTGTGTGTTATGAAGACTGCCCTCCCCCAAGAATGCACTGGTATATAAAGATGCTTCTTTTGTTTCATGTATTTACTTTATCAGCCGTCTCTTCAAGTAGCTTCCAAATTTCATATTAAAAATTCAACAAACATTTATCATTAAAATGCTAGTATTCTTGGCCCACACGGTAATTACAACACAGGGTAATGTATTTCTCACTCTCTCCCACAGTACTACAATATACACACTGAGAGAATTTACTGTATAATCTAATACACTCTATAATGTCATATCACACAAAATCCATTGTTTATTGATATACATATAAAATCATCAATCTCACTAGACAGAGTTAAAACTAACTACTCACATTCATTCCCCATACACACCATTAAAAACATCACAAAAAACACTGTGACAATAGAGTACATTGAGGAGTGAGGCTGTAACCAGTTCCTTTTTGAATTCCACGGCACTGGCTCAGTACACCGTATATATCGAAGAGCAAAATGCAGTGTGTTATTAATCTGTCGCCCTCTTAAAAAAAAAACTGATGAGAGTTGAGTTCCCACATTTGAAGAAGAGCAAATTGTTGGAAATTATATAATACATATTGAAATATATAATGTAGTTTGGGGAACACTCTAATAAGTGGGGAAAAAAATTGAGACAGTATAACGCACTGTAATACATTGTATTGTCACAGTGGTTTTTGTGATGTTTTTAATGGTGTGTATGGGGAATGAATGTGAGTAGTTAGTTTTAACTCTGTCTAGTGAGATTGATGTTTTTATATGTATATCAATAAACAACGGATTTTGTGTGATATGACATTATAGAGTGTATTAGATTATACAGTAAATTCTCTCCGTGTGTATATTGTAGTATTCTTGGCCCAGGCATGTCCCAGTGAGCCCTGCGCTAGTGGTCTAACCTGGGGAAAACTGGACATGCTTCAGTGACACAAAGATGTGTGTGGCTGTGAGTGAGAGAGAAAGTATTTGTGTAGTTCTGCTTGAGAGAGCCTGCGCCCTTGCTGAGTCATGCTCCTAGGATGAATGTGAAACATCCAGGGATAGGCTCCTTTCTGGACAAACCCATTAAGCAATAGTACTTCATAAGTTTAGGTCATGAGAGATGTCTCCCTCTCGTTTGGATGAATGCCTGCGTTGAAAGAGTCTGTACAAGTCTGCATGTATACGTGCAAGTCAGTGTGCACAGTTTATAAAAGAGTGCATATCTCTACCCCAAAAGTACAACATATATTTCAGTATGTGAGCATATCTAATGCAGAAAAACACCTACTTTACCTATTTTATAAAATTATGCATGCATATTTTACACACACATTTGTAACATATCATGTCTAATATGTGTGTGCAACTTGTGCATAAATTTCTGAACTCTGCCTGGAATGCTCTTAAACTCCCTATTTTATTCCCCGGGGCTTTTGCACAGTACTACTTAGCAAGTGCACATGTTCCTTACTTAACGTACACCTTTTGAAAATTCGCCTAGGTAGAAGTAAATGGGTTCTGGTACAGCGGGAAGTGGAAGAGCAGTGGTGTTTAGAAATAAAGTGAGCATTCCTATTTTTGTGACATTCTGAGCTGATATTTAAATGATAGAGCTATGTCACTTATTGGCTTTTATGCTCGGGGACTCTATATTTCAACATTTATTATCTCACTATATTGTGAATGTTATGATGTGCCCCTCCTTGAACTGTTGAAGTGTGCAGGTTATAAATGTTAAAGGAGATCTTGTAAGGGCAACAAAACATTTTAGCTAAAATGTAAATAAAGGGAAGAGGAGAAAGAGGGCTCTAAGGTGAGGCTGAAAAGGTAAGGATAACAAGGTTACCATTCATAAACCACATGAGATTGCAGAAAGAGAAATACAGGTAACAATATCTGTAAAAGCCAAGAGAATCTGGGAAAGTTGTCAAGACAGCGAAGGCACTAATGGAAGAAAGAATAGCTCATATGAAAAAAAAAAAGACTACTTTTTTAGATATATTAATGGCACGAGAAAGTGCAAAAGTGGAATTGTAAGATTCAAAAGTTAGGCGTGGAGACAGAATAGGTAGAGGCTGACAAGAGAAAAGTGAAGAAGGGATTACCTACAGTGCTCCACAGGGATCGCTCCTCCATTTAACATTTTTGTAAGAAATGTGGCATGGCTATTGGGAAAGGTTTGCCATTTTGTGGATGCTGCAAAACCTACAATAAGGTAGACTCTCTGGAAGGTGCAGAAAACATGAGGAAGGATCAAATGTAGCTTGAGGAATGGTCGAGAGTCTGACAGCTAAGATGTAATGCTAAAAGTGCATGATTATGTATTCAGGTTGCAAAAACCCAAGGGGGGGGGGGGTAAAGTTCTGCACACAGAACAGGAGCAGGATCGGGGGTTGATCATATCTGATGATCTTAAGGTGACCAAACAGGTAGACATGGCAATAGCAAAAGAAAAAAGGTGCTTGGGTGCATAGGAAGAAGCTTAGTCAACAGGAAAAAGGAGACTATATTGCCTTTATGTTTGGAGAACTGTGTACAATTCTGGAGACCACACCTTGAAAAAAATATAAACTAGATGGAGTAGGTCAGAAGGGCAGCTACCAATAGTCAACAGTCTTTATCATAAAGCATACGGGGACAGACAAAGATGTAAACATGTATAATCTAGAGGAAAGAAGGGAAAGGGGAGACATGATAGACATTTAAATACCTCCAAAGAATAAATGCACAGGAGGCAGGCCTCTTTCAGTGAAAGGAGGTTCTAGACCAAGATGCCATGGGATAAGGGTGAAATGAGGTAGACTCAGGAGTAATCTAAGGAAAGATTTCTTTATGGAATGGGTGGTGGACTCTAGGAACCAGGAGATAAGGACAGTATCAGCATTCAATAAGAACATGGGACAAGCACAGATGGTCTCTAAGAGAGAGGAAGGGACTATAAAGCTGAGCAGGGGATACTGATGGGAAGATTGGGTGGGCTGAATGGTCTTTATCTGACCTCATGTTCTACCTTTCTGTGTTCTCTCTTAACATCCTGCATGCACGTCAAATGTTTTATGGAAAAGCTGTAAACTGAAAACTCATTACCGCCTGGGAACTTTAATGTTGTGAAGGTACTTGACGAACAAAGTTAAACAGATGGAATGAACTGTTGTGTAATCATCTGTTATTTAGAGTCAAACTCCAACTTGGCTCAGATATGCACAGAAAAGGAGTGTGCTCTTTACATGCAAATCACCTCCCAAGGGCTTTTATGCACTTTCACAGTCTTTGTTTCTCTCTCTTCTCTTGTAGGTCAGTGACATAGGAGAGACTTTATACATATGTTGAAAGGTACAAAGAACAGGCAGCTGTTCAAAACCTGGAGCTTATCATTTTCAAAATTTACAACAATGCTTTTAGGAGGACATTGAATGCTGACCTGCACCTCCATCTGTGACTCTATAGGCTACCTGTAAGAGGGGTGGACGCTCTCTCGAGCTGTTACTGCACATCCTGCTTGTATTCAAGGGGTCCTTCCATGCCATCACTGGCCGTGAGCCTGCTGAATGATGGACCAGCTATTTCCTTTCCCATCCTCCATGTCTGACCACACCATGTTCTCTGCATAGTTGTACAGAATTGCTCTCGCCTAGCATAAGTATATTCTCAAAACCAGTCAAGGGGCAATCTCTAAACCATCTGCACTGGGAGAAAGTCCATGGGTGTGTCTTTACCCTCAGACTTTGCACTGAATTTGAAAGTGAAAGTATGCCTGTACTCTTGAAACATACCACCAGTACAAAGTGCGCACGGACATGTATACCTTTCCTTTTGTGCGGATACTTATAACATGCATTGAGTGGAAAATGCAAACTACATGTATCATTTTCCGTGCCTGTGCATGCTGCCTCTGAATGTGGCAAAAAGTATGCACAATGTGGAATCCACCCCTCGTGGGAAGGCAGTGTTTAGGGTAGTTAATGCAAGGAAAATACTACCTGTGTAGCTTTGAAAATTGCCCTCCTAGAAGTTGATTTTCAAAAGGATTTATGCGGATAACTTTGAGTTATCAGCCTAAATGCTGAATTTTGAGTATCTTCACCACTTAACACAGATTAATTTTATTCAGATAAGTGATTATTCAGCTAAAATTTATCCAGATAACTTGTAGGTGTTTAGTTGAATAACTTATCCATCTAACTCACATAATAAGAGTTAGCCAAATAAGTTTTTTTGCCAAGTCTAAACATAAATAAATCAAAAGCAACATCTAGCTGCTATATCGCTGCCAAGTTATATTTCACTGTAAGTTCTCTAAGAATTATATATATATTCAAAAAACTTCAAAAATTTGCTTGATTACCCTACACTCTGTGAAGCAAACTTTCAAAAAAAGCTTTTTCAAAAATGATGAAAAACTTAAAAAATATTATTGTGGAGAGGTAGAAGTTTCATATATAATGTAGGCAACTCTGTACCAATGCATAATTGGTTATAATCATCAACCCCTACCACCTCCACTCGAGCAATACTTTTTTTTAAAGAAATTTTTGTGAATGAAGATTGTGAATCCCAAAAAATTCAAAAGACAACCGTAGGGGTGAAAGTTTACCTTTCCTGTAGAAAGGACCTGAGTGTAATCTTATGAAAATACTAGATTAACCAATTGGTTTAAAAATGTTTGGAGATTGACCAACGTTCGTATGGAAGTCTATGATGGACCCGCCTCAAGTTAATCTGGTATATTCTCTCTATGTTCCCCATCTCCACCGTCTTTCAAATGTTCAAGCCATACCTTGATTTACCTTTCATTCTCCATTTCCCACTTTTCTCTCCAGTACAAGCTTGGGCAAAACTGCAAGGGACCAGGCAAATCGTGACCCTGTACTTATAGAACAGCAAGTAGGGGTCTCTACATGACAGCACTTAAATCTCGGAGATCCTTCGAGCCGCGTAGATTGCTACCAGAAATACCATCTTTGGTGTCAGATTCTTAATTGGTGCTTGTTTAAGTGGCAGAAAGGGTGCTTTAGTCAGGGTGGTCAGTACTAGATTTAGATCCCATGTTGCCATGCAAGGGACATACCTGCCTTTCTGCTCTAATGAAGTGTGCTACATCTGAGTGGGAGCTTACTGAACCTCCTTCCCTCTGACCCATGTAACATGTTAATACGGCTATCTGCACCTTCAGTGAATTCAGTGCTATTCCAGAATTGTCCGAACCTGTGACTTGAATGGAGAAACACCCCTTTTTCTGCTCCAGGCTTTGAAAACTTTCCAGACTCTGCTGTATGCTAGGCATGTGGAATGCTTCCTTGCCTTCAGCAATGTTGAGACCAATGACTCCAAATATCACCGTTTTCTTAATCTCCTTCTTTCAATAGGCAGGATGTAAGATAATGCAGATTTGGATCTTCCATTACAGCTAGCCCTTGTTGGAGTAAGCCATTGGGAGCCTGAGAGGTCTCTCCCTGCTTTGCCTTACCAGGGCTGCATACTATGAGCATCTAGGCTCATCCAGCACCACCCAAAGCACCCTTACAAACATTGGCCATGGCAGAAACATATTCAGCGTTTTTTCCCGATGCCCAGCATTGGACTAATGCATCTATTCCCCTTGATCCTTTTACCTGAACTCAGCTGGAAAATTCTTGCCAATGGTATTCTGATGAGTAGCAATCAAATCCCATTAGGGCCAACTTCCATCTGCCTACTAACTCCAGAAAGGCTTCTTCTGATAATTACCACTCTTCTGGGTCTAGTGTGTGACAGCTGAGGTAGTCCACATGTAGATTGTCCACTCTATTTGTCCCATTAAGGCTTTGAGGTGATCCTCTGCCCAGATCATCATGAGGTTTGTCTTCTCCACTGGAGGCTCCAGGTGTTCTCTTGTCTGTTAAAATAGGCTATTGCCATGGTGCTGTCCAATAGCACCCTTAAGGCTCCCCTTTATTCGGGGGAGAAAACTGTCCAGTGCTAGCCTGACTGCTCTTACTTCCAGTTGATTTATCGATGAGCAAGACTCTCCTATTGACCACTTTCCCTGCACTAACTATCTTTCCCAGTGAGCCCCTCAGTCTAATAAGCTGGCATTTGTTGTCATTGTAATCCACTTGGGTGGATCAAAGTCCATTCCTGAATATAACTTGGTGTCATCCAGCTACCACTGGAGACTGTCCTTGACTCCCACTAGAAGCCTCTCCTCTCCTCTTAATCCTTCCTCTGTGGGGGCCATTGTGATAATGTCTTCTGCAATGAGTGGATGTGGGCCCTTGCTCAGGGAAATAGGTCTAAGGATGCTGCCATTGACCCCAGCAGCTGCAGGTAACCTCTTAACCTGGGCCTCCTACTTGCCATTGGTTCACTCACTTGAGACGGCAGTTTCCTGCTCCTTTCTTGTGTCATAAAGGCCTTCCCCAGTCTCATGTTGAACCACTAAGGTCTGTGAATGATGCTACTGGCTCTTGGCCTCATTCACAACCCATCCTAATGACTCCAGGAGCTGTTTCAGCCTAGATCTGGCATAAGCGTATCTGCACATCCCTAGCAGAGAAGCACATCAGAAGTTTCTGAAATTCTTGGGTTTAAGAAGCAGTTATCAATTCAAGGCCATGCCCTTTGGGCTAGCCAGAGCACCGTGGACCTTTACCAAGGTGATGGTTGTGGTGGCAGACGCCCTGCAAAAGGAAAGGATAGACGCCTGTATCTAGATGATTGACTAATTAGAGCAAAGTCAAGAGTAAAACAGCTCCTGGAGTCATTAGGTTGGGTTGTGAATGAGGCCAAGAGCTCTGTTTACTCTCTTTAAATCCAAAACTGGATGAAATGTATCTTCCTTCTTTTATACCACAAAATGAATGGAATAACAACCCCTCTCTAATTCTGACTCGGGTACTGGGACTACTGCTTCAAATCAATCTACTGTCGCCTGAATAGCGATTCCCTTCACTGGGGATCTGCATGGGAATATTTTGCTTCTGGTATTGGACAGCCAATTCAAGGCAATAGCCCTGCCAACTGATCTCTAGGACCAACCTGTCCTTGACAATATGGGTCTACTACTCGTAAAGCATATTAGCTGGTCACCTACTGGAAGAAGCAAGGAGTGGACCCTTGCACCTTCATTTGGCATCTCTAAGCCCCCTGGAGCCTTGGGATACCCTATCTCAGCCCCCCTCTTTGGCTCCCACAAAAAGTTGATTTGGGCTAAGATCTCCAATCTGCAGCTTGAGGGGGCTAATTGGTCTGTATTGTCTAAATTCACTAGATTTCCCCCTGAAAGGCCCCATGGCCCCTCTGAATCTATCCTTTGGCAACCTCTTGAGTCCCCCAGACTCTTAACAGACTTTTCCAGTTCCTCTCCAAATAGCAGGCAAAGGGTAGTCTGCTGAGGTGGCTTTTGGAGGCTGAGTCCACAGACTAATATCTTAGCCATAGGAACCTCCTTACCATCACCGCCATCATCACCTGTTTAGATGAGGTCCTAATTAAATCATAGAGGGAGTTTGCCAGGAATGCTGCAACTGACTCCAGTTTGTCTACCCCTTCCTCCTCATTCATAGTAACATAATAGTAAATGTCAGCAGAAAAAGACCCAATTGGTCCATTCAGTCTGCCCAGCAATGTTTTTATTTTATTTTATTCTTAGGGTAATTATTGTTCTGCTCAGGTTACCCCAGTCTATATTGGGTTTTCCTTTTCTTCGTCTCCATCATTTGGCCAATAGGAATCCTCCTCTAAGTTTACCCCATGTTCTTTTGAATTCCATTACTGCCTGTGTCCTCACTATCTCCTATAGGACATTCCATGCATCCACCTCCCTTTCCATGAAGAAATACTTCCTGACGTTGGTCCTGACTCGACCCCCTTGGAGCTTCATATTATGACCTCTTGTTATACAGCATGCAGTATTGCTTGAGCCACCTTATCAGGGCTCTAACTGTATAACCCTCCTGCAGGTATCTCCTGCAAAGACAGGCTAGCTATTTCAAAGGATTTTTAACAAAGATCCTATTTTCCAGTCCTGCAGGGCTGAACCTCCTTCTACTGGGATGATGGTCCTCCTCATGACTGCTGCAAATAGGGCATCTACTTTGAGCATCTTGAATAGGTGCTATTTCTAGTTCCCATAGAGGGTACAGCCTACATATCATATCCTTGGTTCTCCTGGATGCATCAGGTGCTTCCTGCTTTGCCATAATTATTTTTCTTATAGCCACATGTAGGGGAAAGACTCTAGTTGATTTCTTAATTCCCAGAAGGATCTCTCTTTGCGACGTTCTGTCTTCTTCCTGGCTTTCTGTCAAGCTAATGCCTGTGAAACATTCGTTCTAAGAATCCCCAGCTCATCCCTTCTAAACAACCTAATCACAGAATCCTTACTCTCCTCTACCTCTAGTTCTCCTTTGAGTCCTGAGGCTCCATACTCCATTTCTGACCACTGTGGGGGAAATAGTTTCCCCCAAGGAGAGTTCCTCATCTATCCCCAGGCCAGGGTCTTTTTGCCCCCACCTTCTGTTCCTCAGAGGCCTCAAGAGAAGATCTAGGATACAACTGCCCTGCTGGGGTTCCCCCTTTCAATGCCTCACCTCTCATCTGCCTGTACACTTTGTGCATCAGGAAAATGAATTCCATAGAGAACTCTAATTCCCTGCCAACTTTGTTCCATGACAGTCCTATTGCTTGCCTTGGGCCTATTTCATGCTCCTTGTTGGCAGCCTCCTCCTGATTTGTACTTCCTCCCCAAGCCACTGCCTCCATGTCTCACACCGGACCGGCACCAGCTCCTCCCCCTCCAGTTCCAGCACTTCCTTAGTGTCATCCTTACTGTCCTATCATACCAACTTCCAATGGAGGGTCTAGTGCATCACATATCGCACAGAAGGAACCCGTAATAGAGCTCTATTACCAACCTGAAGGCATTTCCTGCCTCTATCCTCCTCAGGCAGTGGGGGGAAATCAAGCTGCTCTCTCCCCCCTTCGGCACCTCCTATCCCATTTTTCTTTTCAATCTAGCTTTATGTGGATGATACTGTGCTTTTACCACCAAGCCCAAATGGGAACTAGATTATAGAGAGAGAACAGCCACTCTAGCCAGAGTCATACTACTCTCTGCAGCTTAATCTATGTTTTCCTTGGTAGAGCGATCTATCAATAGCCTATCACCATATAAGCCTTTCAACCTCTTTTTTGCTATCCCAGACCAGCCACCATCACCTAGAGGAAGAGAACTACTTATTTCCTATCCTACTATGCCAGAATGACTTCATAAAAGGAAGATGTTCTCTGTTTTCACCTGCTGGTGAACAAATATATTCCCACTTGTCTGGACTGGTCTGGTAGGACGAAAAGGAATAGACTATTAAAGCTCAACTGAACTCCAATGTACTTGGCAACATTGATTCAGTCTTCCATTATAAGAATTTATTACTATAACTCATTATACCATGGGCTGCCTGGGACCAGTCTTAAGCAATTGCAGCTTCTCAAATATGATCCTATCACCCGGCTTCCGCATGAGCTCTACTGGTTGTCGATAGAGGCCAGGATCCAGATTAAAGTTTTGACACTGCTGTTTAAATGTGTGCACAGAGGCCTTCCCGAATATTTGGCTGGTGTGTTAATCAGATCTGAGCCCGTACACATATTGATATCATCTAAGCCATCTTTATTAGGGTTGCCATCATTAACTAGGCTTAGACAGACAGTTATTATGGCCCAACATCATGGAAAAAATTACACCTTGAACTAAAAAGCAAAAAGATTTAGAAAACTGGCCACAACATGGCTCTTTAATCAAATATTTTGGGTTGTGTGAGAGATTGGAGAGGCCAGTTGGGGAGGAGTGAAATGATAAAACATTGAGGAATGTAAGTACATTTAGGATGTTTTAGTGCTGATGTTGTGGTGTTACATATGGATTTATATTTGATTTAAATTTAATGATTATGTACATCCCTTGCTGTGTATTGTCTGCTGCAAAGAAAAGACGCATTTCTTTTATTAAAGCTTGCATTGATTAGATTCTTAAGGCTGGTCTCTTTACTGATCTTATCAATCCGAGGTTTAAACAGATTGTTTTGTTTATGTATTTTAATGTACTGTTTTAGGGTTATACCTCACTTGCTGTCTTTGTATGAATGGTGAATAATGAAATGTTGATAAATAAATAAATTAGGATGAAGGGAGGGAGAAAGGGCTGAGTGCTAGCAGCATTGGGAAAAATAGAGGGAAGTCAGTAGTCACTTAGCTGAGCAGCAATGACATTGGAAAGGAGGAAGAGAAAGTGAAAGGTGGAGCTGAACATTGACATGATGGGGAGGGATGGCAGAAGACTTGGAGCTAATCAGTGGTGTTGGGAGGATGGGGAGAGACAGAGCTGAGCAGTGAGGGAGGGCAGATAGGTGATGTAGAGGTAGGTGGCAGTATCTGGGTACTTGCCAGGTTCTTATGGCCTGGATTGGCCACTGTTGGAAACAGGATGCTGGGCTTGATGGACCATTGGTCTGACCCAGTATGGCATTTTCTTATGTTCTTATCAAGAAGGAGAGTGAGAGACATGGAGCTGAATGGCAGTGGCATTGGAAAGGTTTGTGTTGCAGTTCTTTTGCCATTTCGGTAGTTGTTATCTGAACTGCTTCCATGTTATCAATGTCTTTACAAAGCTATCACTTCTGGAACTCTTATGCATGAACTATACAAGGACAATATTACATCATTTTTCCTGTTGGTGATACCTCTCCTTATACTAAAATGCTCCATGGAGGCACCAACTCAATTAACAGAAAATCAGAGCACACTAAAACATGCTGCCTCTACAAAAGAAAACAGAGAATCCACAAGGCTCTATAAACTATTACTAGCTTTCACCTGGGGGAGCTGTAAATCCACAAGGTTACTATTATGTCTTTTCCCATACTAATGGTATCTCCTGACTACACTCTAGTAGGGAGTTGACAGGATCCCTACATTTGTATAGCTAACCAAGCAGTCTTGCTATATTTCCTCACTCTCACTCACTCTCCATTTCTCTTGCAGACTGGCCTATCGGCACATCCAACCCCCTAAATGCCTCTGCCAGCAAAAGAAAAAAAATTGCTGTGTTATCCCATTCTGCCACAGAGGAAGGTACACTAGCTCAATTGCTAGGCTCCATGAGAAAGACAGACTGGCTGGGCTACCACACTACAGCTTACCACTCAAGATGATAGACTGCAGTGAAACCCAGTGGCAAAGAAAATGCACCTTGCCTATGGTAGAGCGAGTCAACACTAAGTTTTCATTTTTTTTTCCTTTTGCAGGCAGTTGCAGTTAGGGGCCGAAGGTGCCTGTTGGGCAGATAGGCCAAGCTACAAGAAAGAGGAAGGAAGGGAGGGTGAGAGCAAGACCAATTGGTCAGCGATGTAATGTACTTACAGAATATGAGGAGTCAAAGAGGGAAGGGGAGAGGAATTGGGATTTCCGTGTATCCTATAAAGCACTTCAGTCTAATCTCTGCACACAGTCTCTCTTCCATTTGCAGCTTCAATAACTTGAGTAAACTCCCAGTTCTGCCGGCTGCCTCCTTTCATTGCCTACCAGCTAAGTCAGCTTTACAGTTTAAAGGTGTTTTTTTTTAAGTGAAGGCTCAGAATTCTCCTTCCCAGGTAAACGGACCCTATTTTCACTAAAATATTGTTGTGTTAGGCTTGATGATTGTAGAGGCTTTGAAGATTGATAAAGTGCCACATCTGAATAAAATTTGCAATAATAGGGCAAGCAGATAGCGTTATATAGCGTGTGTGTGTGGGGGGTGGTGTGGGGGGTGGTGGTGGGGGGTGGTGGGGGTGTGTGTGGGGAGTGGTGTGGGGGGGTGGTGTGCAAGGAGAGAAAGAAGGATGAAAGATATTGAAGCACGGGGAGCAATCGTGTGGATAAAGAAGGAAGAAGGGGACAAACAATACCTGTTTTGAACACGTTCACTAGATTAGATGCAGTTTTGGTCTTTGGATTTAAAGACTGATGGCATTCCTACAGATCTTTTCTAATATTCTCTTCAGGGCTAATAAAAAATGTAAACAGACAGCCTACCAGGAGAGTCACGTGATGCGGTGAGTTGGGGGTGGCAGCTCAACCCTGTGCTCCACATGCCTCCCCCCAAGAAAAGCTTAAATGCCTTAAGATAATCTAGCTTTTTTTCATAGTAGCACCTACCCGACAACTTTATTCACAGTGTGTGGCCCAATTTGTTTCTCGTTGGGGACTTTGTACCCGCGATGTCCATACTACTCTCGCTAAAAAGGAAAGAGAAACCGCGAGCTGGAGGGTAAGATGGCCGCCGTTCAAGCCTCAGCTCTTGTGCCTGTGATATCAGACTCAATGGTCACTACCCTAACAACTGCGGTGGTTGCTGCTCTTAATTCGCGATTTGACAACCTCTCTGCTCAAATGGCTGAAGTTAAGACCTCACTATCTGAGTATCATTCTTGAATGGACTCTGTGGAGGGCTGAGTAAGTGTAGTGGAGGATGACACTATGGCCCTACAAGTAAGTCACTAAGCTGGAAAAGCTTGTGACTGCCCAAGATGTTAAGATTTGGATAACAGATCAAGGCGGTCAAACCTGAGATTTGTTGGCTTCACAGATAATATCTCAGACATTAAACTGCAAGATCTGATTGAAACATGGCTGCCGCTGGAACGGGGCCTCACAGATTTAGTAGGCCGTCTCAGAGTGGAACGGGCACATCGGAGCACCAGTGGACGGGAGGAGTAAATCCCGCATGGTGATCGCAAAAATCCTCAACTATGCGCACAAGGCTCTCCTGCTGCAAGCATATTGTCACAAGAAAGAGTTCATGCACGAAGGGCGAAAGCTCTTAATTTTTCAAGACTTTTCCCTCAGAGTTTCAACGATATAGAGAGACAGCCTACCCTGGGGAATAGTTCTTTTCTAAGGGTTAGAAATGCAAAAGTATGAGTGGGGTTTTTTTTGTTATTATTTAGCTTAGTGAAACAGTGAATGGATTTATTTTTAGACATGGATCACCTGAAGCTTTGGGCAGTCAGAAAAAAATGACACTACTTGACTGTGCCGAGACAGACTTTTCAGAATAAGCTTGAAAATGTGAAAGCTGCTTGCCTCAGGCTTCTGAACTTGCTGGAGAATCCTGGGAGGTGTCAATGCTGTGCAGGTTTCCTTTGTGATGGAGATAGGTTAAAAGAAGGGAGGGGGGGGGCACATGGACAAAAAGACCAAATTCAGAGTTTGTTTATGCCAAGACCCCTTGAGTGGGGGTCATTCAGTTTCTGGGCAATGGAGGGGGCACTTAGAGGCTAGGGGAGAAAAAAAATAGGTCCCGATTTGAAATTCAGGGGAACTCAGGGATGGGGAAGGGATGGAGAAGGTGAGCAGGGACTGGGAGATTGAGTGGGAAAGCAGGAACTTGAAGATTTGATAGGGGTCAGTGAGAATTTGGGTGGGAGAGCAGGAATTCAAATTGGATGGGGGGTGAGCAGGGAATTGAAGGAAAGTGCATGAGAGAGCATGACCCCAGATCGGTGAAGCAGACTAGGTCCCAGCAAGAGAAAGAGACCTTATGATTGAGACAGGGGGACAGCAGGGCTGACTGTGATTGGAAAAATAAAGAGTTCAGACAGCAAAAGTAGAAAAAAATCTTATTTTCATTTTAGAGACTGGAATATATAAACTTAGGGAATGTGTATCTGTTGTGTGTATATTTTGCATAGTACAAGAGGCAATGTTACTCCTGGGAGAATTTTGTGCAAAAAATGTTAAATTCTGTGCACAATATATATTAAAATAACCCACTATAAACTGCTCTGAGTAATTTAATTAAAAATGCAGTACACTAACGAATTATTAAAGATGCAGACAAGGCTGGTGCTAGCCTTTTTGCTGCCCTGTGTGAACAATTACTGTGCTGCTACCCCCCCCCCCCCCCCCCCCCAATTCATTCAGCCTCTGACCTGAGCCCATCATAAAAGCACAGCTCCCTCAAGCAATTTATATTTTTAAAAACTGACACCCCCCTCTCCCCAAATGGAACCCAGGTCAAGGGAAGGGTATTAGGTACCCTAGGCAAACCTTACAGCCTTGCACACACACACACACACAAATTATGCTTTTACAACAGATTTTACATGAAAAAAAGAATATTCAAAAGTACAGTCTTCCGAGGCAAAATTATTACTTACAACATGCATATTATTTACATGCACTACAGTGGTTCCAATCAGAAAATCCTGCAAAAAAGATACTTGGAACTCCTATGAAATTAGACTTTTTGTAATGCGTGTTGGGTGTAGGCTTAGCCCTCAGAAAGCCATGAATAAAAGGAATTACCATTATGATATAGTAAATCTCCAATACCAAAACATTTAAGTGCCAGCACTCAAACAGTAAAACCTTATTTATGAAACAAAAACACTGTACCTATTACACCAGGCCCTAGAGCACCAATACTCTTCCTATTAGGAAACAGAACAAATCAAACTGCTATAGATCCCTACAGATAATTACACGGTAGCAGAATTCCTCACCTCGGTGTCATATGCAGAACACAGACCAAATACAGAATAGAGAGATCAGAAAGTATAAACAGAAACGTGCTGAGAAGAAGAGTAGTACTAGCAGCTCTGTTTGCTAGGGGGGAGCTGAGGGCAGGAAAACACCTGACATCAGCCTAGCTGTAGTTTATAGACACAGTATACACAGGATTTACAGGCCCTTTGGATTTGGGGGTTCTTTTGGGGCACACACATTCTTAGCTATCTTGACATTGGTTTTACAGCAGTGTTTGCTTGCTATCTGAATTATTATATGATTACTTTTATTTACATGATACTTATGCTGATTTTGTTTATTCTGGGCATCCAGCGGAATATATTAGGTTCAGAGAATATGAAAGGCTAGTCGTCGGGATATATGAGAGAGAATGATGTACAAAATAGTGAAACAGAAAATATGGATAAGACACAAGAAAAACCACCATTTCAGAGTAGTGCTAAGACACGCAGTACTTTTTATCAGTTAAGTCTGGCAATACTTCAAGGAAAGCTGGAGCCAAAAAAACTATACAGCAATTGTGCTGGCCACAGACATAAGACCCTATCTCACGGTAGAACAGAAGATTCTTGCTGAGAGCTGAGTTCTGACCAGATCAGCAAGCCCATCTCAACAATGCCACAGAATAACTGGTACCATTACAGTCCACCCACCGAGACAATGCTTGCAGAGTTACTGTCTGGAGAGTCACCAGCAGACACGATGACCACTTACTGCTAGGCCATTTGTGTGTGTGTGTGTGTATATATATATCCCTGTTATAGCTGGAGAAGATTATTTAATTCACTGATTGTGCCGGTAAAACCTGTTTTTCTGATTTGTTCTAACCATCATTATTATAAGTGACTGATTTGCCTTCATTATTATACTTTGCCAATATACATATAAGAACATAAGAACATGCCATACTGGGTCAGACCAAGGGTCCATCAAGCCCAGCATCCTGTTTCTAACAGTGGCCAATCCAGGCCATAAGAACCTGGCAACTACCCAAAAACTCAGTCTATTTCATGTAACCGTTGCTACTAATAGCAGTGGCTATTTTCTAAGTCAACTTAATTAATAGCAGGTAATGGGCTTCTCCTCCAAGAACTTATCCAATCCTTTTTTAAACACAGCTATACTAACTGCACTAACCACGTCCTCTGGCAACAAATTCCAGAGTTTAATTGTGCGTTGAGTGAAGAACAACTTTTTCCGATTAGTTTTAAATGTGCCACATGCTAACTTCATGGAGTGCCCCCTAGGCTTTCTATTATCTGAAAGACTAAATAACTGATTCACATCTACCCGTTCTAGATCTCTCATAATTTTAAACACCTCTATCATATCCCTCTCAGCCATCTCTTCTCCAAGCTGAAAAGTCCTAACCTCTTTAGTCTTTCCTCATAGGGGGAGCTGTTCCATTCCCCTTATCATTTTGGTCGCCCTTCTCTGTACCTTCTCCATCGCAATTATATCTTTTTTGAGATGCAGCGACCAGAATTGTACACAGTATTCAAGGTGGGCTCTCACCATGGAGCGACACAGAGGCATTATGACATTTTCCGTTTTATATATATTTAAACTAGACTTTAAATTTTATTAACTCTAAATATTTAAAACCCTGTACAAAAGCCTCAAGGCTGGTTGGTATATGCTGCATGCAAGAGCATTAATTATGCACCAGAAAAAAAAAACCAGGCAAAAAAATTCACCTGTTAGAATTTAAATTCTATATGAGAGACATTTCCAGGTCAGAGACTTTGAACTGGTCCCAGGATATTTTAAACTGATGTTATTAATATTCTCTATCAGTTCCTTTTTTTGTTCTCTCGCTCTGGTGTTCTGTTTCTTTTCAGTTTAAATTCTTTCCCTTTTTCTTATAAAATGGCTTTTTACATAATTCTTTTCAGATAGATGATTTGTAAATATAAATCAATAAATATTATGCCTTAGGGAGAGCTAGAAGGGGTTGGGAGTCCTTGAGAGACAGGACTATTGTGTTATTTTTATTATCTGTTGGTGATACAGGAGGAAGTAAAGTTTTATTTTTTTTTAAATCACATCCCTATCACAGAGGTATTTTGTTTGTTGGAGTTGTTTAAGGCTTGTCCGGGTTGATATCTTTGTAAATGGGGATGGTTGTGTTGACATTCTTTGGTTGTTATTTTGGAAGACCTTTTGTTAACATTGATTATACATTGCTATTAACAGATAGTATTGCATTGCTATTATCTTTTATTATGTTATGTAAATATCCCTAGCGAGAATGGGGAATGAGGGTTGGCGTTTTTTGTTTATTTTATTATCCTTTTATATATTATACCAGTGAAAACCACCCAGGGTTGCTCAGGTTGTCTGGTCCACAAGAGCTGTAAATTAAAAAAAAATTTTAATTTATTAATTTTTATATATCGATGTTTCATGAGAACATATCACATCGGTTTACATTAGTTAAATATTCATTTAAAAATATTTGTGTTTCCAAAATTAAATGAAAAGAAATAAATCAAAGTTTCATAATAAACTAATAAAAACAATTAAAATAATTATTAACAAATACACAGTTAAAGATACAGACCAGTAAAAGTATAAATAAGATAAAAAAATATAAATATTAAAAGGGGTATAAAATCATTTAGTTAACATTCTTGGAAGGCTTGTGCAAATAGCCATGTTTTAATACCCTTTTTAAACCGAACAAAAGTGAAAACGATAACTATTGTTATATTTTGTTAAGTAATTAACAGAGAGCATACAGAACTTGTCACCTGGACCATCATCAAAGGCATTTGTATGTAGAAGGCAGGAAGCAGATTCCCATGGAACATGAATACATGAATGCCAGAAGAATGGACCCAGAGAAATTATTTAGCAGAGACAGACTATAAATGTTCAACCAAGACAGACTGGGGAATAAGCCAAGATAAAAACAAGGTGGTATTGTGTAAATATTGCTGTTTTGCCAAGAGAAAGGGCTCGTATGTGGGCATGCAAATACTTCTGTAAATATAGGACTATAACACAATCCTGTTCTAACACAGAGAAAAGTCTCTCCTCATGTCAATGTTGAGTTCCAACAACATGTGACATTTTTCTCTTGGTAATCCCAATATATAGTTTGTATTACTTAAACACAACTACCTGTATGCCTGTGTTCCATTATTTTAGTCTTAACCATTCACAGATATCACATTACTAAATCCATTGTACAAAATGGAATGGTCTTGTGTGATGCAAGATACAATATCAGAATAAACAAGGCTTAGACTTGTATTTGTGAACAGGCAATATATTGAGGTTGATATAGCGGATGTGGTGAGGAACAGGTGTTAGTGTGTGGATGTGAAAGGAGGTAATGTGGAGGCAAGCAAAATGATTAGAAGAATACAGGAGGGGGAGATTTCATGCTCTCCCTCCTCTTCTCCCTTCCCCAATTTCTTTCAGGGTTCTCTCCTCTACATCCAGACCTAGCAGTTCACATCCTCCAGGACATCAGACTCTCCCTTCCTCACCAGCACAGCTAGGAGGCAGACCCCAGCATTCACTAAGGATATTAGTACCCTAGATCTCTGTGACCCAATGATTACACTGCCAGCCTCGGGATCACTATACACCTGAACAATAACTGAAAGCTCTACATGTTAAGAAACCAGACAATGAGCTGCTACATTTTAGTGGCTGGATAAAGTAAATATACACACTGAACATTCTTACATGACAATTATTGAGCCCACTGCCTACACATTAGTTTTTATGTTATAGAGTATGTTTTATTTATTTTAGTTGTATTTTGCTTATGCAATCTATTTCTGGATTTCTTTTCTGCTGTTTTTGTGTTTGCTTTATCTGGTTTGAATTAATTTTACTGAGGTCCATATTCAGCTCCACTTAGCTGGAGAAGTTTCACTTTATCTAGCTAAGTGGCAGTGGCTAAACATGTGCCCAGGATCAGCGGCCACCACTAAGCCAGGTAACAATTTATCCAGCTAAATAGTTACTGGGTGATGCATCAAGCCGTGGTAGTAGTCCAACACGCATTAAACAGCATACATCACACAATATACGTGAAATTTTCCATCTCCCCGCCCAGATCCCCCCTCATTACAACGACATTTTGCATACAATTTGCATGTATAATTGCAAAAAAGGTCATTAAGAGGTAATTTAATGCAAATATTTTATCACAGCCAACCAAGAGGGTGGTCAGCCGTGATAAAATAACAGCTATTTAAAAAGCAGTAAATGAGTGGCGGGAGGCTCAGAACAGGGGAGGGGAAGGGAGGGCACTGAACCCCAACGAGGCCATTATGACCTTTGGGGAAGGAGGGGTGGGGGGTAGGGCCATTGTTTGGGAACTCATTCACAGTTTTTGTGGGGAGTCAGCACTGACCTCCCACTTAACTTCCCTATTTTACTGGGATTTTTTTTTTTTTGGGGGGGGGGGGGCAACAGCCCTTTAAGGCAATGGCAGTCCCTTGAGATTGGGGCCACCATCGTGTTAAAGGGCTGTTCACCGTATTCTTTTGTCCATGAAGAACAGCCCAGTGAGATGAGGGGTTGGAGAGAGCTAGCAACATTGGGCCAATGAACCCAGAAGCAGTGGCAGGCACATGGTGCACAACTCTTGCTGCATCAGCTCTGTCCCACTGGCTCTCCCAACTTGTCGAAGCGGGGCTCTCTAAAGGCCAGGGGCGATTATTCGCACCCCTCCAAAGATGATCCTGCTTATAGGGAGGCTGTACCATGTATCCACCACACTTTCTGTAAAGATATATTTTCTTAAAATTCACATGAGTCTACTCCCTTTTCACCCTCATCCGATTACCCCTCGTTCCAGAGCCTCTTTACATTGAAAGACGCCCACCTCCTGTGCATTTATTCCTTAAATGTCTCTATCATACCTTCCCTTTCCCCCAGGGTATACATATTTAGATCTTTAAGTCTGTCATCATATGTTTTATTAAAAAGACACTTGACCATTTTAGTAGTTGCCCTCTGGACTGGTTCTATTCGGTTTATATCTTCTTGAAGGTGTGGCCTCCAGAATTGTAAACAGTATTCCAAATTCGGTCTCAAAGACTTATACAGAGACAATATCGCCTTCACTTTCCTGTTGCTATTCCTCTCCCTATGCACCCAAGTATCATCTACATGGAGCCAAGTCAAAGGCCTTGTTAAATCTAAGTACACTACATCTAGCGCTCTTCCCTGATCTAACTCTAAGGTCACCAGACAAATAAATTTATTAGGTTCGCCGGAGAAGACCAACCCTTGGTAAAACCATACTGCCTAGGATCCTCTAATCCGCTGGAAATTGCGCTATCCTCTGACTGAATCCAGGTGTCACTAGCAACAAACAAAAGAAGTTAGAGTCAAAAAATACAAATGTGTGTATTTCACAAAACTACCTGAAAGCCACAGGGAGGCCAAGGAAAGCTGACATAAGCCATATACGAGGGTGTCACTTTTACTCAGCAATTTTGTTGCATGAATTGTTTTGCCATTGTACTACTCCGGGTCAATGATCACATTTGATCCGATTGATGTGTTTTAAAAGCAATCAATAAAACTCTTATAAAAAAAATATATATTTGGTAAGAGTGAATGATCGAGAGGACTGAGGTACCTCTGTTTTTGGAGAGGTCTCACACTTTCCCGGCTTGCTGACATCCATTTTTGTTTTGCTAACAACTTAGAAGTTTTTGCTGTATCACTATTGATATATTGTCCTCCGCTTTTTGTATGGTGTATGTGCTTGGTAGACTGCATACGGGATTTTCATGATTAAGATTGCTTTTTGGATAATAGCCAGATGTAATTGTGAAATTCAGCAAATGCCTGGATTATGTGGTAAGCTTGCTACACAATCATGACTGAAAGTGAATCTGGCTAAGTCAGAGACAATCTCAATCAGAAGGAAGAGAGACAGATTGAATACTTTTCCTCAGATGGCTGGAACTAAAAGATAAACTGTCAATATTAGGGGCAATGTTAGAGAAGGACTTATGACAACACGTGTCTAGAGTGATCCAGAATTATTTTCATTAACTTTAATACATTTGCTGTCTTAGACCTTTGTTGGAAAAAAATCAGAATTGCAGTTATTAGTCCACGCATTCTCTCTCACATGATTAGACTCCTATAATAGTTTCTTGCAGGGTCGCCCTATGATACTTTTAAGAGACTACAAATTGTGCAAAATACTGCAGCCAAACTGATTATTGGACATAGGAAACATGATCATGTCGTATAGAATTACATTAGCTGCCTGTAACTTGTAGCATTAGATTCCAAATTGTATGTTTAATCTTTAAGGCATTCCCCAGTATTTGTCCAAACTTCTGATCCTTTATAATTCAGGAAGAACTTTGAGATCTTCTAATCATGATCTATTGATTTTGCCAACTCTACTGTAGAAGAGGCTTGAAGGCACACATTGTTCATCTATCAGCTATCAAAGTCCTATACTTTGGAATACTATCCCAAATGAAGCACGGAAAGAATCCAATTATCAGAAATTCAGAAAGTTAAGAAAAACTTGCTTGTTTAAGAAAGCCTTTGAACCTTACATTTAGGACGGATGTTCTGTTATGGTTGGTAGCTGTAAATAAAGTTCTTAATTTATTTGTATGTTCTGTGGGCTAGGAGCATATATTTTGTTTAGTTCAATTTCTCATTGTCCTTATGCCTACTATTATTTTTAAGATAATTATTTGTTCTTAGATAATAGGAACAAATTAAATTTTTTAACTTATGTTAATTGGTATTTTATTAGAGTGAATTTGTGTTTGGTTGTATGTTTATTCTTCTTAATACAGATTTCTTGCTTTTAAATTTCCATTTTAAGAATTCTATTTTATAGTTTTAAATATTATACAGGATTATATTATATAAAGTGTTTGCATGTAAGCCAATAAACTAAACTAAATTTACTAATCTCAACAAAGAAGAAAAACTAAAACAGTAACCTATTTGTATAGTGTGACTAGAATTACACAGCACTGTACAATGGTGATAAGTATTTAGTTATAAATCCTTGTTCAAAAGAGTTTACAATCTAAGTGGGTACCTGAGGCAACAGGAGATAAAGTGTCATAGCCAAGATCATGAAGAGTGTCAATAGGAGAAGCAGGATTTGAAACCTGTTTTAACTGATTCTTTTTCTTGTGATAAACATTAGGCTACACCTCCTACCCAGTTACAATGGGTTTAGTTATTGCTGTTAAAATTTTACCAACATGAAGGGCATTTACTGTATCCTGCTTAAAAGTAGCTGGTCAGTACATTTGATAAGGTTTCATGATACTGCTCAGTTTCAAGTTACTGTGAAGAAAGTGTATGTAAAAGGTACTGATTACTTTCTAAGATATTTTTTTAAATTGACATGTGCCCTTCCATTTCACGTGACAGAGGACTTCAGCCAAAGTAAAGAAAGGAAACAATACCATGGCACATATACACACACACAGGGGCAGGTGCCTCACGGGGATCTGGGTTGAACCGAAAAACAATCAGAGAAGAAGATGTTCATTAGTGGACCAAGACTAACAAATGCAAACACAAGTATTTGTTTGGAGAAAAGGGTGCACTCAGTTCAGCAGCACATAATAAACCCATCAAATTATGTGGACCCTACCTTTATCGCAAGGAAAGCAGGAGACAAGATACATCAAACTTACCAGAGCTGAGAACCCAACGGGAGTCCTCATCCAGTGGGGGATTTAACTCCCTGGCTGCCACCATCATCACATCACATTCTTCTGGAAAGGGAGGGATCCCACTCCAAAATCATAGCTAGCTGAAGGAGGGGCTGGTCTATCTCTCTGAAATCACACATTCCAGTGGGCCTGAGGAGGTGGCGGTCTACCCACAAAGTTCAGTTGGCCAGCCATCATGAAATAACGACGCGGCTGCATAGGAGTCATAATTCTGGTGATGGAACAGACTTCTGGTGGCAGGGCAACTGCTTCTAGGGAGTCGTCCAGGCCACCTATTGGGGAATTCATAAATCTCAATATCAACCTCAAAGGACAGCCGCATGAATGTAGACGGATGATGGTTGGTTGCTATAAGGAAAATGGTGACTCTGGCTGCCATCACCTCTCTATCTGGCAATGTGCCTGAGTACATGATATCTATGTTTTTGTACTATGTGTTGTGCTACCGTTAGGCAGTTCATTGCTAGCATTTAATGGCTCTATTTGTGTTTATGCTGCCTAGGCACAGTTGAGAGTTAACCTGTGCTCTTTAGTGGTTCTAAATGGCAGGCTTTAGGGAAGGGGCAAGAGGAGTGAGTGGCAACAGTCACTTTTTGGCCTCCAAATTTGTCCATTTGCTCGTACATGGTCTGATTACTTTCATGAGCACAGACAGCAGGAGGTATGTAGGATAAACTAGCTAGAAGACTCTTATGTCAACCAATATGTCTGATGACTGTGTTGCAGAAAGTGACAGGGTGCTTTGCAGGAGTGAGATGTATGACGGCCTACAATCAGCAGCATCTGGAGAGGACAGAAGTAGGGCAACCATGGTGATGTTTTTTTCATTGCTGCAGTGCACAGTTTGGCTTCTTGTGGTTTCCAGAACAGTTTTTGACTGCATATTTCCTTTTTTTTTTTTTTTTTTTTTTAAGATTTGTGGTTCTTTATTCTGTATTTGATGAGGAAATAGCCACTGCTATTACTAGCAACGGCAACATGGAATAGTTTTTGGGTACTTGCCAGGTTCTTATGGCCTGGAATGGCCACTGTTGGAAACAGGATGCTGGGCTTGATAGACCCTTGGTCTGACCCAGTATGGCATGTTCTTATGTTCTTATCTGTGTTCTACATATATGACCGATTCTGCTAGTGTATGTTTCTGCATAGGGGTCTAATAGCAGCCTGACTTGTTCTCTTTGGGGTTTTATTCAGTTAGAGGCGTATTGTGGTCCAGAGCCCAGTGTAATATTTGCATGTTGCTTTATCTTGTATAAGACTGTTGCAGTTGAGTCTTAGGAGTTAGTGCTATTTCAGTATGGCAGATTTGTGCAGTGAATTGTAAGCTATCACAAGATGAATTTGAAAGTATGTATCACAAACAAGATGTATGAAACTTTATATGCAAAAATAAAATGATGGATAGTATTCCAAAAAGATTTATTTTCTCCATATCCTCTTGACCCTCCTTATTTCTGTTGCCAGCGGCGAGTAATGCTTTCCATGCTAAAGTTGATCAAAACATGTATTTATTCCTCAGTGATGCAAAAAAGACTTGGGTTATCTACCTTATCAATAAAACTTGAAATTTATGTTAGAATGTTAAATGTAACAGGAGACTTCCCCTCACCCTTCCCCAGTCCACGTTTGGTGGAGTGTCCAGATATGGTATATAAAAATGTTGGTCGCCCTAGCATGAAGGCCGGCAGGGCCATGAGGGAGCTCATCCCACAATGGCCAGAAGAGAAGAGGAGACTATTTGTGTGTGTGTGTGTGTGTGTGAGAGAGCCTGGGTATACGTGTATGAGATGGGACTATGAGAAAGTGGCTGAAGGCATGATTGAGAGACAGAGTAAATGGCCTGGAAGACTGGAGAAAGAGTGAAAGGCAGTGGAAAAGGATTGGGAGTGCTGTATAGAGGAGTGGGGAGAGTGATGGGGATGTGGTAAAAGAGGGGTAACAGGAAGCCAGTAGGGAGTAAGATGCAGAAGAATGGATTGGAGACCAGGGAAGCAATGAATGACAGGGAAGGAGCAGGGGCTGGTGAGGGAATGAGAGGCCCAAGAAGGTAGAACGCAGGGTGAGTACAGAGGGTGGTGAAAATTTGGTACTAGGGAACGGGCGAAAGACAAAGTGGAATAGCATGCTGGAAAAGGCGTGAGAGAAGGGGGGAATGGAGGGCTAGAGGAGGGTTGGTGTAGGAGATGGAAAACTGGTAAGAGTGGTGAGAGGTGGTGAAGAGGGAGACTGAGGCCTGAAGGGATAGAGCAGGAAGAAGAGGAGTGAAATATAATTATCAGTGAATAGAAAGGCAAAGAAGAAGAAAATGGAGAAAAAGATGACAGGGAAGGATTGATGTCTGAGACAGATGTAGGGAAGTAAGGGAAGAAGACAGGAGGAGAGAAGAAATGGAAAGTAGAAGGGAGAAGCGAGAGACTAGGACCAACTCAACCACAAAAATAAAATGCTCAGACCAATAAAGGTACAAAATATTTTATTTTCTGTTTATAGAAAGTGGAATATGTCAGCTTTGGCAATGTGCATTTTTCACATCTTTGTACTTTGCTTATTTCAGGAAGAAATACATTTCTGTTTTGTTTTCTCTGGTGTTGCACTGCATGCAGAGTTGGGCTTCTTAGAGTTTCCATTTCAGCTTTTGTCTGCAATTTTCTGTTCTTAATTTGTGGGCCCTTATTTTGTATTATGTAAAGGTCATTTTGTGTTCTGTGTGTGTGAGTGAGGTGAGGGATTCTGTTGGCATGTAGTGTCTGGCTTGTTGTGTTTTTCCAGTAGAAGGTGTAGGGCCGATAGTGCTGTGCTGCTGCTTCCCAGGTACAGTTGCTGCTGTTTGAGGCCTGGCAGTTAAGTTTGTTATGGTTTACCAGGTTTTCTATATAGATTCGGAGTGCCTTTTTTTTTTTTTTTTTTTTTTAAGGATTTTGTATTACTTCACAATGTTTCTGGCAGTAGGTGTTTATGTGGCTGTTACTGAGGTGACACCAGAATTTGAATTTTTTTTTTTTGGGTATGGTGAGTTGGTGAAGGCCTATGTCTTGGAAAGTGTACCCTTTTTGGGTACCTTAGCTAGGGTGGGGCAGGCTCTCTCATCCCATCTCTCACCTCAGGCAGCAGATTGCTCTGAGTCATTCCTGACTGCCGGCACCAGTTACCAACAACATAAGAGCTCTGCTCCAGTTCTGGGCTGCTAACAGTCTGAACTACCTCCCATACAGCCTGATGTCACCATCAAAGGCTAGCTCAATGCTGCACATATCAGAATATCAAACAAGTCATTTCAAACCTGGCCTTTGTTGATGATGTCAGGCTTGGGGAGGTTTGGTCACATGGCAGCAGCAATTTTTTCTGATGCATCACCAACTTCAGCAGTCACCCTGCGGCCCTGAATGGAGACCCCCTCTTTTGTAAAAACCTATGTAAGGAACTTGGGAGTGCTGTTTCATGAGACATTCTTGATGAAACTACTTGATCTAAAGTGAGTGTTTATACTGTACTTTGAGAGCAATACAGAGGTTATTTATGCCTGCCTCTGCCCAAACCAGCTTTGAATCGGTGGTCAATGCATTGGTTGCTTCTTGCACTGACTACTGTAATGGAGTGTTACATGGCCTCTCTCAAACTGATTTATACATTTCAGTTGATACACAAAATTCAGCTGCATAGCTGGCTAAAAGAACTGCGCATATTTCACCTTCATTGGCTACCTGTGTTATTTCAAATAGAGTTGAAGATTCGGGTTCTGGTGTTCGGTGTTTGAACAATCACCAAGCTATCTGAGTGAATGGATTAAGAGGTACATTCCAACTCATGTTTTGAGATCTGGATGTGAGGGTCTGCTAGAAGTTAGGGATATGTATTTGTGTAAAACAAATGGATAATTCAGACTGAAAACAACCCATTTTTGTTTGTTCATTTTACTCAAAACAAATGCATTTGGCGTTTGAATAATCAATGCCGTTTTATTATTTTATCAAACAGGATTTAATGTACTGTATATTTTAATTTGCATTCAAGTGAGGTGATGATGATGATAATTGTGATATTTTATTGTTATCCACACTGAATAATTGCATTAGAATTTGTGGAATATAAGAATGATTAAATAAATGTACAATGCCTCAAAAAAAAAACCAAAAAAAACCCTCCCATTTTTTGAGGGAAAACATTTTTTTTTTTTTTTTTTTTTTTTAAAAGCCCTGGAAATCCCAAAATGAAATCAGGCCGTGAACAAAAAACCAAAAAAAAAATCCCTGCAAATTTTAGTGCAGCTGCCTAGGACCTGGCAGCATACTTTCTTTTGCCATGTTCCAATCCTTTGGAATGCACTCCCTAAGGATCTTTGTTTTACATCACGCATGTAGTTCTTTACAAAATACCTTAAAACATGGCTGTTTAACGAAGCTTTTTCAGAGCAAGTTTAGTTTAAAACACTATCTTAGTGGAGTATTTGAAGGTGTGCTGTGACTTTGATGAACATTTTATTGTGATACATTTTTACTTTTGTAATGCCTATTTTATAATTTGTAAATCTAGATGCATAAAGTTGCTGCTGGGCAGATTAGATGGGGTTTTTC
Organism: Rhinatrema bivittatum; assembly: GCF_901001135.1. Lineage (NCBI taxonomy): Eukaryota > Metazoa > Chordata > Amphibia > Gymnophiona > Rhinatrematidae > Rhinatrema > Rhinatrema bivittatum. The sequence goes on from NC_042631.1 coordinate 31,358,622, forward strand.
GACCTTTACCTGTCATCATGGGCATTTAAATGGGAAGGTGTCAGATAAAGATCATGATGATACCATTTATTTCTCTGTAGTAGAAACATTTAGCTACACTGCTATGCACCCGTAGAATAACTTTCAAACAAATGTGCACTGTGGCATATACATGCGCATTTATCCGCAAGCAGATATATGGAAGTATTTTATAACCCATGTGTATCATATACGTGTTTTATAAAATACACATATATCTCTAACCTGCAACATATGTACATGCAATGCACTGAAACTACACATATCAATGCATTGAATGCACATACTTTTGCTATTTTAAAAATGTGTGTGTATATTTTATTTATTTGATTTTTATATTCTGCTTTTCAGCACTTCAAAGTGGATTACATTCAGGCACTGCAGGTATTTCCCTAACACCAGAGGGTTTATAATCTATCAGTGTCATTCATCAAAATGCATTAGGGCGTTAAATGCCAGCAATAATGCCCTTACACATGAATTATTTTTCGCAATGCGTGATACATATGCAAATTCTGAAAATATAGTCACAGGGGAGGAGTTTGGGTAGGGTTTGTGAAAATTTAATATTTAATATTCTACCCCCTTTAACTCCCTGCTCCTTGTCCCTACGACCCTATATTTTTTCCCCCAATTTTAATCCTCTCCCTGTTCTCCCGCACTATCCCTGATTATAATCTTTCAATTAGTTTTAAAATAATAGAATATTCCTTTGTTCAATTTAGTTCCTGTGGTTACTATCAGCTCTATTGTTGACTTTTATGTTCTAAGGTTTTGTGTTGGTTCGTAAATGATTTTTAGTTACATCCGATATCATTCTTGTATGTAAAACATTATATTAATTTATGGTTTACTGTCTGTACTGCCTGTTATCATTCATACCTGTTATCTGTAAAGCCTGTTGCTAATTATTGTTTATTGTAAACCGCGGTGATGTATCTTTTTACGTACTGCGGTATATAAAAATCCCTAAATAAATAAATAAAATGAGGGATGTTTAACGTTGTGTGTGATAACATAATGCACGTTATCACGCTGGAAATAACTACACCTTTTTTCCTGGCATTAAACTGTGCAATATGCCTGAAATGGGAGTTGCGACATTTATCATGAATCTCGTTTCAGGCAGAGAGGGAGAGGGAGTGGAGAGAGAGAGAAAGCGAGCCTCTGGGGTGGCACGCATATTAGTCACCTATTTATGCCACTATAGGAGGGTCAAATAGTAACTCGAGGTGAGGTTTTGGTGGTGTGTTAGTTTTTGGGGGGCAGTTTTACATGCACAGTCAGAGGTACAAACAGCACAGTACACATCAGTGAAGATCTGATGTGATTTGGAGTGAGGAAAGGTACACAACTGGTGCATCAAGCTAGGGTGAGAGTACATTGTAGAAATGTGAGTTGCCCAAGGTCACAAGCAGCAGCAGCAGTGGGATCTGAACCCTGCTCTTGCTGGTTCATAGCCCACTACTCTGACTACTAGGCTACTCTTTCACTTTTATGTGCAACTTGCGTAAGTTGGCCAATTTTAAAACATGTGCGTGTAATTGAAATTAACCAGTTTACCATTTAGCCCATCAGTCTGCCCAGTCCTTCTCCAGGTCATCAAAACCCTCATGGTTCTTCAGCCTAAAACCCTTCCCCCCACAATTCACCCAGACCTCCCACCGAGTCAACACTTATGCCAAATAATTATCAAGTGTAAAATTACGTGAGTAAATTGGCAAATCTATGGGGCAAATTTTCAAAGGGATACGTGCGTAACCCCCGAAAAGCTGCCCCCTTCCACCCCCCCGCGCCGAGCCTATGTTGCATAGGCTCGGCAGTGCATGCAAGTCCCAGGACGTGCGTAAGTCCCGGGGCTTTCCGGGGGGGGGCGTGTCACGGCTGGCGCATCATCGGGGGGCGTGGCCGCAGCCTCCGGACCAGCCCCCGGACCGGAACATGGCGCGCCGGCAGCTGGCCTGTGCAAGTTACGCCTGCCTTGGGCAGGCGTAACTTTTGAAATAAAGGTGGGGGGGGAATTAATTAGGGCAAGGAAAGGGAAGGTGAGGGGCGCCGGAAAGAAAGCTCCCTCTGAGGCCGCTCCGATTTTGGAGCGGCCTCGGAGGGAACGGAGGCAGGCTGCGCGGCTCACCACACGCAGGCTGCCGATTTTGCGCAGCCTTGCGTGCACCAACCCTGGATTTTAAAAGCTACGTGCGTATCTATTAAAATCCGGCGTATTGTTGTTTGCGCCGGGTGTGCGATCAAATGTACGCGCTCGCCTACTTTTTTAAAATCTGCCCCTATGTACGAGTCTCTTAAAATAGCAACTTAAGCGCATAAATGTTGGCCCTGTCTGGAACGCCCCTAAACTGCCTCTTTTGTTGTGTGAGTATACGTGTATGCAAAAGGGAAAATATGTGCCCATTTTCAAAGTTTATAAAATCTAGAATGTGAGAGTAGATACTACTTACACGTGTGACGTCTTGAGAATTCACCCCATAGGGTGGAACTGAGTTTAAGTTATTTTCAATTACAAACAAGCCTTTCCCAAATCAGAATTCTGTGCATGTTCGGTCTTAGCATGCGACTATCATCCCACCTGGAGATTTATGACAGGGTGGATATGAGTAACTTGGGCTGCAATAGACGGGAGTTCTCCTACAAGCACAGCTAAGGGAACTGTGGCTGTAACTCAGCAGCAGAGTCCCTGGTTGGGAACCAGCCGTCTGCAGGTAAAAATTCCAAAATCCCCAGTTGGAAAAACAGGCCGTGGCACTGCAGAATACAGAGTAAGAGCGGAACCTTCATATCTGTAATGGTCAGATGTGGCATTCAAACCCAACTGAAAATACTGACCAGCCACTCAGCAGTTTTTGGAGCTGTCACATGTCTCAGGGGTACAGATATGAAGTATCTCAAGGCATAACTGCTCACAACCAGTATGCATCAGGCACTTTTCCCCCCAGCAGTCCCACGACATCCATAGCTATAATATGATCTAGAGTATCAATCAATGGCCAATAATGAAAAAGCAAACACATTAAATAACTGTATTCATCTACACATTCACACAATCAACAAGTAAATATATTAACCTTCTTTATATTTTTGAGGTGACTTTCAAGGTACGGATATGGCAGCTTTTAACCTACTCTCAGAAGAGGAAAAAAATACAAATTTTGCTTTTAAGGTGTTCTCTCAACAATTTAATATGGCTATCCCCATGTCTCATCACAGGATCATTTTTTTTTGTTTCTTCTGACACTAAGGGCCTCATTTTCTATGGGAGGCCCACCTAGTAACTCGAGGTGAGGTTTAAGTATTAGTGTAGGGGGCTAGGGGCCACTTTCACATTCAACGTGAGACGTACGAACAGAACAGTGGTCTCTTGTGAAGATTTGCTGGCCTTTAGAGTGAGGAAACTCACTCCAAGATGAGATTTGTGCAATGTTCTCTCCACCTAGCTTGATGGACTCTCTACCTGGGTAACAACAATCTAGGTGGAGAGAACATTGCACAAATAGGATCAGGATGTAGGCATTAGCACGAAGAAATATTTCCCTCACAGGAATGAACATTTTTTGGGAGTAATTGTTAAGGATCTACCCAGATCTAGCCAAAGCTACGCAGGAAAGAAGGAAGGGGTGTTTTTTTAGAAAAGCACCAAGAAGTTTTAGCATTAGGTGCCTCCTTCCTTCTTAAACATCCCTGCAAATGTGTTGCTAAATTAAATGCAGATTCTTTTGTGTTCTTTCTTCCAGAGCAGCTTAGGTTATTCATAGATGGAAGGCCTACAAATGAGCCAGAATCCTCTCAGAGCTTTGAGTGGATACGTCTCTTATATATGATGATAGGACTGGGTTAATGCACTGTTATCGCCTTTCTTCTTGTTTATTGTTCTTCTCATTCTTACAATTTGTTGAACACTAGAACGAGAGCAAGATGATTGTATTTTTTTATTATTTTTTTTCTAATGTAATTTGTATTGTTGTTAGCTCTCATGATGTTTCCATACAGTTTTGGCTCTTTCGACTCTAAACTGAAAAAATAAATAAATAATAATTCCCCCCCCCCCCAATTATGCAGTAGAAATGAGATTTGAGCGCAAAGGCACACGCCCACTTAAAACTCAGCACACGTGGGGCACATTGTAAAACAGCCACGTCCCTGGGCTTGAGCCGACAAACATGCATGTGTGCCCACGCGCCGGTATGAAAGTTACCATCCCTAGGAAGAGACAGAACAGATAAAATGCCAGACATCAGGGAAAGAAAAATGTAAATAACAGAAAACAACTTGCATAGATAAAGAAATAACAGATTTAGTAGGCAAGTATGCTACATATTCATTATTTTTAAAAGACAAAAAAATCATAGACATTTAGCTAAATCACATTCACTAAGTCCAATTGGCATAATCTGCTGGAAAGAAAAATGCAAGCAGTTTTAGTTTCTTGAAAGGGCGGTTCGACCATACTGTTGGGCTGCCCGGCACGAACACGCTCTCCAGTGGCTTGGCACCGGGGGGGGGGGGGGGGCACAAGGCGAACAGTATTTCAAACTCCCGTCGCGGTGCTGACCCATTGGTGGGGCACCGCGGGGAGTATCGGGAGCTAGAAGACTATTTAAGGGGAGGGGTTTCGGGCGGGGACCCCTTCCTACCCGGAGATCGTGGCGACCCTCCCTCCCGCCCTTATGCTGTTTTGTAAACAAGCGAGTTGGTGGCTGTCGCAGCGACAGGGGGGCGGTTCGCCAGAGCCTCTTTAGTGCTAGACGGTGGCTTGACGGGTAGCCAGTTGGGGGCATCAACTGGCTGGAGCAACACCCGTCGGGCGATTGGTTCTGCTGGGCTTGGCTCCTTGCTGGTCGGTGGCAGGGACTGATTTTTAGGTGGCGGGATGCTGCCTAAATAGGACTTGGCCAGGTGGTCTGCAGTTGGTTATCTTGCTGGCGGGTGGCAGATAACTGCTGGTTTATTTATTATTTATTTAAAAACTTTTTTATACCGGCATTCGTAGGACACATCATGTCGGTTTACAAATAACTGAGAGAGGAAAGGAAATTACAATGAACAGGGGAGGGGTTAACTGGGTGATATACAAAGAAGAGGAGAGGAGAATCAAACAGGCAGCGTTACAAAAAGAACCAATATACAAGGTTAGTTGGCATGTGCATTTGAGATATTTGGTATATGAAACTTATTTACAGTAGGACAGGGGCAGGTGCACATAAGAATGATTAAGGGGGGGGGAGGGAGGGGAGGTGGGGGTGGTGGGAACCGGGTACAAACGGTGATAGTTTCCAGGGCGAGGTTGATGGTGGTGAGGGGGAGAGGAGAGTCAAACAGGCAGCGTTACAAAAAGAACCAATATACAAGGTTATTTGGCATGTGCACTTGAGATATTTGGTATATGAAACTTATTTACAGTAGGACAGGGGCAGGTGCACGTGAGAATGATTAAAGGGGGGGGGTAGTGGGGGAGGGGAGGTGGGGGTGGTGGGAACCGGGTACAAACGGTGATAGTTTTAAGGGAGAAGTTGATAGTGGTGTGGGGGTATAGGCAATAGGATAAAGGAGAGGTGGAGTGAGGTAGGAGAAAGGGGAGTGGGAGAAAGGTAGTGGGTTAGGTTGGGATCGGGTGGTTCAGGATGACATTGGTTAGGATTGGGTGGTATTGGGGTATGCTTGTTTAAAGAGCCATGTCTTGATTCCTTTTTTGAAATGGCTCAGGGACGGTTCTAAGCGGAGTTTGACAGGTAGGGAGTTCCAGAGGGTAGGGCCCGCAATGGAGAAGGCTCTATCCCTGGTAGCGGTAAGGTGCCCAACTTTAAGTGAGGGGGTTTGGAGAGTGCCGGCAAGGGAGTTTCTAGTGGGGCGATTGGCTTGACGGAATTGTGGCATGTCTTCAAGCCAGGGTGAATTGTTGTTTTTTAATGTGTTATGGAGGATGGTAAGTGTTTTATATTGGGAGCGGAAGGTGATGGGGAGCCAATGGAGATCTTGGAGTATGGGAGTGATGTGGTCAGTTTTTCTGGTGTTTGTTAAGATTCTTGCCATGGCATTTTGTAGGATTTGAAGGGGTTTAGTGGTAGAGGAAGGGAGGCCTAAGAGAAGGGAGTTGCAGTAGTCGAGTTTGGTGAGTATGGTGGTTTGCATAACTGTGCAGAAGTCACAGGCGTGGAGAAGGGGCTTCAATGGTTTATGTTGAAAATGGCTCGGGCTAGTTGTGTATGTTAATAAAGCTGCAGCCTGTTAATTCCCAAAACTGAGTACCTTGAGTTTTATGGAATACATGTGAAAGGACAGTGAAAGAAGGTGGAGCGAGGTTCTGACTGCATGTGTTATAATTTAAATTGTTTGCTCAGTGCATACATTGTAATTGTCTGGACTTTGGAACTGTATTTATATCAACGAAAGCAGTTAATTTTTTATCTAGTTGAGGAAGCAGAAGTAAGTTATCACAGCACTGCTGTTGTGTGCATGGAGCTTTAATATCCGCGGTGTTATTAAGGTTCCAAGCTCTCTCAAGCAGCCCGGTGGGAGATTCTGAGGGAGACATGGATTTTTTTTCAGTCCAAATGTCAAAATTGTATGGCAATACTTTGGCCTGTCTATAGTGTAAAAGACGCCCATGATTTCTTAGTTAGTGAAAATTCAATGCACAAGGAAGGAACACGTTTCCAAGAATTAGATATTGAAAACCATTTTATTATAGCATCTCTTGATTAAGAACATAAGAAATTGCCATGCTGGGTCAGACCATGGGTCCATCAAGCCCAGCATCCTATTTCCAACAGAGGCCAAACCAGGCCACAAGAACCTGGCAATTATCCAAACACTAAGAAGATCCCATGCTACTGATGCAATTAATAGCAGTGGCTATTCCTTAAGTAAACTTGATTAATAGCAGTTAATGGACTTCTCTTCCAAGAACTTATCCAAACCTTTTTTTGAACCCAGCTACACTAACTGCACTAACCACATCCTCTGGCAACAAATTCCAGAGCTTTATTGTGTGTTGAGTGAAAAACAATTTTCTCCAATTAGTTTTAAATGTGCTACTTGCTAACTTCTTGGAATGCCCCCTAGTCCTATTATTTGAAAGTGTAAATAACCGAGTCACATCTGATTAACTGATATGTTGTCAAATCTAATGGACTCATGTTTTAGATTCTCTCATATATGGTACGAAGTGTGGTTGCCATGGGAGTCCACTAGGATAGCCAGAAAAACAAGTTGACAGACAAGTTGTATTAGTAACTATGTGCCAATTTACACTAAATAAGAATCGGCTGATCAGTAACAATATAAATAACCAGAATTCTCCTTTAAATTTCTACAGCCCCAACATCACATTTGATGATAATCAAAATCCTCAATTTAACCCCCATCTACCACCACTTTATCTTGTCTGTCTTGGCTAGATTGTAAACTCCGAGCTGTAGGGACTGTCCATTAACAGGGTGATTTTAGACTGGCTGTGGGGTTTGCAGGGACATTATTGCTGCAGGCCTGCAAGCCCATTTTGAAAGGGAAACCCTATGAAGTGTATTCTTTAAAAAAAAAAAAAAAAAAAATGCATATGGTTTCCAGAATGGAGTTCCCATTTTGCCAGATGCAAATACATGTGCCGAAAATATGCACAGAGCTTTTGAAATGAAAGCTCCATGTGTACCCTTCCTCCCCTCAGCCTCGACTCTACCTTGCGGGTGGGTAAAAGTATCTGTGCTGTGACCAGCAAGGGTGGAACAAACAGAGGTCACCGCCCCCCAGGCCCAGTGCTTTCAGCGGCTCCGCGCCACTGTGGTAGTTGCATCCCGCCCCCCCTTTCCATGTGGTTCAGGGCCGCCACTGCTGCTCCCCTCCTGTTGAAACTTGTACGGAGAACAACCGATCACCTTCACTTCCACCCGTTCCTAGTGCCACCGATTCCTCTCCCTTGTCCACCAGTCAAACAGGTGATCTAACTGGCACAGGAGAGAGAGAAGCCGGCAAAAACAGGAGAAGTTAACAGATGTCAGCGGCCCTGCTCTCCTGCTGACCAGGCCAGAGGGTGAGAGGGAAGGGAGAAAGAGCAGCCTGCAAGCTGGGGATGAAGGGATTAGGGGGGGGAGCAAATTGGTGCAATCAACACTGCCATCACTTCAGACAGTCCAGGAAGTACTGGTACTGCAGGTATGGAAAGCGCCCCCAAGTCTCCAAGGTTGGAGAAGGACCTCTTCCACCCTCCCCTTCGTGCTCTTCCACCTCATGATGGGGGAGGGGCCCCACTCCAGCTGACCCACCCGAGGCCCTGCATCTCACTAGGGTCAACCCCCTAGCACTTAGACCCACAGACGGGGATGGGCAACTTTCAATGGAGCTTTTTACACAGGTAAACAGCTGCTTAGCCAGGAAAAAAAAAACACCACCACACTTTTGAAAATAGCCCTTTTGGTGTTTCTTTACAGCACTACATAATACTAGTGATGTATGAGGTTACTAAGTGTATGCGTCTCTTTCTCTCTCCTGTTCATCCCCCAAAAGTCCAACATCAGTGGCAACTGGTGAGCCCTAAACTGTGTGGCGTGACAGGGAATAGTTGCCCCCTTTCACTTCCTGCCTCTGTGTGTCTCTCTCTCTCACTCCCCTCTGCCCTGCCACAATCCCAGCTTTCTCTCTCCTCTCCGCCCTTACCTCTATTGCACCAGCACTCTAAAAACAAATCACACCCGCATCCTCCAGTTTCCTGCCGCAGCTCAGGGGTAACATTTTGGATTAAGAGTTAGAAAACTGTGCTGCAGTTTCAGAAATGCCGCAGCAATTCTGTGGTATATTTTATTTATTTATTTTAGAATTTTTTTTATATACCGCGGCACGTTAAGAACATCACCTCGGTTTACAATAAACAATAATTCAGCAACAGGCTTTACATTCTAAAGACCATAGAACAAAACATGCATAGAACAAAACAGAACAATGCAAATGTATTTGTATACATTTGCATTGTTTTGAATATTAAATAATTTAAAAAATATATATATACATGTGATTTGACGGCAGCAAAAGACCAAATGGTCCATCTAGTCTGCCCAGCAAGTTTCTTATGATAGCAACTGCTGTTCTGTGCAGGTTATCCCCAAGCCTTATATGTTAACTAAACATTTTTAGCCTTTTTGAAGTAATAAAAATAAATACTATAGTTTTCCAACTATGATTGTGTATCTGTGTGATTTTATTTTTCTTTTGGGGGGTTTATGGATGGTGCAGGGGCGACAGAGGATTTCTGAGGAGAGGGAGAGAAAGACGAGATCTCTGGGATGAGATAAGGAAAGGTAAAGGGTGGAAGAGGAAGGAGAGGGAGTAGAAAATCAGTGAGGAAGGGAGGAAAATGGGGAAGACTTGGGGACGGAGAGAGGGGATTTGGGAGAGAAGTTATAGGTCCTGTGGGAGGGAAAGGAAGAGGGAGGTACATTCTGGGAGAGGGGGGAAGATTCTGAGATTGGAAGTGGGGACGGGAGAGAAAGGAAGCTCTGGGATTTCTTAAAAAAAAAACCAAAAAAAAACCACACCTGGACTTGCCCATCCATAGTTCTGAGTGAGGAATAAGCAAACATTCATAAAGACTACCAGACTATGACAACAGGTGGAAGCTGAGAGGAGGAGGAGGATCAGGAGGAAGGATAGGGGGGAGAGAGACGCTTTGGAATTTGGATGGCGGGGAGGAAGGTGTCTCTCCCCTGACTCTGCTCCTTCCCCCACCCTCGCTGCCCTCTCTCAGACCCACCACCAATCGAGACAGATTGGTGGGGGGGTCTGAGAGAGGGGGGCAGATCTGCAAGTCTGGCATGCACTTCTGGATGAAATTAGGGAACTAATGGCTTCTCAACATTCAGAAAGCAGGGGTGGGGCAGTCTAACGCGTCCGTGTTTCTCGCCAGTCTTGGCTATTAATAAGGCTAGTCATTTATTTATTTATTTTTATTAATGTTCGGTGTTATGTCTGTTGGTTAGAGACCTATTCAGGTTTTAGTTTCCTTTTACTGATACCTTATTTAAGTTTGCCCTTTTATTATGTAGTATGTTCTGTTGTAATCCACCAAGTACATGGGATTATGCAGCCTATTCCTGTAGTTCTGTCTTGGGCCTATCCCACTTAATGCTGAGGCTAAGTCCTAGGCTCGCTCTATCAACCCTGAATGTACTTCCTCAATTAGTAGGAAGGCTAAGCCTCCAAGGCCCTGGGTGTTATGTGTGTGTTTTCTTCTATGTGCCAATAAAGATGCTGAGTGCTGTAATGGTGTTCCCAACGTAAATGTTACTGAAGAAATAGTTTCAAAATGAACAATATGCCACTTGGTACAAATTCCTTTGGCCATCTCTACAATATAAATGTATGCAGTAAATTTGAGAATCTGTGGTCTCTCAATCTCTCCCTCAGGATTCCTTCTTTTTCCTTATGAATAGAAATTTAAGTTGCCCTGGGCACTCGGAAATGGTTTTCCTACCCCTTCTACTACTATAGATACAGATAGGAGACAGTCCTTCCATGCAGCTTATACTAGTGGAGTGCCCCAGAGGTCTGTACTAGGACTGCTCCATTTTAACAAATTCACAAATGGTCTAGAGATGGCAATAATGAGTGAGGGGATCAAATTTGCTGATGATATAAAATGATTCAAAGTTGTTAAATCACAAGAGGATTGTGAGAAAATTGCAAGAACACCTTGCAAGATGGCATCCAAATGGCAGATGACATTTAATGTGGACAAGTTCAAAGCAATGTAGGTAGGGAAGAGCAACCCAAATTATAGATACACAATGCAATGTTCCACTTTGGGCATCACTCCCCAGGAAAAGGATCTAGGCGTCACTGTTGATAACATATTGAAATCGTCTGCTCAGTATGCGGCTGCGGCCAACAAAGCAAATAGAATGCTAGGGATTATTAGGAAAGGAATGGAAAATAAAACAAAATGTCATAATGCCTCTGTATCGCTCAATGGTGTGACCATATCTTGGATATTGTGTGCAGTTCTGGTCACCGCATCTCAGCATCTCAAAAAAGACATAGAAGAAGAATTAGAAAAGGTACAATGAAGGCCGACCAAAATAATAAAAGGAATGGAACAATTCCCATATAAAGAAAGGCTAAAGGTTAGGGTTCTTCAGTTTGGAGAAGAGATGGCTGAGGGGAGATATGTTAGAGGTCTATAAAACAATAAGTGGAGTGGAAAGGGTAAATACAAATCAGTTATTTACTCTTTCAAAAAGTACAAAGAGTAGAGGACATTCAATGAAGTTACTAGGTGATATACTTAAGACAAATAGGAGAAAATATTTTTTTCTCAACATATAATTAAGCTCTGGAATTCATTGCCAGAGGATATGGTGAAAGCTGTTATTATAACCGAGTTTAAAAAAGGTTTAGATAAGCTCCTGGATGAAAAATCCATAAAGCATTAAGGTGGACTTGGGGAAATCCACTGCTTATTCCTGGAATAAGCAGCATGGAATCTATGAACCTTTTGGGATCCTTGCCAGGTACTTGTGACCTAGATTTGCCAATATTAGCATTTATCTGGCTAAGTTATCCAGAAAGATGATTCCTCCCTGGAATGCTCCTGCTCCATCCAACTAACTTTTTAGTTGGATAAAAAGGTAACTGGCTAAGTCCCAAGCAGTGAATGCATCCAAGTATTCGAATGGTCCATTTGTCTGGCTATGTCCGAACTTAGCCGGACAAATGGTACTGAATATGGATCTCAATACGTTCAGGCAGCAATGTCAGACAAGCAGGCTGAAATTTAGGCCTGGATTCTTGTTGAAATTTCTGGTGTAGAGAGATAGATCTGGGAGTCCTCAGGATCTACAGAACAAGTTGTTGTAGGAGCGCAATTAACCCTTGAACAGAAAAAACATCTGGAAGCAGTATTGCAAACATATCTATTTTCTACTAAACCAGGAACTACTCTCTTTCAGGCCGATACAATAAGGTGCGGTAGAAAGAGGTGCGTTAGTGCCGGGCGCACCCGCGTTTGCCGCACGCACAGTTCGGATCACATACCGCTCGATACTGTATTTAAATGGCATGCAAATGCAAGCCGCGTCCAACGCGCGTCCTTGAAGCGCAATCCATTTTACTGTATAGGCGCTATACAGTGCCTATACAGTATCCTGGGTGCGCTGGTACCTGTCATTTCAAATGACATTTGAAATGACAGGTACCAGGAAGTGGATCCCAACTTTAAGCAAAAGAAAACCTAAGGCGAAGCAAGGCGCAGGGCGAAAAGCGACTCGACATGCTATTAAAGTATTGTAAATAAAGTGTAACAAAAGTTAACTTACTTTTTCTTACAGTCCTCTCTGCCCTCCTCCAGAGGCGCGCACTGCGGCTCCCCTGCCTCCCGGGGGCAGCCGGCGGCGAAAGCGGCTTCCAGCGGCCCCCGCCGGTGAAGATGGATGAACGCACACCCGTAGTGCACGGGCGCTCAAGTCAGAGAAAGCGTATGAACGAACGCCGTGATGTCACGCACGCCCGTTCATGCGCCTTCGCTGGCTTGAGCGCCCAAATTGACGGGCGCCCAAGTCAGCGAAAGCGTATGAACGTACGCCGTGATGTCACGCTCGCCCGTTCATGCGCCTTCGCTGGCTTGAGCGCCCGTGCAGTACATCTTCGCCGGCGGGGGCTGCTGGAAGCCACTTTCGCTGCCAGCTGCCCCCGGGAGGCAGGGGAGCCGCGGTGCGCGCCTCCGGAGGGCAGCGAGGACTGTAAGAAAAAATAAGTTAACTTTTGTTACACTTTATTTACAATACTTTAATAGCATGTCGAGTCGCTTTTCGCCCTGCGCCTTGCTTCGGGAGGAGAGGAGAGAGGACTGGGACTGCCCCGGAGACCGGCGGCCAGGGCAGGTGAGCGGGGGCTGGGGGAAAGTTTGCCGCCTATCCTTACCCCCTGCCTCTAACACAGGGGTAAGGGTAGGCGGTAATTTAGCAGGTTAAAGACACGGCTAAACTGCAGGTTAAAAAGGCGATAGTCGGGGCGCACGTTACTGAATGGGAGGGAATAGCTAATCGGAGCGTTTACATATCATATACATGCCGCGAGCGGAAAGGGTTACCTGTTGATTTAAAGAAGCGGTAAGGATGGGTTAAAAGGGATAGTGAATCGCAGGTTGGTCTTACGCAGCCAAATTGCGGGTACAAAGCGGGTTAGAAATGGGGTAATCGCGGCCGCGCTTTACTGTATCGGCCTGTTTGCTATTCATAATGTGGACCCTGGTAACCATAAACCACTAATGCAGAATGCCTATCCGGTAACTGCTGAAGTTGAGAAGCACATGAATCAGCTGACTGATTTAATGCTCACTCTTGGTATTATAAATAAGTCTAATAGTCCCTGGGCTTCTTCTGTGATTCTTGTTCCAATGAAAGAAGGTACAACCTACTTCTGTAAGAGATCAGATTTCTCTAATTTTGCATAGGCTTCCTGTGACCTTTAGAGCTCAGATGAAGGTCTTATCTTTGTTAGCAAAGGCTATAAAAGTGATGGCCTATTGCACCAGAAGCAACAATTGAATGTGTATGCTCCTGACAAAGTGCTCTCAGTACAGGATATCTTTCTTGTAAACCCTTCCATATCTGTATGTTAGGTTTGTTCAGATAAGGAAGAAAGCTTTTGCTGTTGTGGGCTGGATCTTCCAAAGGTTATTGGAAAATTATCTTAGTTTAAGAAAACAGTTTAAAGCATGGCTCTTTTGTTTAGCTTTTGTATAATATTATTCAGTATTAATAATCTGGTGTATCAATAATCTGGTACTGATGGTAGGTTTTAAATTGGATTTTGCACTGATTAATATAGGGAAGCATTAGGTTATATGTGGAAAAGGGTTAATAAACATGTAGATAAAGGTGAACCGGTTGACATAATATATTTGGATTTTCAGAAGGCGTTTGATAAAGTTCCTCATGAGAGACTTCTAGGAAAAGTAAAAGGTTATGGGATAGGTGGCGAGCTCCTTTCGTGGATTACAAACTGGTTAAAAGACAGGAAAAAGGGAGTAGGATTAAATGGAATTTTCTTAGTGGAGGGGAGTGGGCAGTGGAGTGCCTCAGGGATCTGTATTGGGACCCTTACTTTTCAATATATTTATAAATGATCTGGAAAGAAATACAAGTGAGGTAATCAAATTTGCAGATGATACAAATTGTTCAGAATAGTTAAATCCCCAAGCAGACTGTGATAAATTGCAGGAAGACCTTCTGAGACTGGAAAATTGGGCATCCAAATGGCAGATGAAATTTAATGTGGATAAGTGCAATGTGATGCATATAGGGAAAAATAACCCATGCTATAGTTACACGATGTTAGGTTCCATATTAGGTGCTACCACCCAAGAAAGAGATCTAGGCATCATAGTGGATAACACATTGAAATCGCAGTTCAGTGTGCTGCGACAGTCAAAAAAGCAAACAGAATGTTGGGAATTATTAGAAAGGGAATGGTGAATAAAATGAGAAATATCATAATGCCTCTGTATCGCTCCATGGTGAGACCACACCTTGAATATTGTGTGCAATTCTGGTTGCCACATCTCAAAAAAGATATAGTTGCGATGGAGAAGGTACAGAGAAGGGCGACCAAAATGATAAAGGGAATGGAACAGCTCCCCTATGAGGAAAGACCATAGAGGTTAGGGCCTTTCAGCTTGGAGAAGGCTAAGGGGGGATATGATAGAGGTGTTTAAAATCATGAGAAGTCTAGAACGGGTTAATGTGAATCAGTTATTTACTCTTTCGGATAATAGAAAGACTAGGGGGCACTCCATGATGTTAGCATGAGGCACATTTAAAACTAAATCGGAGAAAGTTCTTTTTCACTCAATGCACAATTAAACTCTGGAATTTGTTGCCAGAGAATGTGGTTAGTGTAGCTGTGTTTAAAAAAGGATTGGATAAATTCTTGGAGGAGGAGTCCATTACCTACTATTAATTGCTGACTTACGGGCCGATACAGTAAGGAGCGGTAGGAAGAGCTGCGTTAGTGCCGGGCGCACCCGCGTTTGCCGCACGCACAGTCCGGGGCTCACCTACCGCTCGATACTGTATTTAAATAGCTTGCAAATACAAGCCGCGTCCAAGAAGCGTCCGTGAAGCTTTAGGCCCGCGCAATCCATTTTACTGTATAGAGCGCTATACAGCGCTTATACAGTATCCTGGGTGCGCTGGTACCTGTCATTTCAAATGACAGGCACCAGGAAGTGGATGGTCCTCTCTCCCTCCCTCCCGAAGCAAGGCGCAGGGCGATAGTTAAAACAAAAGGGAATAAAGTATAATAAAAATAAATTTACTGGCGGGAGCCAGCAGGCGCGCATTCATCGAGGCTGGAGCTGGCGGGTGCGCATTCATCCAGGCGGAGGGAACCGGCGGCGAAAGCGGCCTCCAACAGCCCCCGCCGGCGGTGAATGAATGCACGCCTGTATACGCCTGTGCAATTTGGGCGCTCAAGGTGTGACGTCACGAAGTTTGGCGTCACGGCGTGTGACGTCGGCGTTCTCTAATGCGCTGCCTTGAGCGCCCAAATTGCATTCATTCACCTTCGCCGGTGGGGGCTGCTGGAAGCCGCTTTGGCTCCCCTGCCAAAGATAACAACTTAATACAATTTAATAAATTTAATTTTAATAAATTTAATTAATAAGATAACTTAATACAATTTGATAACACTGGAACGACTTAATAAACTGTGAACGGAAAAAATGGAGCAACGATTACAAACTGAAATGAACAATTTACAACAAACGATAAAATCATTTAAAAATGGGGGGACTGAGGGCAGAGCGCATAGATAGGTGCGGGGAGGGGGGAACATTCGAGGGGGTTCAAGCAAGATGTGTGTAGGAGAGGAATGAGGTAGGAAGTTGTGGACGGCTTAACCTACGCCATCACGGAAAGTTAGGTTGAAATACCAGGTTTTGAATTCCTTTTTAAATGATTTAATGTCTCTGAGTGAACTTAGGTAGTGATGAAGGGAGTTTCATAATTTGGGTCCTGCAATTGAGAAGGATCTGTTCCTCGTGGTGGTCAGTTTGGCAATGCTGGGGGAAGGTATGTCTAGATTCAGTTTGCATGCTGTTCTCGTAGATCGTTGCGCTTTGTGAAGGTGAATCATGTCATTGAGGGCGGGGTTGGCTTCTTTGAATATTGTGTTGTGGACAATTGTCAGAGTTTTGAATTCAATTCTTTGTGCTATTGGTAGCCTGTGGAGACTTTTCAGAACGGGGGTGATATGATCTGATTTTCCTTCTTGCCAGTGAGGATTTCTGGCGGCGGCGGTTTTGCAACATTTGGAGTGGCTTTATGGTGGATTTTGGGAGGGGCCGATCATAAGGGAGTTGCAGTAGTCGAAGCTGTTAAAGATGAGGGATTGCAGCACGGTTCGGAAATCATGATGGTGTATAAGTGGTTTTAGGTGTTTCAGGATGTGGAGTTTCTGAAAGCCTTCTTTCGTTTTTGCTGCAATGTTCTTTTTTAAGTTGAGTTATATGCCTTGTATGCCTATATAGATGGCTGCCATTATTGCATGCAATGTGATAATTATCATCAATTGCCTATGTTCAGTAACTGCTCTTGAAACACTTAGCATGTCAGCTTTAAGTAATCTGCCTTTAAAAATGAACTTGGAACAGAAAAAGTGTCAACTAAGTTATGGTAAGCAAAATGATTGCTAAATAAATGAGTTCTCAGACGTTTCTTACATGTCCTAATTTAAACCTGCATATTTAAGGCAACAGGAAGTTGCCTGCAGCCGAGAAAGGTTTCTCGCCCACGTCTGCTAGTGTAAGGGACTCATCAAGGCGGCATTGTCACCTCTGATCGGTTAGTACAAAGAGGAGCATTATCATTCAAAGAATGGTGAGAATCTTGTACTCAATTCATTGCTCAACTGGCAGGCGATGCAAGGAGTTTAGGACTGGGGAGATATCAAAATCTGGCGATCCTGACAGCTGAATTACAATTATCTGCATAGCCTTCACCAATATAAGAGCCCATGACTCTGTAAGGGAGAAGGGCACAATGGGGCGTGGAAGGCAAGTTAGGCAGGCCTAGGGGAGGGCCCGGGGGTGGTGTCTGGTAGAAAAGGGGAAACCAGCGTGGGCGGAGCCCTTTTCAGCCAGGCACCATCAGATGGCTTCATCCCTTCCCACTCAGGATGGGGTAGCTAGAGTTGAGGGCCAGAACGTTTGGTCCTGTCGCAGCCCTTGGCGTTGCATGGTGACTGGCAAAAGTGACACCCCCCCCCCCCCCCGGCGCATTTAGGAGGATTGACCAGGCGGATCGGAGTGGGCAAGCGGCCTAACAGATCCGGCGCAGTCCCTCGACGCTTCAACGGCCAAGAGGGAGGAAGAGGGGAAGGCTGAGACGCTTAGACCAAACAACCTGACTTCCACAGTGTTACACTGGTATGTGGAA
Source organism: Rhinatrema bivittatum (assembly GCF_901001135.1). NCBI lineage: Eukaryota > Metazoa > Chordata > Amphibia > Gymnophiona > Rhinatrematidae > Rhinatrema > Rhinatrema bivittatum. The sequence goes on from NC_042631.1 coordinate 31,376,072, forward strand.
CCAAGGCCGGTGGCCGCTTACCTTGAGTAGCTGAGACCCTTGGAACCGGAACTTGGGGGGTGGCATTGGGTAGGAAACCCCTGGTGGTCCAGATAGTGCCAGTAGTGATGACAGGAACCGGAAAGAGTAGTCCAGAGGCAGGCAGCAAGCAGAGTAATCCAGTAACAGTCCAGGTCAGGGCAGGCAGCGAACAACAGGAACCAAGGCAACCTATCCAGAGGCAGGCAGCAAGCAGAGTAATCCAGTAACAGTCCAGGTCAAGCAGGCAGCAGGAAACACAGCAAAGAAACTCCCCAACACACTTGTGGCCGAAGCAAGGCGAAAGAGAAGAGGCTCTCAATATATAGGGCAAATTTCCCGCGCTGCCCCACAATTCTGCCGGCGTCTGATGTCATAAGGGGTGTGGCCAAGCTCTGATTCGCGCGGAGCCGAGCTGCGAGAGAAGCCAGTGTTAGGGGGAAACGCCGACGCCATCGGGAGAGTTCCTGCAAGAAACAGTACCCCCCCTGCAAGGCCCTCCTCTCTTTTCTCTTGGTCTGGGCTTGAGAGAAAAGCATTGATGGAACTTTTTAAGTAGATGAGGTACCTGTATATTATGAGCAGGTTCCCAGGTGTTTTCTTCAGGTCCAAAATTCTTCCACGAAATTAAATATTGAAGTTGTCCCCTACACCTTCTGGAATCCAGGATGTTCTCAACTTCGAATAGGTTATCATTCTGAATTATGTGCGTATTAGGCCTTCTCCTTCTGGAAGGCCAAGACATAATGGCAGGTTTGAGCAAAGACACATGGAAGACGTTGTGAATCCGCAAGGAGGACGGTAAACCCAGTCTATAGGTGACTGCATTAATCTGTTTCTCAATAGGAAAAGGACCAATAAAGTGAGGAGCAAATTTTAATGATGGCATGCGTAATCGAAGATTGCGCGTGCTTAACCACACGAGATCTCCAGCCTGGAATCGAGGAGCAGGACATCTCTTCTTATCCACTTGGGTCTTCATTTTAGCGGCATTCTTTAATAGTAAGGCTCGTGTCTCCCCCCACAACTTGGTCATAGAGGCGATGGTTGTGTTGACGGCCGGACAAATAGAAGAGGTAGCAATAGGCAACGGGAGTCGTGGGTGTCTTCCAAAGACTACAAAAAAAGGAGACCTCCCCGTAGCTTGGTTCAAATGATTATTATGGCATGTTTCTGCCCATACCAACAAGGAAGCCCAATTATCTTGTTGATTGACATAAGATCGAAGGAAAGCCTTCAGAGATTGATTCGTCCATTCCGTAAGTCCATTGGATTGAGGATGATAGGCTGAAGAAAACTCAAGTTTGATTCGTAGAAGTTTGCACCGTTCTTTCCAAAATCGAGCTGTAAATTGCACCCCTCTATCTGAAACAATACTGAGAGGTAAACCATGAAGACGAAAAATATATTGAAGAAATAGGTGAGCTAACTCTGATGCAGAAGGTAATCCTGGCAGTGGAATAAAATGAGCCATTCTGGAAAAACGGTCCACCACCACCCAAATGACAGTGTTATTGTCTGAAGTCGGAAGATCAGTGATAAAATCGGTGGCAATGTGAGTCCACGGTTTAGTGGGGACAGGTAAGGGTTGTAAAAGACCAAAGGGTTTCCGTCGAGGAGTCTTCTGAGCTGCGCATACCGAGCAGGAGTCTACATAGGCCTTAATATCTTTCTCCCACCGGGGCCACCAATAATGTCTGGATACCAGATCCTTGGTACGTGAAATTCCCGCATGGCCTGCTAATTGAGCGTCATGCGCCCAACAAAGAACTTTTAATCTCAATCGTTTGGGAGCCACCGTTTTCCCAATGGGAACCGTGAAGGTGGCAGCCAGCTGTATCTGTGCAGGATCTATTATGTATCGAGGGGGGTCAGGTATATCTTCACGATCAAAGCTTCTTGAGAGGACGTCCCGCCCGCAGATTCTTCTGAGCAGGTCGGAAAAGCAGAAGAAAATTAAACCTGCTAAAAAAAAAGTGCCCAGCGGGCTTGTCGAGGATTTAATCGTTAAGCTTTCACCAGGTATTCTAGATTTTTATGATCCGTGTAAACAGTTACAGTATATCGAGAGCCTTCTAAGAGATGACGCCATTCTTCAAAGGCCAACTTTATCGCTAAAAGTTCCCGATCTCCGATGGTATAATTTCTCTCCACCAATGAAAACTTTCTTGAAAAAAAAGCGCATGTCACCAGATTTCCATCGTCTGCCTTTTGTAGCAAGACCGCACCCACTCCTACTGCAGAGGCATCAACTTCTAGGATAAAGGGTTTGGTAGAGTTGGGGCGCTTGAGACAGGGGTCCTTGGTGAATTCCTGTTTTAATTGAAGAAAGGCATTGACGGGCCTCTTCCGGCCATTTCTGAATAGGCGCACCTCTCCTAGTGAGAGCAGTAAGAGGAGCCACTAAAGACGAGAAATTTGGAATGAATTGTCTATAATAGTTGGAAAAGCCCAGAAATCTTTGTAAGGCTTTCAACCCTATTGGTTGGGGCCAGTTCAAAATGACTTTGAGTTTACCCGGGTCCATGGATAATCCTTTGTTGGAAGTGATATATCCGAGAAATGGTAACTGGTCTTTATGAAAGACACATTTTTCTAATTTGGCAAATAGTTTATTCTCTCTGAGACGTTGCAGAACCTGTCGCACAAGCTCTTGATGCTGTTTCAGGTTGTTGGAAGAAATTAATATATCATCCAAATATACAATGACATGAGAATAGAGGATGTCGCGAAAGATGTCATTGATCATGGCTTGAAATAAGGCAGGGGCATTACAAAGACCAAACAGCATTACCCTGTATTCGTAATGTCCATCGTGAGTGTTAAAAGCCGTTTTCCATTCATCTCCCTCACGTATTCAAATCAAGTTGTAGGCCCCTCTTAAATCCAATTTAGTGAAGATTTGAGCTCCTTTAATTCGATCAAATAGTTCCGAAATAAGGGGAAAAGGATATCTATTTTTCTTGGTGATGTTGTTAAGCCCTCGGTAGTCAATACAAGGTCTTAACAACCCATCCTTCTTTTTCACAAAAAAAAAACCCCGCTCTAGCTGGTTTCGTGGAAGGTCTGATGAATCCTCGTGCTAGGTTCTCCTCGATATATTGTTTCAAGGCTGTCGATTCGAGTTATGATAGGGTATAAATCCTACCCCTTGGAGGAATCTTCCCGGGGAGAAGGTCAATTGCACAATCGTACGGTCGATGGGGTGGTAAAGATTCAGCTTGTTGACTAAAAACGTCTGCGAAGTCTTCATAAGAGGCGGGAATGCCGGAAGAGAGCTGCGTAGTTTGGATTCGACAATTCTGAACTTGTTTTAGTCAATTTTGAAAGCAGAATGGACTCCAACTGATAAGTTGTAAAGAGGCCCAGTCCAGTTGACGTTGATGTGTCCTTAACCAGGGTAGACCCAAGATTATCTGGTTGACAGAGGATGGAAGAACATACAACTGAATGCTCTCTTGATGAAGAACTCCGGAATTCAGTAAAATGGGTTTGGTAATGTGAGATATCCGAATTCCCACGGGCTGTCCAGATACCAAGGTAACAGAAAGGGAAATGGGTAATGGTTCTACAGGAATATGATGGCTTTTCACCAGGCTTTCTTCAATGAAATTTCCGGCTGCCCCTGAATCAATGAAAGCCTGAAGTTGAATCGGTTTATCCTTAAGAATAATGGTTACTGGAATTAGTAGTTGTGGAGAGGGAATGGTGGGACCCAGGGAGGCCTCTCCTACCCGACCTAGGTCCGAGAGTTTCCCGATTTGTTGGGACATTTGTTAACAAAATGGCCTGAACCACCACAATACATGCAGAGATTTCTCAATCTTCGCCGTTGACGTTCCTCAGGAATTAATCGAAATCTGTCAATTTGCATGTGTTCCTCAACGTTCCCAGGTGCTTCAGTTGGTCGCGGAATGACAATGGGTTGCTGAAAGGTAGGAGCCAGACGAAAGGTCCTTCGAGTGGCAGTCCGTTCCTGTGCCCTTTCTTGAAATCGTAAGTCCAGTCGAATGGCTAGTCGGATAAGTTCCTCTAAAGATTCCGGGGAATCCCTGCCAGCCAGTTCATCCTTTATATTCTCGGCCAACCCTTGTCGAAATATGGCGGTGAGACTATCCTCACCCCACGCAAGTTCTGCTGCCAAGGTTCGGAATTGAATGGCGTATTCACTCACTGAACGGGAACCCTGTTTGATTTGCAGTAAATCATTAGCTGCCGAAGTAGAATGCCCTGGTTCATCAAAGATGAGTCGGAATTCTTTCAGGAAGCTATCCAAATTGTCAAGAATAGGGTCGTCTCTCTCCCACAAGGGTGAAGCCCAGGGTAGGGCTGGACTCTCCAGTAATGATAATATAAAGGTAGTCTTAGTCTTATCTGATGGAAACGAAGATGGCTGCAGTGAAAAGTGCATTCGACACTGATTAATAAAGCCCCGGCACAAGGCTGATGTTCCGTTAAATCGTGGAGGGGGAGATAAACGGATAGGGTTAGAAGAAGCAGTGGTATTCATTACTGGGGCTGCAGGAGCGTGAGCCAGAGCATCCATACGGGCGACTAAGCGATCGAGTACCCCCCGTTACTTGATCGAGGACCCCTTGTTGCTGCTGAAGCCAGGAGGCCAAACCTGGGATGGCCTGCAGAGCGGTCAGGTCGACTGGTTCCATGGCTTCAGCCAACTGTTACACTGGTATGTGGAACCAAGGCCGGTGGTCGCTTACCTTGAGTAGCTGAGACCCTTGGAACCAGAACTCAGGGGGTGGCGTTGGGTAGGAAACCACTGGTGGTCCAGATAGAGCCAGTAGTGATGACAGGAACCGGAAAGAGTAGTCCAGAGGCAGGCAGCAAGCAGAGTAATCCAGTAACAGTCCAGGTCAGGGCAGGCAGCGAGCAACAGGAACCAAGGCAACTTATCCAGAGGCAAGCAGAGTAATCCAGTAACAGTCCAGGTCAGGGCAGGCAGCGAACAACAGGAACCAAGGCAACTTATCCAGAGGCAGGCAGCAAGCAGAGTAATCCAGTAACAGTCCAGGTCAAGCAGACAGCAAGCAGCAGGAAATACAGCGAAGAAACTCCCCAACACACTTGTGGCCGAAGCAAGGCGAAAGAGAAGAGGCTCTCAATATATATAGGGCAAATTTCCCGTGCTGCCCCACATCTCCGCTGGCCTCTGACGTCATAAGGGGCGTGGCCAAGCTCCGATCGCGAGAGAAGCCAGCGTTAGGGGGAAACGCCAATGCCATCGGGAGAGTTCCTGCAGGTAACACACAGTTGGGTCGCCAGCAATGACAGCCAGGTGTCAGTGGCAGCTGCCCAGCTTCTATGGCCGGGGGTGTGCATGCGCCTCAGCAGACTTACATGCTTGGCACTTAGAAGCGGGGGTGTTCGCTGGTCACATACAGTTAGTTATTGTTATGCTGTTTTACTAGTTATGTTAATGTTGTTGTTATTTATTGCTGGTTATTCATATTAATGGGCTGCGGCCATTTAGTGTCCAACAATAAACTGTTATCGGAAGGAGCTGTGCGAGTCTGCAATAAATTGGGAAGGGTAGGTGGGTGGGGGTTAGTCGCAGCCTTTCCACTGCCCACATTGTTGCAACAATCTTTACTTGGGTTTACCCCACAATCAACGCCAGAAATATGCTCCCCCGGCAACCAGGTATGAAAGTGCTTCCGAGCAATCCATATTTTTTGTAAACCGTTTTGATAAAACTTACATTTTAAAAAACGGTATATAAATACTTTTAAATAAATAAAGTTTCCGCATTATGTGCTCTTCTGGGTCTGCATGCCCCTGGTCTCAACAACCTTTGAAAAGATGACAAAGTTCCTCATGAGAGGCTTCTAGGAAAAGTAAAAAGTCATGGGATAGGTGGCGATGTCCTTTCGTGGATTGCAAACTGGTTAAAAGACAGGAAACAGAGAGTAGGATTAAATGGGCAATTTTCTCAGTGGAAGGGAGTGGACAGTGGAGTGCCTCACGGATCTGTATTGGGACCCTTACTTTTCAATATATTTATAAATGATCTGGAAAGAAATACGACGAGTGAGATAATCAAATTTGCAGATGATACAAAATTGTTCAGAGTAGTTAAATCACAAACAGATTGTGATAAATTGCAGGAAGATCTTGTGAGACTGAAAAATTGGGCATCCAAATGGCAGATGAAATTTAATGTGGATAAGTGAAAGGTGATGCATATAGGGAAAATAACTCATGTTATAGTTACACAATGTTAGGTTCCATATTAGGTGCTACCACCCAAGAAAGAGATCTAGGTGTCATAGTGGATAACACATTGAAATTGTCAGTTCGGTGTGCTGTGGCAGTCAAAAAGGCAAACAGAATGTTGGGAATTATTAGAAAGGGAATGGTGAATAAAACGGAAAATGTCATAATGCCTCTGTATCGCTCCATGGTGAGACCACACCTTGAATACTGTGTACAATTCTGGTCGCCGCATCTCAAAAAAGATATAATTATGATGGAGAAGGTACAGAGAAGGGCTACCAAAATGATAAAGGGAATGGAACAGCTTCCCTATGAGGAAAGACTAAAGAGGTTAGGACTTTTCAGCTTGGAGAAGAGACGGCTGAGGGGGGATATGATAGAGGTGTTTAAAATCATGAGAGGTCTAGAACGGGTAGATGTGAATCGGTTATTTACTCTTTCGGATAATAGAAAGACTAGGGGGCACTCCATGAAGTTAGCATGGGGCGCATTTAAAACTAATTGGAGAAAGTTCTTTTTTACTCAACGCACAATTAAACTCTGGAATTTGTTGCCAGAGGATGTGGTTAGTGCAGTTCGTATAGCTGTGTTTAAAAAAAAGGATTGGATAAGTTCTTGAAGAAGTCTATTACCTGCTATTCATTAAGTTGACTTAGAAAACATGGAATAGACTTAGTTTTTGGGTACTTGCCAGGTTCTTATGGCCTGGATTGGCCACTGTTGGAAACAGGATGCTGGGCTTGATAGACCCTTGGTCTGACCCAGTATGGCATGCTCTTATGTTCGCATCTTTGCTGATCTCAAACTCGGGTGTCCTTATTTTCACTTATTGGCTGGCAAGCTTTATGTCTGTGCATCGGAGTGAACAGACTGGCAGCCACGCGGCTTTGTATGAAAGAAGACTGCTGTAACCAGAGCCAGCAAAATAAACTGACTACTGAAGAAAGAAAAAAAAAAGCGGATTCGTTGCAGGCTTCCTGCCTCTGCTTCGGTTTCTTCACGCTGTCCCTTCCCCCCTGCGTCTGGTCACCACCTACCGCCTGCCCTTCCTGCGCTCACTCTTGCCGCACGCACTCCGCCGGCAGCTTGCCGTTCGCCGGTCCTGTGGATGGCTGACCGGGAAGCCGGGGGGGTAAGTCCGTTTCCCGATTGATGCCTGCAACGTGTAGCGGGGGCAGCAGCGCGGCAGAGCGCAAGGGGAGGCAAGCTGATAGAAACCTTGAACTGAACGGCAGGAGGAGGGAAAAGGGGGACCGAATTCAAGAGGGGAAGAGAGTAAGTGGAGAAAACTCTTAGCGGACTTAAGATGATCGCGCGTTGTAAAAATAACATTTGCAGTGCTTACCGGGCAGATTCTCCTCCTTAAATGCACCCACTGAAAATTCAGATGGTGAAGATTCCTTCTATGTTCGGAACAATACGGTTCTGTACAGGGCGATATGCGACCTAAGAGCTGGAAGTGCATTTCTTTATACACGAAACGCACTGTCCAGGAGCTACTACCGACTCACAGCTCTGCAACCTGCTAGCCCACACCCCTGTCTCCTTACATAAGGGCTCGCATTTTAATCCGTGCTCTCTGGGCTGCTTCTCGCAGTAGAGCCTGCTGACTGACACTTGTCCTTGCTGAGGCCTTTGTTTTTCCGTTAAGCAGAAAGGGTCCTGCACTAACCATTTGTTAAAAAGAGAAGCAGCAGAGGAGCTGTGTAAAAGACTCCAGGAGGAGATGATACCTTGGCCCGGGCTCATGAATGTTTTAAGATTCTGGACTCCTAAGATCCCTCTCCCTGGTTTGGAAAGGAAGGCAAATACTGAAAATAAACCCTGAATCGACTGCCTTATTCTCTGGCTGTTTCTCTTAATGCTGCAATGAGAATCGTTGGACTTCTAGGGGACCCTTCATGTTATCATGTTTTGTATGGCACATGCCAGTGCACTACAGACACACATAAGAGGCAGTCCCCACACCTTTGGGGTTAAAATCTATTCGGGACAGACAGCCAAGACTCGCAGAGGGTTTGGGTTTAAAACAGCCACTACCTGACTGGGCAGACCTAGATCACACTTCACCTGGGTAGAATTTAGCCAGATAAAAAAGAACGAGGGGGGGAGGGGGGATTCTGAGGCATGGCCTAAATGTATTCAGGTTAAACTAAAAGTTGCTACACACACCCCTAAAAACGTCAGTCAATGGACCAATCACATTTTAACTCCAGCAGTGAGGGGAGTCCCTCAGACAGGGTTTATATGTGCACAAAAATTTCGTTTTATGCACATAAAAATCTATGTGCACAAAGCATGATTTGTGCTCATTTTATGTGCATAAAATATGCTTTCTGTGCACAGAAATGCTTTCAGAGTACAAAACGTTTTTCTATCCCATTTGAAGAAAAAGTGGAGCAGGGAGGGCACCACCGGATCTGAAAATTTCCACTGAGCCTAAGTTAGGCGCCTGTATTCAGCTAATTTTGGATTGAATAAAGACAACTACATTGAATTTTAGGGGCCTTAAACCGAGGCTCCTAATGTGAGGCCAGTTGTGGCCTTACCAAGTTAGGTGCCCTGCGCTTGAAATCAGCACGGAGCACAGGTTTGGACCAGAAAGATCATGTTTTCAGTGCTTTCTGGTTACAGGGAAGGAGGAAGATGGGCAGTAATTAAAAGCAGGTTCCAACAAACTGCAGGTGCTAAGGCACTTCAAACCATTATTAGATTATACAGACTTCTAAACTGTGTTGCAGGCTCTTATTTTCTCAAACATCGACTACCGTAATTCCCTTTTTCTAGGTCTCCCAGCAGCACAAGTATTCTCGGGCAAGAAAAAAATGATCACATTACACCTGCCCTTTCCTCCTTCCATTGACTCCCAATTCTATATCATATTCCGTGTAAAATTCTAACACTAATTCATAAGATCGTTGTCAAACCTGATTCTGTTTGGCTAGGTGTGTCCCTTCACATGCGTTTCCCCACAAAGGAATTTAAGATCCACAGACAAAGGCCTACTAGGTGTCCCCCCTCAATACATCGAGCCCATTTGGGAGAAGTAATAATCATCGCTGGTCCAAGACTCTGGAATTCAATGCCAGAGACATTAAGAATAATGATGGATTCTAAGATCTTCCAAAAAAAAATCAGAAAACTTAGCTTTTCAAGAATGTTTTTGATACCCAAGTGACTGTGCTAATGCTCACTTGCTTTAGTATATTCAGTATGTATTGTTTTATGTTTTTTGTAATGAAGCAGTATGCATGTTTTAATTATTTATTTATTTTTTATTTAACAACTTTTCTATACCGATATTCGTGGGTACATCATATCGGTTTACATGGAACTGAGAGAAATACAGCGAACGGGGGGGGGGGGGTGGTTTAGCAACAACAGGAAGGGGGATTAACAAGGAAAAGGGCATAGAGTACAATTGGTGCAATGCATGCAATTGACATTAACAATAAATTATATATAACATGAAAAAAATAAAATATCATGAAAATATAAAATAATCTAATGTAGCGAAGGATAATAAGCATAGTACTAGCATAACTGTAATTGACATTATGATGATAAAATAATAGATATCGCATAATGATAATAACCGGCGGAACGAGTGCTGGACGACCTATGCTGGGAATGCCTGCTTAAACAGCCAGGTCTTCAGTTTTTTCTAAATTTGTACTGGCAGGGTTCGATGGGGAGTTCAGTGGGAAAAGCATTCCAAGGGGTGGGTCCTGCAACTGAAACTGAGTTAATAGAGCAATCAGTTGAAAACCTGCATAATTTCACAGATACAGAAATCCTAACAGATAACAAACCCCAGATTACTTAGGACCAATTCTTTGAACCTCAACATAATTAGGAGTTAATATCTGTTTTATCATCACACTGACAATCAGTGGTGCTGAGTTTAGGTCTGCTCCAGAAGAGCAGGAAGTAGAAAAACAATTTGGGGATAGCTAGGGTAGGTTTAGAGGTCAGGGAGGAGAGGGGAAGAGGGAGGAAGGATAGGGTTAGGGAAGTTACCTCCCAGTCTGCTCCTTAATTGGAGTCTGTGTGGCCTCCAGATTTTTTTGAGCAAAGGGACTGGTTTTGTGTCGTCCTTAAAAAGTTTTTTTTTAATGTTCATATTTTTTTTTTGTGCATTATCCAATATACATTCAAGAAAATATTACTTGAATTTGTAACTGCAGAGAAATTAGGAAAGAAAAGGAAAATAGGCAAAAGAAAAACAAAACCAATATCTTAAGCTTAAATTTCTCTGCGCAGTCAAGTCCACAAAAGAAGGGGGAGTTCCAAACACAACCCCAAAAATACACCTTGATATAACAGGAAATACAATCTGACTATACAGGAAGACTATATTAATAAACTGTATAAGCTACAGACATAATACGTCTACTCGACAGTTGGAGAAGTGGAAACAGATACAGAAGCAACTTTATCTGACAAAAAGTTTGATAGTTGCACAGGTGTAAAAAACCCATAAGTATTATTCTGAAATTAATTACACATTTACATGGAAATTTTAACAAATAGAAAGCTCCTATGTCAAGCACCTTAGATCTTAAAGTCAGAAACTGCCTTCTTTTTAACTGTGTAGGTCTAGACAAATCATTGTAAACCACCCTGATCTTCTATGTTTGGAGGGGCAGTATATAAATAACATGGGGAGAGGAGGTGGGACATAGCACCTCTGTCCTCTTGGTTCCATCCCCTCCCTGACTGTGTGCTGGGCCAAGCCTGCTGCTAAGTCAAGGGTGAGGTAGGAAGGGAGAGACAGCAATGGTATATAGGGTAGGGAGAAGGGTGAGAAAGTATAGAGGTGGGAGAGGAGACTGAGAAAGGAAGATACAGTAGAGGAGGGGGGAGAGACAAAAGGGTATAGGGAGAGAAGGGAAACATACAAAGGAGGAATGGAGGTGGGGCACAGTGGAAACATGGGAAGAGAGAAGTACAAGACAGGGAGAAAGAGGGAAGAGTGACGGGAGGGAAGGGAGAGGAAAACAGGAAGTCACGGGGAGAGAGACATGAGAGAGAGGCAGAGGCTAGAGACAAAAGGGAAAGACATGGGGAGGGAGGGATTTAGAGACTTAAGGTTAGCACAGAGGAGGGTGAGAAGAGAGAATGAGGGGGTAAATTTAAGAGATGGGGAACAATGGAGACAGCAATGAAGGACTGGGAGGAGTTTAAAGTAAACGGGCCAGAGAGCTGGCCTGGAGAGAAAAAGGAAGGTGACTGGCAGGAGGGGAAGGAGAGCTAGAATGAGTAAAGAAAAGAATAAGCGAGGCGATCAAGGGTGTGAGCTAACTAAAAAAAAAATAAAATATACTGAGAAGTGGGAGAGGTGGTATGAAAGGGTAACAATGTCAACTGGAGAAAGGAGAATAATCATAAAGGGAAAAAAGTACAATGAAAAGAAAACCAGGGAAGTAGGCAAGGAAAGCCAGATGAAAGATGATCTGGGGGAAAAAAAAAAAGGTAAAAAAGGTTTATTTCCAGATTAATTCTATGTATATCATTATGTGACTTTGAAAAGTCTGAATGATTTTATTTTTTACAATTCTAGCCACAAATGTCATTGGGGGTAAGGAGTGTTGTGCACAGTTTGCACACTAACGTTTGCTTCTCTCCCTTGTTTCTCCCTGAAGTTGTAATCCCTGGGGCTGTGGAGGACAAGAGGGAGAGCAGAGGCTGTGTGAGAGCGTGAGAAAGAATCATGGTTGGGTGTGTGTATGAAAAAGGAGACTGTGTTTGGGAATGTGTACGAGTGTGTGAGAACAAGGCCGTTCGTTTGAGGAGCGTGTAATGAGATGAGTGTGTATTTTATTTATTTATTATTCTATTTAAAAGTGTTTATATACCGCTTTTGTAAATACAAATTAGTCAAAACAGTTTACATAAAAACATGCATAATAAAAACATACTTCTTAAACCATAAGAGTACAAAAACTAATTTAGCAAAATAGAGGCATTAAAATACAAACAGTGGTACAATAAAATTAATCAATCTACAAAATCAAGTGCCAGGAACCAGGTAAAAAGTTCCTTTTGGATGGGAAAGGAAAGGGTACCAAGGATAAGAAGAAGTAGGAGGTTTAAGTATGTTGTTACTGGAATCTTAAAGGCAATTTGAAATAGATGAGTTTTTAAAGATTTCTTAAATTGTTATGAATTTGATATTTGACAAAGAAAGTTGGGTAAAGAGTTCCAAATTGATGGACCAGCCACTGAGAATGCTCTTTTTCGTGTGATATTTACCCTTGCAAAGCGGATTGACGGAATGTCCAGCAGGTTTTTAGATAAAGATCGTAAGTATATTTTTTTTAATTAGAGAAAAGCTTATTTGTGATAGAAAGCAAAACCTTGTGAGTGACTGTGGGGAGCGGGGGGGAATGGTTGAAATTGTTTTTAAAAAAACTAAGAGCCCGATATTCAAAGGAAATATCTTACCTGTTAATTTTCGTTTCTGTAGTACCACGAATCAGTCCAGACGCCCTTCCCTGTACTTTTCTGCCATCCACTCGAAGCTCTTTTCCTCTTTTTGCAGGATACTGGATGTTTTTTCATCTGTGATTATCCTTAAAGGCACCAGAAGCATTTGTTTTGATGACAATCAATATTTATGCAAGAGCGATCATATACAGAATCCATTCAATGTTTGCAATTGTTAGGTTTTGTGAGTTCTCTCGTTTCTTGCTTGATCTTTTACTGGTTATCTTTATTTTTATCTGCTTTGACAATTGTTATACTGAAGGACTGCAGGGTAGGCTCTGTCCTGATATAGGATACCCTTTCAGTTTTGGTCTGTCTCCATCTGCTGGACAGGAGGTTCAACCCACGTTCTGGACTGATCCGTGGCACTACAGGAACGAAAATTAACAGGTAAGAACTAATTTTCCTTTCCCTGTACGTACCCGGATCAGTCCAGACCATGGGATGTACCAAAGCTTCCCTACAGAGGGTGGGACCGAGGCAGTACCGCTCGAAGCACCTGCCGACCGAAGGAACCAAAACACTGGCACCTGTACATCAAGGCGGTAATGTCGAGCAAAGGTATGCAGGGATTTCCACGTAGCTGCCCTGCATATTTCCTACGGAGAAACCGATTGACTCTCCACCCAAGAAGTAGCCTGAGAACACAAGGAATGAGCCTTCAGGCCCTCAGGAACCGTCCGGCCTTGGCAGATATAGGCTGACGAAATCGCCTCCTTCAACCACCAAGCAATCGTAGTCTTAGAAGCTTGGTTACCCCTATTTGACCACTCCACAGGACAAAAGATGATCGGAATCCCGGAAGTCAATGGTAACCTGAAGATAACGCAGTAACACATGTTTTACATCAAGGCGGCGAAGATCACTCCCAACTGTACTCGTTATATTCTCAGGAAAGAAAGCGGGAAACTCCACCAATTGATTGACATGAAAAGAAGAAACAACCTTCGGCAAGAAAGGTAGTCTTGAGAGAAACTCCTGAATCAGAAAAGCGCAGGAAGGGCTCCCTACACAACAACGAGTGAATCTCTGACACCCTTCTACTGGAGCAGATAGAAACTAGGAAAACGGTCTTGAGCGTTAGATCCTTAAGGGTAGACCGGAGAGGTTCGAAAGGTGCCTCACAGAGAGCTCGAAGGACTAAATTAAGACTCCACGAAGGACAAGTGGACCGGATGGGCGGATTTAAATGCTTGGTGCCCTTGAAGAAACGGACAACATCCGGGTGAGATGCTACCGCGTAACCATCAATATTGCCTAAGAGGGAACAGAGAGCGGACACCTGGACGCGCAACGAGCTGAATGACAGACCCTTGGAGAGGTCCTTCTGGAGGAAGGAAAGAATCATAGAAACCGGAGCTGAACGAGCTGAGACACCCGATTCCGCACAGACATTTTCGAAAACTTTCCAAACGCGGACATAAGCAAGAGAGGTAGACGGCTTACGGGCTTGCAGCAGAGTGGATATAACTTCTTCTTTATATCCCTTCTTTCTTAGTCTTCACCATTCAAAAGCCAGGCTGCTAGACAGAAGCGATCCACCTGGTCGAAAAATATGGGACCCTGCCGGAGCAGGCATGGAAGATGGCCGAGGCGAAGAGGGCTGTCCGTCGCCAGATTTACCAGATCCGTGAACCACGGTCTGCGGGGCCATTCGGGAGCCACGAGGATGACCGGTCCCCTGTGGAGTTCTATTCTTCTGAGAACTTTTCCCACTAGAGGCCAAGGAGGAAACACGTACAGAACAACGTCGTGGGGCCAGGGAAGGACTAGTGCATCCACTCCTTCCAAGCAGTGCTCCCTCCAGTGGCTGTAGAACCTGGGAGCTTTGGCATTCCTCAAGGTTGCCATCAGGTCCAGGTGTGGCGGACCCCATCTGCTGACTATCAGACCCATCGCTCCATCTGACAAGTCTCACTCGCTGGGATCGAGACGCTGACAACTCAGGAAATCGGCTTACACATTCTCCTTGCCCGCTATATGGGAGGCTGCTAAGCACTCCAAGTGACGCTCTGCCCAGGCAAAGAGCTTGCTGGCTTCTAGGGCCACCAGGTGACTCCAGATGCCCCCCTGTCAATTGATATAAGCCACCGTAGTGGAGTTGTCCGAGAGTACTCGCACCGCCTTGTGGTGAATCAGAGGAAGAAAAATCTTGAGAGCCAGGCGGACCGCGCAGGCCTCCAAGCGATTGATGTGCCAGCAGGATTGGACTGGGGACCAGTATTCCTGCGTAGCCTGGGACTGGCAGACTGCTCCCCACCCGGAGAGGCTGGCATCTGTCATGATTACAATCCACTGCGGAGTCTGTAGGGACATTCCCTTCAGGAGGTGCGTTAGTGATAGCCACCATTGTATGTCAACGATGGTAGAGTCGGGAGAGCGGGAGAGGCGTCTGAAACTGTTCCGACACCGGCTTCCAGTGGGATAGCAAAGCTTTCTGTAATGGTTGCATATGCACAAAAGCCCAGGGGACCAGGTCGATAGTAGAAGATATGGTCTCCAGCACTTGGAGGTAGTCCCACGCCACAGGAAGCGGAAACGAGGGGAGATTTCGCACTTGATCCATCAGTTTGAACGCCCGAGCGTCCGGCAGGAATACCTTGCTGACTCGGGTATCGAAGCACACCCCCGGAAATTCCAGGACCTGGGAGGGTTGCAGATTGCTCTTGGGAAAATTGACTATCCACCCGAGAGAGGTGAGGAGAACACGGACCCGGTCGACTGCCAGCCTGCAGAGGGTTTCTGACTTGGCCCGCACGAGCCAGTCGTCCAGGTAAGGATGGTCTAGGCCTCCTTCTCGCCGGAGAGCGGCCACCACAACCACCATGATCTTGGTAAAAGTGCATGGCGCGGTAGTTAGACCGAAAGGCAGAGCCCTGAACTGAAAATGCTGGCCCAGGATGCTGAATCAGAGATACCGATTCGGTGCGAGCATCAAAAGTATGTGTAAGTAAGCCTCCGTCAAATCGAGAGAGACCAAATAGTTGCCGGAGCGAACAGCCGCTATGACCGCCCTCAGGGTCTCCATCCGAAAACGTGGTACACCTTGAGGGCCCGGTTGACTCTCTTGAGGTCCAAGATTGGACAGAAGGAACTGTTCTTTTTTGGCACAACGAAGTAGATGGAATACTGGCCGGCACCTTGTTCCTCCACCGGGACTGGGACTATGGCCCCCAGCTCCAGGAGCCTGACAAGAGTTGGCATATGGCAGCCCACTTCCGGTGTCCGCAAGGAGAGACTATGTACAGATTCGGCAGGTCTCGAGCAAACTCTAATGCGTAACCTTTCTCTATTATTTCGAGGACCCACTGGTCCTCTAAAAACAGGGAGAGACGACCACCTAAGTTTGAAACGGAGGAATGGGCCGGCCGAATCTCATTGGGAGGCAGGCTTTGCGGTGGAATGTTGTGGGTTACCATCTCGGAAGGCACGACGGCCCTGAAAGGAATGAGACCAGGACAGAGATCTGGAGGAACTTCCTCTAGAGAAAGCACCTCGCACCCGAGTATTATACCTTCGCTGGCCCCTAAAGCGGGAACGTGTAGGGAAAAAAGCCCTCGACGATTTCGGGCGGTCCTCAGGCAGCTTAGGGACTTTGTTTTCACCCAAGGATTTAATAAGCTGTTCCAGGTCCTTGCCAAAAAGTAACTTACCCTTAAATGGAAGTGTGCCCAACTGCGACTTAGAAGAGGAGTCCGCCGACCAATTGCGCAGCCAGAGGAGTCGTCTGGCCCACACCACTGAAACCATCGCTTTTGCCTGGACGCGGAGTTAAGTCTAAAAGAGCATCCGCCCCATGCTCTATAGCGCCTTCCAACCTTTCAGTCTGCTCCGCCTCTGCAGACGGGAGGTCCTGGGTGCTGAGCAATTGTTGAACCCACCTAAGGCTTGCCCGCTGCATGAGACTGCTGCAGATCGTCACCCGAACTCCTAAGGCCAAGACCTCGAAGATATGCTTGAAATAGAATTCAAGCTTGCGGTCCTGAATATCTTTAAGAGCCGTGGCCCCCACCACTGGAATAGCGGCATGCTAGTGACTGCCGACACAGAAGTATCCACCTTGGGAATTTTAAGCATTTCCAGGCAATCCTCGGGGAGAGGATAGAGCTTGTCCATAGCTCTCCCCACTCGGAGCCCCGACTCAGGAGCTTCCCATTCCCGGAGAAGCAGCAGCTTGAGCATGGCATTGAATGGGAAGGTGCGTGGAAGAGCCCTAAGTCCCGCCAGGACTGGGTCCACATGAGCTGGCATCGTGGCCATGAGCGTATCCACTGAAGGACTCGCAATCCCCAGCTCCTGAAGGATAAAAGGAATGAGCGGCTCCAGCTCTTCCCTCTGAAATAAAACGGAGAACTCGGGGGGGGGGGGTGGTCATCCCCTTTGAGATGGGGGGTTGTCCCTGCCAAATCCGCATCCGGATCCTGGTCCAGAGCTGCAGGTGGAGCCGGTGGATCCGGAGGGGGGAGCCCCAGGGACCACCATAATGGACCCCTGCGCATCCGGCGCCACGGGAGCAAGCAGGGAGGGCATCCGTGGGATTTTAGCAGGAAGAGGACCGGGGAGGGGGTTCCTCCTCCTCCTGTAAACTAGCAGATAAGATTTGTGCACAAATTCCGAAGAAAAATGTGGCCTGGATTTTCCGGAGGAGGGGAGGGGGGAGGAGAGTCAGGACCCGCATCCTGAGTCCGCATGGGGCTTAAAACGGGAGGAGAAATATTAAAATCAGGCCCCTTTCCCTCCTGCATCCCCGAATCGGGAGCTGCAGAGATTCCCAAGATGGCCGCCGTTCCTGCAGTTTGCCGACTCGGGAACTGCCTGGCCATGTGGTGGGAGGACAGACTCCGGGTCGCTGGCTTGATCGCTGCCGGGAAAGGACCTTCCCCACCCGGCAGGCACCCCGAACAGAGCCCCCGCGATGCAGGCTCCCCAAAGGCAAGGCAGAGATTTGAACGAAGCATGAAGGTAAGCAGAGCCGCGAGGCTGAGAAAAAAAACATCTAGGGGGAGTGACTGGACCACCAGTATCGCCCCAACACAAGGTTCACTGGGAAGAGAGCCTAGGCTGCATCACATAAGGGGCAAGCCCCCCTAGGCTCCCCAAGAGCGAAGAGACAGCACTGTCTCCTGAAGAAACAGAGCCTTTTCAAACTTTGACAAAAACTTTTTTTTTTTTAATTGAGAAGGAAAAAGAATACTTGCTTGATCTTGAAAGAAATAGAGGAAAAGGAACCCCACAGGGCTAAGGCTAAGTAATAAAGCCAGGGAACCGCAGGGTGAGCTGCCAGCATCTGCTGGAGACAGACAAATACTGAAGGGCTGCAGGGTAGGCTCTGTCCTGATATAGGATACCCTTTCAGTTTTGGTCTATCCATCTGCTGGACAGGAGGCTCAACCCACGGTCTGGACTTATCCGAGTCCATACAAGGAAAGTGCGTTTAGCGAGCGCATTCAGCGCTATTTAGCCGGATATGCACCTACATTCAGCGACCGCCACTTAACTGTGTAAGTCCCTTATATGGATAAAAGTTACATGCCCAAGAAGTAGGCGTGTACTGGGCGGATCTGGGGCAGTACGAGTTAGCTGTATCACTTAGACCGATATTCGGAGTCAGCTGAATAAGTACACATATAAGTTTCAAAGTCCCATAGAGCAGATCTAAACTTAGCCAGGTAGACTTATCCAGCTAAATGTGCATATTTATGCAGAAATTCAGCGGCTTTGCCATGCCGCTGAATTTCCATCGTAACTTAGCCGGACATCACGCTGGTACAGGACACCTGCATGGTATTTTCTACTTTGGGGGGGGGCTCTCTGAAGCATCTGGCTTCAGTCCCTGTCAAAGGTAAAAGGATCACAGTAGAGAAAGTCCCCTAAATGGCTCCTCTACTTCTCCAGAGCTGCTGTACTTCCTCCCGCGCAGACATCATCGGCTGGCAGATCAGACCCTTCTGCGGCATCAGCTCACCTCCAGCTCCAACATCCACCAAGCCCAGGAGCTCTTGTCCTCTCCCCTGACTCAGCCCACTGCAGCACCTGCCTCTCTCTACTCCCTGCAGCTTCACAGCTTCAGCCCCTTCCTCAGGGCTCCCTCGGACTCCGAATAAAAGAGAAAGGAGGGGCAGGTCAAACATCCCTACAGCTATAACAGTCCTAAGGGCTGTCAGGGAGGCAGAGCCGGGGCCAACTTTTTCTGCGCCTGGAGCAGATATACAGGATTGCGCCTCCCCCCACCCCGCTTTCACTTACCAGTGTCTACTCTGTCTCTTTTAGCAGCAACGGCACAGACAACCTTACAGTACAGTGGTGGCAACTTCAGCCTAGCACCTCTCTTCCCCCCCCCCCCCCCAACTCAGCATCCCCCTCTTTCTTTTCCCTATTCCATGCTCAGCAAACCCTCTCTTCCCCTCCTTCCCCTGTATTCCCTTCTCCCCCAATCCACTCTGTGCCCTGAAGCCTCCTCTTTCTATATCACCCCTTGCCCTGCATCCCCCCCCCCGTGTCCTCTTTCTCCCCCTACTCCTTGTTCTACACCCCCTCTACCACTTGCCCTAGGTCTTCCACTTTTCTATCCCACTCCCCCACTACTTGTCATGCATCTCACCCTCACCCAGCGTCAGCAGCCCCCTCTCTCTTTTTGTACCCCCAGTCTACTGCATAGCAGCAGTCCCTTCTTTGGCTCCCCTCGTTACCCCTGCCAGGTAACAACCCCCCCCCCCCCCCCCCCCCCCGCTCCTCAGCCTGTAATGCTGAACATCTTTCTGCAGTGTCAGCAGCAATAACTGAAGAAACTTAAAATCAGCATAGGGCCAGCGAGCCATGAGGCAGTCCCTCCCTTTCTCCTACACCAGCTTATTCACTGCAGTATCCTGAAAGCAGGAGTGTCTGGGAGTCTCCCCGAATAGATTTGGGAACCACTGCCCTAGGTCCTTCAGCCTTGTGCACCCTCCTCAATTAATTTTCAGGCTCATCAGCTTCCCCGGAGTGTTTATAATTAAACTCAACCATCATTGTGTCTCCACCACAGCCCTTCCCAGAACAGCCCTGTAAACTCACATTGCTGGACATCATACTTTTCAAAATTAAAACTTTGGTTTGCAAAATATATCTTCCAGAAATCATGCCACAGTCTGATGAATGTGTGTTCTGTGATTTCTGGAAACAGATGAGAAAAAAAAAAGATCCAAGAAATACCTAAATATATCAATTAAAAGATATCCATACTGCATTGGTTGGAGGTAATCTGGCTGTGCCATTACTACTCACTATAGCAAAAACATTCAGATTATGTTGTCACTTCAGTTACAGTGACACAAAATCCTTCCATTACCAGGCACTTTGTGAAGTAATACAAAATCCTGTAAAAAGTCACTCAGAATCTATAACACGAACCTGGTAGATCAAGATAGCATTAACTCCCAGAACTCAAGCAGCAACAACCCTGCATAAAAAGGCAACACTGCAAATATTCCACCTGGACCTAAAACACCAATACACCACCTATTAGGAACACATAACAAGCAAGCTGCTATAGATCTACACAGAAACTACACTGTGATATGGTCACAAATGCAGAACACAGATAGACCCTCACCAAATAGAATAAACTTACTATAAACTAATATATATATATATATATATATATATATATATATATATACATATACAAACAGGCAGACAAAAGTTGAACTGAAAGCCACAACAAGCCAGAATATGTATGCAATGTATCAACTGGAAAAAACAAATCAATATTCCTTGTTAAACATCAAATACAATCAAGAAATATAAAACATCAACCATACCAATAAAAAGAATAAATATGTCAAATCAGCTGATGAATAGTAAAATATACAATAATAAAAAATGCATACAAAAAATGTTAAAGGTTTACCAAACACCAATTAAATATTTCAAAACAGCAGACACATCAAATAACATCCAATTATGAAAACTAATAGGGATGAAAAAAAAAAAAGTCTTCCGCTTTCCATACTCAGGAACTTTTGATTCCCAGCCACCCTGAGATTCTCCTAGATTAGTGGGGAATGAGGAGGGGCTGGGTCGAGGATGGTACACAAACTGTATCCTCTCATTTTCTCATACTCACACACATATATTAATTCTCTCTCTCCCTCATACTCTAACACACGTTCATTCTCATACACGTGCTTATTCACTGATTCTCTCCCCTCATATATATGCACAAGCGCTCACACACTCAGTGGTTCTCTCTCCCTCACACAGACACAGATACTAACTCACACTCAGTGGTGCTCTCTCTCACACAGACACAGATACTAACTCACACTCAGTGGCGCTCTCTCTCTCACACAGACACAGATACTAACTCACACTCAGTGGCTCTCTCCCTCTCCCTCACACACACACTCAGTCATCCTCTCTCCTTCACACACACAAGAACTCTCTCACGCTCAGTTGCTCCTTCTCCCTCACACGGAGTGGCTCACTCTCCTTCATATACACACACAGGCACTCCTTCTCTCTTTCTCAATCACACACACTCCTCTTCTTTCTCCTTGACAAACACAGGCACTCTCCTCCTCTCTCATATACACATTCAAGGCCACAGGAGGGGTGGGCCGCATCACTGAAGATGGCTGCGAGGTGAGGGGCCGTGTCACTCTTAAGGTGCGCCACAGGAGGGGTGGGCCACATCAATGAAGTTGAACCCGGGGGGGGGGAGGGGGGGGTTGTAGCAGGGATCACATCACTGAAGCTGTTCAGAGTTTCTTCTTTGCCACTGGACCAAAGATGTGCCATGAGGGGAAAGGGCCGTGTCACTCTAAGATGCACCATGGGAGGGGTGGACTATGTCACTGAAAATGCACTGTGGGGGTGGCATCATTTAAGCTGTACCATTATGGCTACTTCTTCTACCTGTGGGATGGGAATCCTGCAGGTGCTTCAGAGAAGATGTGCCGCCAGCCCAAGGATTCTTCTGCCCGCGGAGGGTGGGATCCCTGCGGGCAGTTTGTTGAAGTTGTGCTGCTGGTGTTGGCCTGAAGGCAGGGTGAGGGGGGCCACAGCAGAAGTATTTTGGGGCCACTTTTTGCCATCTCAAAATGTTGCCACCTGAGCCCACCGACTCCCCCTGATTCATGATAGAACTGCCCCTGAAGAGAAGCCACTGCGGTAAATAAGCTGCAAGCATGATGCAGGGTCTGACATATCACAGGGATGGCAGGGGCTTTTTTGCTAGAGGAGGCAGGATTTTTTTTTTCTCTGCCTACCGCCCCCAGAAGGAATTACTATAAAAGTTTACCGAAGAGCACTGGCCCACCCTCCATCGCCATCTGGGTCGCATTGATCTATTGGGGGGTATCGGCAATGCCCTAGTGGGTCAGTCTGGTTGGTCACGTGGTCGAACTCCCTCCCCCCGGCTTTACCTTGCCTTGCAAACTGCTGGCACAGCAACTGACCTGACGCCTTTCAGGCTTTATTTATCCTGCGCTGCGATCCTCCAAAATCGGTGGCTGGCCTGGCACCAGGTAAGCCAGCTCAACAACGTCCACAGCAAAAGTGGTGTTGGTCCCGCGCCGTGGTTAAAGGCTTTTTTTCAGCTGCCACCGAATAAAATTGCTGTAGGCTCGTCTGTTGTAAAAAAAAAAAAACAACCCAAAAACTGTTGTTGCTGCTTTACTGCAGACCCCGCGCTGGTGCGGCTCTAGTGCCAAGCCCGCCATCTTTCCGCGTTTTTCAGTCAACTCGCTACTTCTGTTGATGAATCCGTGTCGGGGGGGGGAATGGACCGAAAAAGCCGGTCGTGTACTAGAGCCGCCAGCCACTGACCGCCTCCTGCGGTCTGAGGAAAACGGCGGGGATGGGGCAGATAATATTGCGTCTCTCCTCCTTCCTCCCCCCGAACAGTCCAGTTTCTCTGCCAGTTCGGGGTAATTTCCTCAGAATTACCGGGGTTAGGGCATGGAAACGAGGAATTAGCAGTTTGTATCCCGCTCTGGTCAGTCTAACACAGTTTAAAGCATTGAGGCGACTACTGAGAGTTTGAAACTCGCGCTCCCAAGTTGTCTGCCTTTTTTTTTTTTTCCTTTTAATTGTTCATTTTTATTATTCTGTGTGCTGTTCCTCCTTCTCCCAAAAAGAAAATAATAGCGGAGGTAACTAAATTCTCCGCAAGGAAGCGCTGGTCTATCGCGGGGCAAACTGGGCCTTCTCAATAGCCAATCAGTGTGGTGCCACCAGTCTTATCAGCTGCCTTCAAGATGGCTGGCGGCGCAGCCGCAGTAGGAAGAAGAGAGAAATATGCCCCGCCTGCTCCAAGCACGTGCTTCCCCTTATTGCCGAGTCTGCTTCGGAAGCTTCGCTCTGTATTCTGGCGCGCGCTCCCTCCCTCAGAATCCTGCCCTCTGCTCGTCCCTTGTTACGGCCCAGGCAAGCTGCTGCTGCTGTCAAGACCTGACTGGAGCAGCCGACGACGGAGGATGGAAGGGACCTTGCCTGCACACGCGTGTTAGCAGCAGGGGCTCACCCGCCTCCGGCCTTTCACCGCCTGCCAGGTGGAGAGTGCACGGACGCTGAAACCAGCTGCAGCAGGTCAGCATCCT
Organism: Rhinatrema bivittatum; assembly: GCF_901001135.1. Taxonomy (NCBI): domain Eukaryota; kingdom Metazoa; phylum Chordata; class Amphibia; order Gymnophiona; family Rhinatrematidae; genus Rhinatrema; species Rhinatrema bivittatum. The sequence continues at coordinate 31,399,390 of NC_042631.1, forward strand.
GGGCCGTCGTCCTGTGCCCTCCGCGCCTTCAGGGCCAGAGCAGACATTAAGACTCGAGTTTGGAGCTGACCGCATTCATCTGACCATAAATAATCGCATCCTCATGATCCTCAGGCCAACCATCCTGCTGGAAGGAGAGGGAGAGTAAGAATGACAGGCAGAAGGGGAGGGGGAGAGAAGGAAGATGCTGGGATGTTGCTTTTTCTTGTATAAGATTGTTGCCCTTAGGTCTTAGGAGCTAGTGCTATTTTGGTATGGCAGATTTGTGTAGTGAATTTTGAGCCATCAGAAGATGAATTTGAAAGTATGTATCACAAACAAGATGTATGGAACTTTATATGCAAAAGTAAAGTGATGGATAGTGTTCCAAAACTATTTATTTTCTCCATATCCTCTTGACCCTTCTTGTTTCTGTTGCCAACTGGTAAGCAATGCTTTGCTAAAGTTGATCAAAACATGTATTTATTCCTCAGTGATGCAAGAAAGACTTGGGTTATCTACCTTATCAATAACACATGAAATTTATGTTAGAATGTTAAATGTAATCAAGCAAAACAAGGTGACTGCCCAAGCCACAAAGCAAACAAAAACACAATTTAGGGCAGGAAAAAACACTTTATGGCCATAAACCTATGATTCAAAAAAGTTTTTAATACAAAAGATCCAGATGTATCTAGAGAAATCCAAACTCAGAAGTAAAGTTACACGGTCCCTCGTGTAATGTACAAAAACTGCATTGGGAGAGACCCAAATCTAAATAAAAAAATAAGTAACAAAAACCACATGGGACAATCGCAGGCAAATACACATGCATACACATCATGATCAATAAAGAAAGGAAGAAAAATCTTAAGGCTTCCTTACCATAAGCTTGTCAAATTTGTCAATGAAGAAATACATTCTAGTGACAAAATCAGAATATATATGATAAAATAAAGCCTTGATATTAAAAATAACAAAGCACCAAGAAATGCAAATAATAAATGGATAAGGAGATCGAATCATCTATTAGGCATCCAATCTATGACACAATAATGTAAAAAATAATAAACAATTAGTGATAGAATAATTAATAACTAATAAAGTGAAAGCTCGAAGTTTAAACTGAGGGTCTGCAGGTCAGTTGCAAGGAGCAAGAAATAGATAAAGAATAACTCCTATAGTGGGAGTGAGCACTTGTATTGCAAATAGAAAAACAACAACATTTTTAACATATTGTAAAGATATGAGGATTTTATCTGAGAAAACTCTACTGTGTTTCCTCAGCATTCGGCTGTTCCGCTCACATCTCTGAGGAAATCTGTGAGGTGGAGGTAGTGCAAGCATGGCGGATTGAGCAGCCATTTGGCTAGGCCCTGCTCCCAGATGCGTGGTAGGCAGCAAGATAATTTCATGTGTTGTTTTTTTGGTTTTTTTTTTGCTGTGTGCCATCGGTGCATGCCTGTTCATCAGCCTGTGCATTTGATCTCACTTGTGCATCCTGTGCAGGCGTTCTTCTTTCTGGATGCACATTCTTGTGCATGCAGCGGTGTTTTTCTTAGTGTCTGTACTGGGCGCCCAGTTTTGGTGTCTAGTTGGACATGCAGTCTAGGCGTGTGTGTTCGAACACACATTTTTTTTTTGTGTATCCATTTTGGGTGTGGCTTATACGTGTGGGTTCTCTGTGCGTGAGCCTTTGCTGGTCTGCACGTTTACATCATGGTGCCTGCTGCGAAGAAGCCTAAGCGCTTAGCTATTTGTGTTGCATGCCACATTAGGGCCATTCAGTCGGAGCTTACTTTAAGCCTGTGTCAGCGCTGCCTGGATGCTCGGGGAGATTTACCTGTTTTTGCCAGCGATGGTCCATCTTCTTGGTCTGAGGGGAGTGGGACCGAGGACATGACGGGAGTGTCCCTTCCCTTGCTCGATCCATGGGCCGGGTCGTCAGGGGACACTAGCTTTCAGGACATTAGGTTTGGGCCTGTGGGGCCTGGAATATACCCGTCCTTTTCCTCGGTGGAATTCTTCCAGGGATTGCAGACATTTGTACAGGGCTGGTCTTCTGAATCAACAGTACCTACTAAGGTGCTCCTCTGCCTGTCTTCACAGTCAAATGCCATAGTGCAGTGCAGTCTGGCAAGGCTCAATTGCAGGTACATCAAGATGATACCGATGATGATGGTGGTGGCTCTCCTGGTGAGAAAGGTGATATTCCCTCAGATTTGGAGCTATATAGAATTGTTCTCTGTTTCTTTCATAGAGTTGCTAAGATTGATTTCTCAGACCCTGAAGACCCTCAGAGTGGCTGAGACTGACTCCTTGGGGATGCAGAAGAAGGACCCCCCCTTTTTGTCACCCTTCGCAAGGCTTCTTGTTTCTTTCCCCTCCTGGATGCAATGTAGGAGTTGATCAATCTTTAATGGAGTGCGCTAGCATCCTTTAAGGGAGAACACATTTTGGCGGGTTTATACCCCTTGAATCCGCAGGCCAGAGAGCAGTTGTGTTTCCCTAAGGTGGATGCCTCGGTGTGTTCTGTCATGAAATGTACCACCATTCCAGTAGAGGCAGGTGTGGCACTGAAGGATGCTCAGGAAAGAAGTATTGAGGCTATCCTAAAGCAAGCCTTTGAGGCAGCGACAATGAACTTACAAATTGCTTTTTGTTGTGCCTTGGTAGCTCGGGCTACCTTTTGCCTTTGTCAAGAATCTGATAGCACAGTGTCCGATCATGGGCCTATGGTAGACCCAGGGGCCACTGTCGTAGCTGATGTGGGCTGTGACTTGATTCACACAGACGTCAGAGGAGCTGCTTCGGTTATTACCATTGCATATTACCATTGAAATCCAATGTTTCTGTAAAGCCTGTTGCTGTTAAATGTTTTACTGTTTAAACTGTTATATGTAAAGCCTGTTGCTAAATTATTGTTTTAACTGTAAACCGAGGTGATGTATAACTATACGTACCGCGGTATAAAAGAATCTATAAATAAATAAATAAATTACGGCTAGGTGGTAGTTGTGGCTGCGCAACTGGTCGTTTCAAAGTCCAGTCTCAACAAACTGCTCTTCAAAGGCTCGCTTTTGTTTAGCAGTGAATTTGAAAAAATGGCAAGTAAATGGGAGGAGACACAGGTTCCTCGATTGCCAAAGGACAAGAAACCCGTTGCCCGGTCTTTTTGGACTTGTGGCCACTCTCAGACTACCAGTGTTTTCGACCTTATAGAGAGGTTCTTCCCAAAGATCCCGTCCCTTCCGTTGGTCTCAGTCCTTTCGCCCCCAAGGGCCTTGAAAGGATGCCGGCTCCAGAGGTGGAGCCCCTCGGCAATCTGCCCACTGTTTGTCTCTTATGACTCCAACAGGCTGGGTAGGGCTGATACTAAACAGACTCTTTCCACCTTGCTAGCCAAATGCATCACCTTCTGCTATGACAAGGTAGGATTGCAACTTGGGGGCCACGTCACAACTCATTTTGTTAGGGCCATGGCCACTACTGTGGCCACCTGCATGCAGTTCCTATGGGGGAGATATGCAAGGCTGCAATGTGGAGTTCTCTTCACACGTTCTCGGCTCTGTGTCTGCACAGGGACAGCTGTGGTGATAGCAGATTCGGCCAGTCTATCCTCAGAAATCGTTTTCAGCTGTGAATCCAATTCTTCCTACCTATGGCCCTATTTTGGGTTCGGCTGTTCCTGAGGTTACCAACAGCACCTCTGTTGTTGTTATGGTTAATGGTGTTTGGGTGGATCCTTGGACACTGTGGCAGCTGACCACACCCACGGGGGGCAGTCCCGTGAGGGACCACGGAGTCAGGCTAGACTCTGGACACACAAACACAGATTTGAATCTTTTATTAAACAGTTTATGGAACCACCAGAGGTGGCAGTAGTGAATAGTGATTGTAGAGCCCGGCTGGGTGCGTCTCTCACAGAACGCTGGAACAGCGGATCCTCTGTAGAGCAGTGCTGTAGTGGAAAGAGACAGAGTTATGAGTACACAATAAGCTTAGCATTCAGAGTCCCAAGTAGAATTAGGAGAGCTCCGAGACAGGGAGAGCAGGCCCTCGAGGAGCGAGTACCTGATCCCTTAGAGCAGAGAGACTCAGTGGTGTTGTACTCAATAGCAGTAGCAGAGATTCCACTAGATGAGAGGTCTGGCACCGGAGCAGAGAGCAGGCCCTCGAGGAGCGAGTACCTGATTCCAGTGGAGCAGTACTGTAGAGAGAGATGTTTTCTGTACTCACTGATGGTGACTGTAAGTTAGTTCTTCCAAGTAGAAGGGTAGAAGTAGCAGGCAGCGACACAGGAAACATGGGCCCTCGAGGAGCGAGTACCGGTTTCCTGATAGCACCTGAAAGAAGCAGAGAGGCCCCCGAGGAGCGGGGTACCCTGTTAGCGACCCCGAAGGATAGTAAGAGTTCCAGGAAGAGCTGGAGTGGCATAGTAGCTTAGGAACGGAGAGCGAATCCCATCCATATGAATCCTGTTGCTAACTCAACGAGCTAGCAAATACTCGGATCGGTACTGTAAAACCGCGGGAGAGTGGACGAACGCCCGCTCTCCCGGCGCACGCACCAGCCCTTCGCCGGTGCGAGCGATCCAGTATGCAAATGAGGTGACGCAGTGCAAACGAGGAAAAGGAGGCGCTAAGGACACTAGCGCGTCCCTAGCGCCTCCTTTTGGCCTGGAGCGGCGGCTGTCAGCGGGTTTGACAGCTGACGCTCAATTTTGCCGGCGTCGGTTCTCGAGCCCGCTGACAGCCACGGGCTCGGAAACCGGACGCCGGCAAAATTGAGCGTCTGGTTTTCGGCCCGACAGCCGCGGGCCGAATTCAAATTTTTTTATTTTTTTTTTAACTTTTTTTTACTTTTGGGGACCTCCGACTTAATATCGCTATGATATTAAGTCGGAGGGTGCACAGAAAAGCAGTTTTTACTGCTTTTTTGTGCACTTTCCTGGCGCCGGAAGAAATTAGCGCCGACCTTTGGGTCGGCGCTAATTTCTTAGAGTAAAATGTGCGGCTTGGCTGCACATTTTACTTACTGGATCCCGCGCGCAGACCTAATAGTGCCCTCAACATGCATTTGCATGTTGAGGGCGCTATTAGGTGCCGCGGGTGGGCCGCGTGTTTTCCTCCCCTTACTGAATAAGGGGTAAGGGAAAACACGCGTCCAGAGCAGGCTGACAGTGCGCTCCGACGGAGCACACTTTACTGTATCGACCTGACTGTAGGCAGATATACCCTGGAGTCATGACGTCAGAACAGGGGGATGCCGCTGAGGTTCGTGCCAACGTGATGTTAAAGATGAGGGCGGCGTGCGCGCCCTAGAGGTACCTTGAAGGAGAATGGCAGGAGCCAGCACCAAAGCCGGTCCGGGGACGCCGGAGAGAACGGCAAGCAGACGCCGTGGCGGCCATCAGTCCAAGGTGAGCGGGAGGAGCCGCAAGTAGAGAGAGGTAGGCGGGGCGAAGCCGTCGAAGACCGACGGAGGCAACAATTGTGCCCGTTGGCACCTAGTTTGCTGTCTGTTGGTACCATTGCTCTCGGGTCCAGCCTGTAGCTAGAGATTCACCCACATGTGAGGACTACCATCCTGCTTGTCCTAGGAGAAAGCAAAGTAGCTTACCTGTAACAGGTGTTCTCCTAGGACAGCAGAATGTTAACCCTCAGGAAACCGCCTGCCACCCCGCAGAGTTGGATTCTCCTGGTTTGCTGTTTTCTTTTTTTCGTGATCTACTTAAGAGACTGAAGAGAGTCCCCGCATGGATAGTGGCATGCTCAGCGTGCCAGTCAATGTTTCTAGAAACGTTGACATAAGTTTTCCGTGCCAGATTCCATCTGATGATGTTACCCACATGTGAAGACTAACATCCTGCTGTCCTAGGAGAACACCTGTTACAGGTAAGCAACTTCGCTTTCTTTCTGCACAAACCTTCACTGCAGTTAGCCTACACTGTTTTTACATAGTAATAACAGACATGTCTGATAAGGAGAAAGGGGAAGCAGTGTACATTATTACTATTGGCAGTGTCATACGAAGTTGTGTACTTTGAGTGCTGTCAATGCCAGGGTTCCTTTTAGCCGCTGCCATGTATAAAGGTTTTCCAGCTCTGAAAGGAAAACATATTGCCACATATATATTCTCCTGTCCTCACCCTATTCCTACCCTTCCTTCCTGATCCCTCTCTCCCACAGCCTCCAGCACACTCCTGACATTTAACCCCTCATCATACATAATCAGGATTTACCCCCTTCTCATGCAGCCTCCACCCCAACATTTACCCCTTCCTTGTCTCCCCCTAGCATTCACCCACCAGCTATCAGCCTGCTATCACTCCTTCCAGTATTAACCCCCTCCTTGCACTCTTCATCTCAGCATTCATCCCCTCCTCTTGAGCCCCTTCCCCGACAGGCTGACCCTCCTCCTTCCTCCTCCCACTGCCTGCAGCCCCTCTATCGTCTGGCACTGTATAGGAAGGAGGGGAGAGCATCTCTTCTCTTTCTGCCTCCCCTCTGAACTGCGGGCAGTGACAGAAGCAGAGTTATCAAACCAGCTGGATCACTACCAGTTTTGAACTTGTGCCAGGAGCTGGCCAAGCTGGCCAAATACCAGCAGGTGGCAACCCCACTCATGTTTATTTCTATTTATTAATTAACCCTACACAGGTACCAACATCATTAATAAGGAAAGGCAAAAAAAAGTGCATTGTTCAGTTTGTATAATATTTAACAAATAATTTTATTTGCATTTAACAAATAATTTTATTTGCATTTATCAAGTAATAGTTTTCCATAGAGTCTACTGAACACATTTCATGCAATCTGCAATTGCAATACAATAAACTGTGCCCAGTGATAATGTTCTCAGTCTTAGGTTGGGTTTTATAGAAGGCATACTGTTTATTCTCAGTGGGGAATATTTTCATGATATCAGTGTGCTCATTTCCTCCACTAATGGCACTCTAATTTCTCCTATATCTCCATCTTGATCTACAGCAGGGGTAGGCAACTCCGCTCCTGGAGTGCCACCAACAGGTCTGGTTTTTCAGAATATCCCCAATGAATATGTATGAGGTATATTTGCATGCACAGCCTCCACTGTATGCAAATATATTTCATGCTTATTTATTGTGAATGTTCTGTAAACCAGACCTTTTAGTGGCACTCAGAGTTGCCTACCTCTGATATATAGTTATAGCCTCCTTGCTGGTTGCTATAGAAACTGAGGGAAGGATTGGTAGCTATATGGGTTATCATCACCTTAAGAATGCATTTTGATTGTAATGTATTGTTTTAGTCTTCTTTCTGACAGGAATAAGGCTTATGAGATCACCATATCTGTGTGTGTGGTTTTCTTTCATGTGTTCCCCCCCCCCCCCAATAACTTGTGTGTGATGTGCTCTTTCAACACCAAATTTTCAGTACAAGGGAATCCTGATAAGAATGTACAAAATGAGGTTGTAAACCCTGTGGGGATAGGGAAATACCTAGAGTTACTGAGTATACTCTGAAGTGCCGAAAAGCAGAATACTAAATAAATAAATAAATAAATAAATAGATAAGAATGTGTTTTTGGATCCATGTATGCTTGCAGTTATGTATGTGTGCACATCCTGGAAAATAGGCTCCTTCAGTTTCAGGGATGTGTGGTGATTTGTTAAGAATCCATTCTGTAACAGCTTCCTGTACATAGGGGGTCAAACGTAAGCTAATTATGCTTGTTCATAAACTATTAAATAATTCCCCATCACCATGGATCACATTGGTTCTCCGGTTCTACAACCCTATATGTAGCCTTAGATCTGCCCATCGGGGTTTACTGAGGCACCCTCACTCAGATATGCGAGCCTACTTGAAACCCATGTGCAGACATTCTCCATCAGCACTCCTCTTTTCTGGAACACCTTGCTCAAGCAGCTACAGTCCATGACTGATATGCCTTTGAATCTGATTGTTAAACCCTGAAAGTGTGATTTACTGTGCTCAGGAATTTATAGTCAATTCGTTGGTTCTGTCTCCATGAATGTTTGTATGTTTTGATTTTATGAATGTTCTTCTGTTCTCCACTGTGATCATTGGAGCATGTGGGCTACAAATCTTAAAAAATAAGAAAGAATGTATGAGTGTTGGACTGTTTAACCCAATGATGGTTCTCAAGAGCAGTGTTCTCAGCCTGGTCCAAGAGGATCACCCGGCCAGTCTGGTTTTCAAGATTTCTAATGACTATGCATAAGATATATTTGCATAACTTGAGAACCAGACTAGCCCGGTGGACCTCAAAGACCAGGTTGAGAATCACAGCCCTAGGGAACCTACTGTTGTATTTTTAATTGTGCACTTAACAGAATTGACCTTTTGTAATTTGCTGGAATAGCTGACTTCTCTGGGCTAGATTAGAACTGTCTACAAGGTGGGGACACTATTGGACATTTGAGGGCTGGCTAATACTTGTAAATTGTGAACAAAGGCATTGCTCATTAGTGACAGCCCATCATCCTCAGGCTGGTACTCAGGATTAATTTCTATTAGTTTTTAAATGGAATCAGAAAGCTTTATTTTCACATGTAGAAAACATCTTTTCTGTTCAGAATATGAGTCCAAGCCATGCCACAAGGGCAGGCCCTTTGATCGAAGGGCAACTAAAATGATAAAGGGGATGGAACAGCTCCATGAGGAAAGGCTGAAGAGGTTAGGGCTGTTTAGCTTGGAGAAGAGATAGCTGAGGGGAGATATGACAGAGGTCTTTAAAATCATGAGAGGCCTTGAACGAGTGGATGTAAATTGGTTATTTACATTTTCGGATAATAGAAGGACTAGGGGGCACTCCATGAAGTTAGCAAGTAGCACATTTAAGACTAATCAGAGAAATTCTTTTTCACTCAACACATAATTAAGCTCTGGAATTTGTTGCCAGGGGATATGGTTAGTGCAGTTAGTGTAGCTGGGTTTAAAAAGGTTTGGATAAGTTCTTGGAGGAGAAATCCATTAATGGCTATTAATCAAGTTTACTTAGGGAATAGCCACTGCTATTAATTGCATCAGTAGCATGGGATCTTCTTAGTGTTTGGGTAATTGCCAGGTTCTTGTGGCCTGGTTTGGCCTCTGTTGGAAACAGGATACTGGGCTTGATCTGACCCAGCATGGCAATTTCTTATGTTCTAATGCAGTAAAAAGCACATGGAAAAGCTACAAAAATAGATTCTATACATTTAAATATATAGTCATAGTATAGTAAGATAGAAATGATATAAACACCAGTGTATATTTATTCCTCGCATTATGGTTCTGGGTAAATTGTTTTTCTGTTGGTGGAGGAACGCTGCCACATGCAGTTCTTGATCCTTTTGAAAAGGAGTTTTTTGTAGCTCATTGTAAAATGGTTACTTTGAGACCAATTTCCAGAACTGGAGGCAGGTGAAAAGTCCATGGGTCCGTTTACCTGTGGATTTTGTACCAGTTCTCAAAGGGAAGTTTGTGTGTACTTTCACCTTTGAAAACTGCCAAAGTAAATTGCACCTGCGTTTTCTGTGGATACTTTTTCCAGCAAAAAGAATGTGTAGAGTTTTGAAAATACAAAATTCTGCATCTTCTTGCCTCCCTTGGCCTAACCCCACCCTGAGAATGCAAATAAAAGTATGTGCATTGTGGAACAATATGCCTACTTTTATCTGCCTTCAGGATGGGCGATTTTCATAAAGCCCTCTTATTTAGGAAACCTAGTAGCATTAAGCCAAAATATCTCCAAAATAAACTTCATCCTTCCTAAATAACTAAGAAGTTGAGGAGATTCTAGATCAGAGGTGAGCAGAGCTGCAGCCCCTGTTCCATCCATGCAACTTGGTTGGGCCGCCGACACATTTGCTTATAGAGATATATCCTGGATTCTCAGTCTGGTTCTTGAATCAGTTGCAAGTAATGACACCGCCAGCCTGTGTCAGACACACACACACGCTCAATCACAAACAGATTTTTAGATTTCAGAAACTTTATTGGAACATACACACTGACACCCACAAAGACACGTGTGTGTGTGTGTGTGTGAAAGAGAGAGAGAAAGATACCCACACAAGCGAGGTGCCTGGGTTTCTCCCCATTTATTTGCCATTTTTCTCCAACTCACTGCCAAACAAAAGCAAACCCTTGAAGGACAATTTGGTAATGTTGGACTTTGAAATAGTATCTACCAACCAGTTGCGCAGCCACAGCTGTTGTCTAGCCACTATAACAGAAGAAACTCCTCTGGTGCCTGTGTGAACCAGGTCACAGCCCCCATCAGCTAAGAAGGCAGCCCCCCGGTTCCACCATAGATCTGCTATCTAAAGTAGCACTGCCAGATTCTTGAGAAAGACGCAAGAAAGCTGCTTCAGGGCTGGTTTCACTGGTAAACAAATTTCTGGTGAAACAAGTAGATTTTAACAAACTGAACACAAATATGCATTTATTATGTCTGTATCACATACCATTTGCCAGAAAAGTGCAATATACATTAAGCATTGTTACGTGACTGTAGTGGCATAAGCTATAATGGCAATGTTGGCATCAGAAAACAAAACTAAAAATGTTTTGCCACAGATTTTCGTTTGTAATCACTGTCCGACACTTCATGGATGAGAGTCCAACAATAGTCACCTAGCATGGAGGGGGTTCCACTTGCCTTGATACCGTTTCTCCATTTTGACAATGTCTTGATGAAAGCTTTCACCATGTTCGTCACTCACAGCGTCAAGGTTGTCTGGGAAGAAGTCCAGGTGGGAATGAAGAAAATGTATCTTCAATGACATGTTGCACTTCATCAATTTGTATGCCTGAAGCAAATTTTCAACCTGTTCCACACAGTCTGCTGTCTTATAGTTGCCTAGAAAGTTACAAACGACATTCTTGAAGGCTGTCCATGCAACACGTTCTGTACCTTGCAGAAGACCATCAAAGTGGCTGTCCTTCATCACAGCTCGGATTTGTGGGCCAACGAAAACACCTTCTTTTATCTTGGTGTCACTTATGCGTGGAAACATTTGCCGCAAATAATCAAAGGCTTTACTTTGCTTGTTCATTGCCTTAACAAAGTTTTTCATCAGCCCAAATTTGATGTGCAAAGGAGGAAGAAATATCTTACTTGGATCCACCAATGGGTCATACGCAACATTCTTCTGCCCTGGAACCAACTTCTTGTGGAGAGGCCAGACTTTTCTGAAGTAATGTGATTCTCTTGCTCGACTGTCCCACTCACAAAGGAAGCAACAATACTTGGTGTTACCAAGCTGCAGACCCATTAAAATTGCAACTACCTTGAGATCACCAGACAAATTCTAGTTGTACCTCGAGTACTCAATGTGGTTCAGCAGTAGCTGCATGTTCTCATACATTTCTTTCATATGAACAGCATGTCTGACAGGTATTGATGGATAGATATTGCCATTGTGCAGCAAAACAGCCTTCAAACTTAAGATTGATGAATCAATAATCAGTTGCCATTCTGTTGGGTCGTGGTCACATCCGAGAGCACAAAACAATCCATTGATGTCACAGCAAAAAGTCAGACTGTCTATTTGGTTGAAATATTTTGTCTAATCTTCATGATGCTGCAAAATACTGAAATTTTCGTATCAGATGACAAAAGATTCCATCCTTGCAGCTTTGATCCAAGCAGCTCCGCTTGACTCTTCGTTAAAGCCAAATCTCTGACCAGATCGTTCAGTTCTGACTGAGATATTAAATGAGGATCGCTGAATGTTGATGGCACAAAGTCAGGATCAGCCGCAGCTTCCATCTGCAACGGCTCACCATCATCGCCTACCTTCTCATTTTCGTCATCAAGTGTCCACACCTCTGGCTGTTTTGGAACAGGAAGACTGTCGTCATGCGGCACTGGTCTCATTGCTGATGCAAGGTTAGGGTACTCAATAAACTCCCTGTTCTTTGATGAGTATCCTGACACATTCGTCATGCAGAAGTAACAGTCAGTTATATGAACTTTCTGTTCCCTTCATATCATTGGGATGGCAAACGGCATGGATGGTCGCACACCTTTCAGCCAAGCTCGCAGACTACTGGATCAAGATGCACAACTTATATGAGGAGCCCATGCTCTGTCCTGGTCACCAATTTTGCACCTGAAGTATAACTCGTATGCCTTCTTAATGAGTGCAGTCATACTCCTTTTCTGTGCTTTCAGAGTAAACTCACCACAGATGTAACAAAACGTGCCACGGCTATTACGACATTGATGCGACATTTCATAAAGTATATGAAATTAAATCCACAAGCTATAAACTCAACAGTTTTAGTGATACAATTCGCTCATTCACACAGACGTTGCATAGGAGACATCTCATTGCTGCTGCTTATATAAGGCGTCATCATAGAAACAAGTTGGGCTCTTGCAACCGAGCTGGGGCTTGCCCGAGCAAGTTCTGGCATGATCAGGCAAAGTTTCTTGGTGTATTTTTAAAAAACATTAATCTCTGTTACATGTTATGTTGCTTATGGCCATCAAAAATACAACATGAATTTTAAAAATCATAAAAACTACTGTCCAGCAAGAAAATATATGTACGTGAGATTATGTTTTAAAATTTCACAATTATTGTAACACAAAATTGGCCATTTCTCAAAAACCTTACGTGAACAGCATCAAAAATCTATTTGGAACACCAAAAAGCCTGAAGGAAACAAAAACTTTGTTTACCAGTGTTTTCAAAGGAAATTCACAATGATTTCCATCTGCTGAGCCTTAGCGATCATAATGAATCTGTGAGGAAAAGAAGCGATCTTTTGAAAAAAATTCTTCCATACTGAAGAACCAAAATCTTCCACTTGAATCAGGACCAGTTACTTTCAGCCAATGTGATTCCATCTCAAATCAAATTGACAGTTAGCTTGAGCAATCCATGATCATTGAGGCTCAGCAGATGGAAGTTGTGTGAATTTTTTTTTTTAAACTGGCCCTGAAGCAGCTAATGAATTAGTGAAATGTGCCTTATATTGGCATTTTTATGGCAAAGATAAGTAATGCTCTGATAATGGATTAATCTTTGTAAAATTCCTGCTAAGCATTGTATTATTTATTGTATTATTTACTTTAAATCGCGTATATCTTGTGTCCTCCAAAGTTCGGAGTGGGTAACATAAAATCAAGCAAAAACAAACATAGTAACTAATAAACATTTTGACAGTTCTTTATCGGTGAGCTGCAAACCAGCATCTGTCAGGAAATAATAAATCAGTTTTAAGTATTCTAATTTTTCACAAAGCACAAGCTGAGATGGACATCTGAAAGGGTTTTTCTCCAATGATAGCAGCATAAACTCGAGTACTTTAATACTGAAAGAAGTTTGATTTCTATTTGGGCGTCTGAGGTTTTCCCTTTCATTTTTGAAAGTGATGGTTTTCTATTGAAGGCTTATAGAGCAATTTATATTTATGAAAATTATAAAAATTATTTATTGATACAGAGTTAAAATTCAAAAAAATTTAACCAGTACAGTTTGTTCTAAATTTATTGATAGTTGATATTGAACCATGTAAATAATATGAAACACATTAAGATGGTAATTGATGTCTTATTGTTTCTTCAATATTCACAATATATTCTTTTTCTCCCCAGCCCACATCATGGAATCAAAAATCCCAAGACTTTATTGCAAGCCGATTCCCTTCTTCTCTTCTCGGTTCCTTTTCAGCCTAATTCTGGTCTTCTTTTCGCTCATATGTATCTGGAACATCATGAACCTCAAATCTACATTTTGTCATCCTGTAGAGAAAACATTATCTCCCACACGGGCACAATCTTTATCACAGAATGGGCCCCTCACTAAAACTGAACAGAATGACCTTGAACTTATCATCTTGGTCTGGACTTGGCCTTTTGGAGAACGTTTTCCTTTGGACACATGCGAGAAGGTTTATGGCATATCAGGTTGCCATCTCACTGTCGACAAGAGCTTGTATAATCGAGCTGATGCTGTGATCATCCATCATCAGGATATCATGTATTTAAAAAGCAAGCTTCCCCAGGCTCCAAGACCCCCTCATCAGCGGTGGGTCTGGTTCAACTTAGAGTCACCTAGCTACACACCTAACATGGATTTTGTAGAAAACCTAATTAACCTGACCATGACCTATCGCCACGATTCTGATATCATTAGACCCTATGGATGGCTAGAGGTTCTCAAGGAACCTCAAGAGTTCATAATTCCCAAAAAATCTAAACTAGTGGCTTGGGCTGTTAGTAACTGGAATCCAAACACCCGGCGGGTGCAGTATTATGAAGAGCTTAAGAAACACATTCATATAGATATCTTTGGGAAGCAGCATATACCCTTGAAATGGGATGATTTCATTTCCATCATTTCTGAATATAAATTCTATTTGTCTTTTGAGAACTCAAACCATGTGGACTATATTACAGAGAAGCTCTGGAATAATGCCCTGATCGCAGGTGCTGTGCCTGTTGTTTCTGGACCACCTCGGGAGAACTATGAACGCTTTCTTCCCCGAGACTCCTTTATCCACATCAATGATTTCCCTAGTGCTCGGGAAATGGCTGCTTATCTATTGGAGCTAGATGCCAATGATGAGAAATATCGACGTTATTTCCAGTGGCGATCTCAATTCCGGGTGAGAAGGGAAGTTAACTGGGATAATCATTACTGCAAAGCTTGTCGTGCACTACGCCAGGCTCCTGCCTACAAAATCATTCCCAGCGTGGCCAAGTGGTTCAGTACACAGAGCTACCCACCTCAATGAGAAGACAGGATGAATGCAAGCATGTGAGAATCCTCAAAATGTGGCAAACCATGGTGTCTTAGTTTTATATTAAACAATAGCATAGTAGATGATGTCAGACAAGAACCATTTGGCCCATCCAGTCTGCCCTGCATATACTATTTTAGTTAAGAGTATTTCACCTACACCTAGCTGTGGCCATCCCTTTTCTGACCCTTGCCCTTACCCCAAACCACTGCACTAAAACTATTTCCTAACAGTAGGTTGTACAAGCTTGACTGTGTGCAAGGTGTTTCTCCTTCTTTTGACTGTGACATGTAGCCAAGTTGACCTGGAGCCCATGCTAGGAAACTTGCCACCTGCCCCACATATTTAAAAATATATCAAACTTTGCTGCCATTGAATTTAGGTTGACCTTGCTTTCTTTTCCTGAGAGCTTGATGCAATCATATCATTGCTGTCTGCAAGGCGGCTTTGTCTTAGCCTTTTTTAGCCCTCTACTGTTCTATATAATCTGAGGTCCATATTCAAAAGCCTTTAGCTGGATAACTCAGAAGTTATCAGTCTAAATGAAGATTTGGATACTTATCTAGCTAAATTCTAGCCGAACAATAAGATAGCCGACTAGAATTTTAGCTGCACAAATTAGGAGCAATCTGAGGGTATAACTGAGATGCCCAGAAAACTTATCTGGCTAATTCTGGTCGGCCCATAGACCTACCCTAAAGTTAGCTGGATAAACATATCCAGTTAACTTTAAGATAGCCGGATATATTTAGCAGCGCAAATATATGGGCTAAGATAGCCAAATAAGTTTATCCGTCTAACTAGCCAAACCACACAGCTGCTGAATACTTCTCTCTCTATATAAAAGGTTATGTCAGTTGGCTGGTCACACTGTCATGACTGTCTGTGGCCTTTAGGTAGCATCCAGAACAGTGGAAGGTGCACTGTGCAAAGACAATATACTCTGTCTGCAAAGCCCTGTTGTACACACACACACATACAGGCTGTTATTGACCAGACAAGCAAAGCAACGTCAGGTAATGTTCACTAATATGCTCTGCCTATGAAGCCCTGTTCCTCACACTCCCACACACAGGGACTGGCAGGCATAGGCATACACACATAGGTGCACACAAGCTAACAACAGGGGCTTGCTCAAGCGTTCACAAGCTGGCACAAGCGCGCAGGCGCACATTTGTATTCATTTGCTCGCACAAGTAAATGCACACAAGGTACAAGCAGACATATATAAATACACAAGCAGATACACAGTTCATGCACACATATATATTTATTAACTTTTATTTACCGACATTCGTGCAGCACATCATGCCGGTTTACAAACATTATATAAACAAAGGTGCATGCCCTCACACCCACAGGCTGTTGTATGCCGGGCATGTTTTGCTAGTTGAGAATATAAGTTTCTATATATAATTCATCAATCAATCAAGTACCTGCCCCCTCCTTTCTTTCATCTTTCTACTGCTTCCCCACCTGTTCTTGGTAGCAGTCTCAAACATGGATAAATACTTCCACAATTTTGCTAACCACTTTATCTGCTGATAGCTTATTCCAAGCAGCCACCATGCTCTCAATAAAGTTTTTCTTTTCAGCTTTTCCCTCTCCATGAACCTTTTGAATTCTTACGGAAAATTACTTCTTCCGGTACTTTATTGAAGACTGCTAAATATTTTAATATTTCGGTGATATCCTTTCCTTTCCTTCTTTCTTTCTTTCTTTATTTATTTGAAGAGTTTTTTATACCGATATTAGTAGGGACATCATATCGGTTTACATCATAACTCAAAAGTGGAAAATACAATGAACAGGTATTGGGGGAGGGCTCACATAGGAACAAGTAACAGTAAAGATTAGAGAGGAACATAATGAAGAGCTGCAATAACATAATGGTTTGGCAATTGTGCCCAGAACTTTGTACAAGGTTCAGTAAGTACTAGTAGGGGGGTGGGTGGGGCCAGGAGGGGTTATGGGGGGGAGGAGTTATTGGGGTAAGCTTGCTTGAAGAGCCAGGTTTTTACATTGGCCCTGAATTTAGAGGAGCAGGTCTCGAGCCGGAGGTTAGGGGGTAACGAGTTCCAGAGTGTGGGTCCGGCAGTTGAGAGGGCTCGATCCCTCGTGGAGGTGAGGTGTGCCTTTTTAAGGGAAGGCACGTGGAGGGTCCCATTGTTGGAGGCTCTGGTAGAATGGTTAGATCGTATTGGACAGAAGGGCCCATCAAGCCAATTTGAGTTGTGGGAGTGTATGGATATGTGAATCACGGTCAGGGTTTTGTAGAGGATACGCGAGGGGATTGGGAGCCAGTGCATATTTTTCAGGATGGGGGTGATGTGGTCGTATTTACAGGTGTTAGAGATGGTTCTCGCTACAGCATTCTGTAGCATTTGGAGAGGTTTTAAGGAGGAGTAGGGGAGATCTAGGAAGAGGGCATTGCAGTAATCCATTTTTGTTGAGAGGGTGGCTTGAATGACGGTGCGGAAATCGGCAGCATGAAGTAAGGGTTTTAGTTTGAAAAAGCCTTCCTTAAGGATCAGGTTGATGTATTTTTTTAGGTTCAATTGTTGGTCAATCAGAACCCCAAGGTTTCTTACGTAGGGCTGTGTAAGAAAGGCATTATAGGCTGGGTCATTTGCAAGTGCGGGTTTGGGGGGTGAGTGTTGTGAAATAAGGAGCAGTTCTGTTTTAGAGGCATTTAAGGCAAGGTGAAGGTCGGTGAGGAGTGCGTTGATGGAGTCAAGGCAGTTTTTCCAGAAGTCAAGAGCATTGGTCAGGGAATCCTGGATGGGTATGATGATTTGCACATCATCAGCATATAGGTAGAATTTGAGGCCCAGATCTGATAGGAGTTGGCAGAGGGGGGTAAGATATATATTGAAGAGGTTGGAGGAGAGGGAGGAGCCCTGGGGAACTCCTTGAGAGAGAGCATAGTGGGTAGATTCGGCATTGCCTATTTTGACTGAGTATTTTCTATTAGCGAGATAGGATGTAAACCATTGGAGTGCGGTGCCAGAGAGGTTGATGGAGGCTAGGCGGAAGAGGAGGCGATTATGGCTTATAGTGTCAAAGGCGGCGGAGATATCCAAGAGAGCCAGGATGTAGGAGTGTCCTTGTTCCATTCCTCTGAGGAGGAAGTCAGTAAGGGAGAGCAGGAGGGTTTCAGTGTTGAGATGTTTACGAAAGCCGAATTGGGTGGAGTGCAGTATCTTGTTGTCTTCCAGGTAGTCTGTTAGTTGGTTGTTGACTACTTTCTCCATGATTTTTGAAATGAAGGGGAGATTGGAGATGGGACGAAAATTGGCTGGGTCCTTCGGGGCTAGAGCGGGTTTTTTAAGCAAGGGTTTGACAGCTGCATACGTAAGAGGGTCAGGGACTATGCCAGAGGAGAGGGAGCAGCTGATAATGTCAGCCAAGGGTTTAGCAATGGTGTCAGATATTGTAAGGAGGGCTTTGGTGGGGACAGTGTCAGAGGGGTGGGTGGCCGGTTTGATCTTTTTGAGGATCGAGGCTATTTCAGTGAAAGAGGTGAGGTCAAGGGAGTTGAGGGTGGCGGTAGTTAAGCGTGGGCCCACGGGTGGGGGGATGTGGTCGGGGGTAAATCTGAGGAGTATGTTAGCTATTTTGTTATGAAAGTAGAGTACCAGTTCGCATTTACTACTTGCTTCATTGTCGGGGATGACTGGTGGGGCTGGCTTGGTGAGATTCGTGACGTAAGAGAAGAGGGCTTTTGGGTTATAGATGTAATCGTGAACTTTCTTGGCGTAGAAATCGCGTTTGGCATTAAGGGTGGTGATTCTGTAGCAGTGAAGTGCAGATTTGAAAGAGGGGGTTTTTTGGGGAGACGGGTCTTTATGCCAGGCTCTCTCCTTTTGTCTAAGATCATTCTTCATGTGTTTTAGGTCAGTCTTTCTTCCAGTGAGAATATTTTCCATTCTTTAAGCCTATCTTTGGAGGGTTTGTACTGCAGGTCTTGACCCTGTGCCAGTCTGGTAGCCCTCTTCTGAACTGTATCTAGTCTATCATTCTCTTTATGAAAGTATGGCTTCCAGAAGTGAGCACAGCATTCTGGGAGCAGTCTGAGTAGGGCAATATTACTTTTCCTTTTTAGTCCTGATGATGATACCTCTCCTTAGGCATCCAAATATATATTATTTGCTTTCCCTGCAGCTCTATTACTGTGACTGGTAATCTTCATTTCCTCAAGGTCCCTTTCCTGCTTATTAGTTTCAAATTCCAGTACTCCTAACTAATGTGAGTAATGGACTTCTATACCTTAGGAGGGTGATTTTGTGAAGCCATGTTCAAAGCCACATAGCAATTTATTAGGATTACCACTAACAACTATACGCCCATTACAAATTCTACAAAATACAGCAGCTAGGATTCTTACGAAAACAAAAAAACATGATCACATCACACCGGTTCTCATATAACTACATTGGCTACCGATAAAGTACAGAGTTGAATACAACATTTTAACAACAGCTCATAAAATTATTTACAGAGAAAAAACAGACTGGCTCAATACAGCAATAAAAATACATACCCCACAGTGAAATCTAAAATCTATGAATAAAGGACTCTTGCCTATTTCTTCAATAAAAACAGCTTATTTGACTCAAGTAAGAGAGAGAGCAATATCGTTAGCAAGTGCAGATTTATGGAACACACTACTGACTGAAACCAGATTACAACAAAACATAAAAATCTTCAAAAAAGAATCCAAAACTTGGCTATTCAGGAAGGCATTTTATGAAGGCCAATAGTATTTTTAACTATTTACTGCTTATCACTATTTTATTTCTACTCTTATGATTTCTGGTTTAATGATTTTATTACTACATTAATTTTATTCATGTTTCTTGGGAGTAATGACATTTTATTTACTGCGTTGCTTGCTCTTATTATGAATTTATAGGTTATGATATTTTTGTAATAGTTGAATTATGTATTAATATTTTATTTCTGATATTTTATATGTTTTAGGAACTCACAATGTATTAGAATCTACGATATTGTTGTAAACTTTTATGATGGAACCCACCAAATGGCAGTATACAAAAACTTGTAAATAAATAAATAAAATGCCTGCGTGAATTGTCTTGGTTGAATAATTGCCGCCTTCAAGACTTCCACTGTTTATATACTGTCAGTCATGGTAAAAAAGAGGCATTCCTGCAGACACGTTTAGATCAATGGAGGAGAATGGTATATGTGCCTTTGATTTTAAAGGTATTTACTAGATGAACATCAGTTTGGATTTAGGGTGGGACACAATACATATTATTGTTGTCATTCCTAGATTATATTGCAGGGGTCGGGAACCCATGGCTCGCGAGCCAGATATGGCTCTTTTGAGGGCTGCATCTGGCTCGCAGACAAGCGTCGCCACACTTTCCAGTACCCCGCTGACCCAGCTGCTCCCCGGTCCTCCTCCGCCCGGGCTCAAAATGCTTTCAGCCCGGGCGGAACGCGGCAGAATAGCTGGAGTCAGCGGCACTGGCGTGCTCTCTTCTTCCCGCCCCCCGCGGCCCGGAAGAGGAAGTGGTGAGCATCGGGTGCGTGCGCGGGAAGAAAGAGACCACGCTAGTGTGGTCTCTTCTTCCCGCCCCCCCCCCCCCGCGGCCCGGAAGAGGAAGTGGAGAGCATCGGGTGCGTGCGCGGCAAGAAGAGGCCACGCTAGTGTGGTCAGCGTCGGTCCGACGAAAAGAAGACTGCAGCGCGGCTCGGAGGAAAATGAAGAGCTTCAACCACGGCCGATGGGACTCCTCCTCTGCGAGGGCTGAAAATGAAGGAGGTTAGCGTTGGGAGGAGGCTGCTGCTGCTGCGAGTTCCCGGGGTGGGGGAGAGAGAGAGTGAATGAGCCAGCAAGCATGTGTGTTTGAGATCCTGTGTGTGTGAGTGAGAGATTGCATGTATGTGAATGATTGAGAGCCTGTATATGTGAAAGAGAGTATGTCTGTGATTGAGAGCCTGCCTGTGAGAGAGAGCATGAATGTAAGTTTACAATTGGGAACCTGTATGTGTAAGTTTGTGATTGAAAACCTGTTTGTGTGAAAGAGTATGTATGATTGAGATCCTTTGTGTGTGAGAGAAATCATGTGTATGTATGATTAAGAGCCTGTGTGTATAAGTAAGGGAGAGAGCATGCGTGTCTGTGTGTGATTGAAAGCTGGTTTAGGGGAGGGAGCATGTGAGTATGTGATTGAGAGCCTGTGTTTAAATGAGAGAGAGAGACCATGTGTGTCTGTGTGTGATTGAGAGCTGATTTAGGGGAGGGAGCATGTGAGTATGTGATTGAGAGCCTGTGTGTAAATGAGAGAAAGAGAGGACATGTTTATAAGCATGTGAATGAGAGTCTGTGTGTGAGAGAAAAAGACAGCATGTATTTATGTGATTGAAAGCCTGTGTGTGTGTGTAAGCGTGAAAAGATAGACAGCATGTGTGTAAATGTGTAATTAAGAGCCTATATAAGTGAAAGAGAAAAAACGTGTATATGTGAGTACTGAGAGCATGTGTGTATAGGTGTGTCATTGAGAGCCAGTGTGAGAGAGAGCGCTGGTATGTGACTGAGAGAGGAGAAAGTTCCAAGCAAACCACCCCTCCTCCTGCTAATTCAGAACTATCTCAGGACACCTGGATATCAAACGTTCCCAGGTATGCAGAGCAAAAACATTTTTGTATCCTTATTATTTTTCATTACTGGGTCTTTGTGTCTGCTATTTTGAAATATTTTGTTGGTATCTGGAAATGTTTTATATGAGTTTTTAATTATTGGATATTCCACTCATCAGCTGTTTCGAAATATGTTCTTTTTGTTAGTACAGTTTTACTGCTGATTATTTTATATTTCTTGATTTGTTTTATAAGGATGGGTGATGTTTCTTTTTTCCTTTGTTACACTGCATACAGAGACTCTGGCTTGTTGCAGTTTCCAATACAGTTTTTGTCTGCATGCTTCTAGTTATGCGTTTTGGTCTCTTTATTCTATGTTAGGTGAGGGTCAGCACGTGATTCAGGTGAGGTTTTCTGCTGGCGTGTAGTTTCTGTGTAGGACTCTATAGCAGCCTGACTTGGTCCATTTTCCTAATAGGAGATGTATTGGTGTCTTAAGGCCTGGTGTAATATTTTCAGAGACTTATTGTACTTTAAAAGTGTGATCTTACATAAAATGCACACATTTACTTGTATTTAGTTTTAAACATATTGTATGGCTCTCATGGAATTACATTTTAAAATATGTGGCGTTCATGGCTCTTTCAGCCAAAAAGGTTCCTGACCCCTGTTATATTGTCTGTTGGAATAGAGGGCACTGGATTGTAAGTATAGATGGACATGTCAGCAGTTTTTGATATGGTCAATCATGAGCTGCTGTGCAATCAATTAAAACAATATGGTATGGGAGGAAAAGTCTTGCAATAGTTTATATCATATTTGAAGGGAAGGAAGCAGAGAATCCAGCTGGGTGGGGAAATCTTAACATGGTGAGAAGTGTGCCGTGGGGTACCTCAGGAATCAGTCTTATCGTCAATTTTTTTCAATCTACATTTAGCGCCAATTGGCACATTTTTAGAGAACATAAGAACATGCCGTACTGGGTCAGACCAAGGGTCCATCAAGCCCAGCATCCTGTTTCCAACAGTGGTCAATCCAGGCCACAAGAACCTGGCAAGTACCCAAAAACTAAGTCTATTCCATGTTACCGTTGCTAGTAATAGCAGTGGCTATTTTCTAAGTCAACTTAATTAATAGCAGGTAATGGACTTCTCCTCCAAGAACTTATCCAATCCTTTTGTAAACACAGCTATACTAACTGCACTAACTACATCCTCTGGCAACAAATTCCAGAGTTTAATTGTGCGTTGGGTAAAAAAGAACTTTCTCCGATTAGTTTTAAATGTGCCACACGCTAACTTCATGGAGTGCCCCCTAGTCTTTTTATTATCCGAAAGAGTAAATAACTGATTCACATCTACCCGGATTTTTATTCCATCTATACAGATAATGTACAATAATTTGTCCCTAGTGGCTCAAATGGCATTCCAGTGGCAACAATTAAATAATGTTTAAATAAAATTGGAAGTTGGCTGGTAGGGAAAGGCCTATCCCTAAATATACTCAAGACCAAGCTCTTATGGGTTGAGAAGGCTCCTCTGCCAGCAGGATCACATATAATATATAATGAACATACTCTTCCTATATTAACTGAGGTTCACAGTCTGGGAATAATATTAGACTCCAAACTGACCATGATACCCCATGTTTGGCAACATTTCTAAGTATGCTTTTATAAACGAAGAATGGTGAAACTAAGAGCACCATTAGCACCTGACTTGTTCAGAACAGTTGCCCAATCTCTAGTTTTGAGCCATATAGATTACTGCAGTAGTATATTACAGCCAGTCCAGTTGGTGCAGCATGTGGCTGCAAGGTTGATCACAGGTAGTAATAGGTTTGAATATTTTACACCAGTATTAAAGGACATTCGCTGGTTGCTGGTTAAGAGTAGTATACACTTATAAGGGCTATAATTCTTTACAGATGTCAATTTTACTATGAATACCGCTGAATGTGTCTGTAATAGCAGTCCCCCTAACCCCAACCCACCTCCTGAAAACCCACCCCGATTCAAAGTGCCCCTTCAGAGTGGTACCTATAGAGAGTACCTGACTGACCCAGTCTCCTTCCCCCCCCCCCCCCCCCCCCCCCCCATGCCACAGTAGCAAAGTTACACAGGCAGCATACGCGTGTTGCCTTTACAAAATTCATGGTTACGCATGTCATTCTTGGAAACACCCATGACCTGCCCCTTTTCCACCTCCTTATTCTGAGCATGCATATAAGTGACTTTTTAAAATTTGTGTTGCTCGCATGCAGCCCACATATGTGCATATGTGGCTGGTAGGCAAAGTAGCAGCAAGACCTCTAAAAAGCTTTCAATCATCTTACCACTCACCTGGAAATTCTGGAAGGGTTAGCAAAGGCATATTGATTTTTAAAAGCACAAACTTTTCCATCAAGTCAAGCACCAACCTTGAATGATGAGGGCTTACAATGTAGCCCTGTCATTGAGAAGACACTTTTACTGGTCATGCTGGTTAATGGTTAAGAAAGATTGTGCTGAGCCACCTTGGCTAGGGCTGGCTAGATTGCTAATTTGTGTGCCCAGTATGCCAATGCATCTGTGTTCATATCCTCAGTGGGTTTTGTGAGGTAGCATTTCACAGGCATTTATGATAGTGTCTCCTTTGTTGGAGTGGGCCGAGGGTCTCTTGCTAGCTGCTTTAGCTATTGCCTGTTTCAGGATTGATGGTTCTTTGTGGGCAATATGACTTTGGCATACTGAGGTGGGGGAAGAACTGGTAGCCGACAAGGTACTGCTCATTTTTGCACTACTCTCTGGGATGACCATTCTTTTCTGTGCTACAACATTCCTGTTCACACACCCTAGCTACCAGCATATCCTTCATGGATGTAAGATGCTGGGACTGGAGGGTGAAATTTCCTTTCACCAAGGATCACAAAGTGTGGCAAACATGTATGAATTGTTTTTATGTCAGTTTCACTTGTATCTGCTTCTGCAAGGAGTCCACCAACTGCAACACCTCTGCCTCCATTCCCTCTTACTCATGGAAACCCTTTAACTTTTCCTCTAGAATATCTACAATAGGGATGATTCTGCCCAGGATGGCACTTCTGGAACTCAGGTTCTCTGTGGCATTCTTGAAGAGCTTCAGGATTTCTATCAACTTGCCACATCACTACCCAATCATGATGCCACAGGAGGCGATCTACACCTATCTCTGTTTTCAGAGACAGATCATGGAGGAGTGTCTGCTGCTCCACTAACATCTGCATCATAGAGGTGGAGTTGAATCAGATGCTTACTTATAAGACATTCCAAATTCTTCCTGCTTCTCAATGAGAAGCCACCCACCCTTCACACTTTGATGGAAATGCATCACTATTTTCCTGCCCCTCTCTATCAGGTCTTTCAGGCATAGATTCCTGTCATCCTTGTACCTCAACTCCAGGACAATTCTTACTGCCAGTTGTGGCAAGTATACAAAGCAAAAAAAAAAAAACTCAGAAAGCCCCCATCTCCTATTATCCTTAGAATTTTTTTTGGTCTTCACAATAAAGCCTGCCTGAAGACTCCTGCCTCTCTAACTGCTAACCCTTCAGCATCGTACTCATGGCTGATAGAATAATGCATGAAGTATGGAAGCTATCCATCACCTGGGTGTGCAGCAACCCACCTACATCCTGATGCTTGGTCTCTGCTAAAGCTGCTGCCTGTCTCTGCCTTAGCCACGTCCCATCAGTGTGTCTTCAGGGAGAGGTAAGCATGTGTAGCATTCATGCTGGTTCAGATATTGCTGATGAAATACATGCTATTCCTCTCTGACTTAGCCAGCTGCACCTGCATGCAACTACTGCACTGGTTGTACAAGATAGCCTAATATATACTAAATATAGTCCTGGAGGGGATTTTGTAATTGAGGGCTAACACATGCAGCAGATGCTTAAAGCCCAAGTTCTCCACTACCTGCAGGTTCATTCAGAGCAATCATTTTCCTAATGCACCTTATTACTACTTTCAATGCTGCCTCTTGTTCCAGGACAGTGAAACAGAACACTCAGTTTCCTGTATGGTAAGTTGCCTCTATGGACGAATGGAAGGAGACTACTGGCCTGCCATCTGACTGGTGGAAAGGGCTGTGGTATCATCTTGGGGAAACTTTTTTCACCTTTTCATTTTATTTTAAGTAGCAGAAGGGATCCCTAGATCAGTACTGCCACCCTCCCTTGATGCCAATATTAGCAGTTGCTGCTTCTGCAGATGATGCTGCATACCACAATTTGTCAGATGCCCCATTTACTTATTTTGACTTATGTCCTTACTGCAGTGAATAGATTGCGCAAAATGCGAGTCCTCCCTCACTTTTGAAGAATAGGCTGAGCAGACAACCAATAATTCCCAGACACCTCTGCTGTACTTTGGCTTGTCAAGAGGTGAATGAACTTTGAGTGCTTTTCTGAGCATGACTTGCAGAAAAGCTCTGAGACAGATTTGCTGGCAACAACAGGAGAGAGGCCTATTTAATGGCACATTTGCTTCACAATACAGAGAAACTGAGTCCAAGATGCAAGCTGTTGTCTTGCAGATGTATGATTTCAATGAACAGAAACCAATTTGAAAAGAAGATCCTGTGAGGTGACAGTTTTGAATGAATCCTGGTGCTAAGAAGTGGAATTCAAGTCTAGCTTCTATTCAAGACCCAGACTGCGATTTGTTTACACAAACAAAGAATAACAAAAGAAGAACAGAAGAGAATACATTGCATCAAAGCCAGAGTGATACAGGAACTTGTATGATGGGAGGAGGGTTCAGGAAGGACTAGTATAGAATGATTTTTACAATTGAATGGGGGGTGTCATCACAAGCATTTCCTATACATGATAGATTGTCATGACAACAGCCTAAGGTATCTTTGTAGAAGAAGTCTTTGAGCAGTCACGTCATTCATTCTGGAAACTTCGGGAATGTTGTATTTTTGATTATATAAGTCAGGGCATGTCAGAGATTCACTGAGATGCAAGGTATTACAGATAGAGGGCAGTTATATTGTATCTCCCAGAACACTTGTCTTGGAATTTCTTATAAACAGCTGAATAAATTATATTTTAAAATCTTTTTCTGAATCGAAGTGTTCTGATTTGCCCTGTCCCTGTGTACACAAAATTATGTACATTTTGGCGACCATGAAGGGACATTAATAGCTGTTGTTATTATAATTATTAATTATTAATAAGCTGTAGTATTACGTTTGGCGGACGAAAGTATACTAGGTTCTTGAATGGGTAATTTGGCTTGCCGTTCAAAGATTGAGTTGCCCAGGTAGACTGGAGGTTATCCCGGAGAATTATGAGTTCAGCGCCGATGTGGAATGAAGTTGGATCCATTTTGTGAGTATGTAACAAGAAAAAAAAAAAAAAGGAAAAATCTGTAAGTATCAATGTTTTTATTTTATTTGTTGTACAGTGTATATAGATTGTGTGTTATATCGGGTTTAGAATACTTTTTGCAAAATGTTCTTTAATATATGTTAGGGAGACAGGACATGAGTTGATGATTTGATTAAAATCTAAATTAAGTTCTGCTATTTTCAGATTGAACAGTTGAAAAAACAGAGGGGTAGCCAGCACTAGTTAGTCTGGGGGTCTTTTGTCCTCAGACCGCATGGCTTGGGCTCGGCAGCAGTTTCACTTTCACTTTACACCTGGGGAGCGGCTGAGTAGAGCAGTTGTAAGTGTTTAGATTCCGAAGGAGAAAGAGGGAATAAGTTACAATTGGTAAGTTGAAAGTTATAATTAGTATGATAAGGAGTTTTTAGTTAGTGGATTTTTTACCAAAGTTTAGTTGTTAAACACAAACAAATGCGGTGCTTTTAAAACTAGAAACTGCATGGTTGGATATTATAGTTTACAGCTGTCTGTGATCAGAGGTACATAAATGTCTCCAGTTTATTTTAGTTTATGAGATTTATTTTTATCAGTTCATATTTACGTTTGCTTTGGAGTTAATGCGTGATTGCTGTTAGGGTATCATTAACCAGAGAAATGAAGTTTTTCAGTTTTATGGTGTTTTGCTTCTCCCCCCTCCCCCTCAAGGTACAGGGCTGAATGATGTAGCCATGGCTGGCCACAAGGACTCTTATGTTCACTGTAAACGTAGAAAAAGAATAACCAGCCCAGCAAGCTTCTTAGTTTTTGGTTTTATTTCCTACCATTAATGCAGAGATGCTCATATTTGCATCTAAGTTTTTAGAATTGTGTGATTACTGTTACGACTGGGCTCCGGTCAGGAGTCGTGAACACCACCCAGAAGGGTGGCTCCAGATTGAGAGAGACAAGAATGGCTGATACAGGGTCTGGGTCCAGGCTGGGTCAGGGCAGGCGGCAGAAAGCAGTGTCTAGGTTCAGGCTGGGTCAGGGCAGGCGGCAGAAAGCAGTGTCTAGGTTCAGGCTGGGTCAGGGCACAGTAAGCAGGGCAAGGCAGGTCAGAAGGCCCGTAGGCCACACGCACACACAGAAGGCCCGTAGGCCACACACACACACAGAAGGCCCGTAGGCCACACACACACCGTAAGCAGAGCAAGGCAGGTCAGAAGGCCCGTAGGCCATACATACACAGAAGGCCTGTAGGCCACACACCGTAAGCAGAGCAAGGCAGGTCAGAAGGCCCGTAGGCCACACATACACAGAAGGCCCGTAGGCCACACACCGTAAGCAGAGCAAGGCAGGTCAGAAGGCCCGTAGGCCACACATACACAGAAGGCCCGTAGGCCACACACCGTAAGCAGAGCAAGGCAGGTCAGAAGGCCCGTAGGCCACACAAGGCAAGGCAAGGAAAAGGCCCGAAGGCCGCGCAGGGCAAGGAAAGGCCCGAAGGCCGCGCAGGGCAAGGCAAGGAAAGGCCCGAAGGCCGCGCAGGGCTAGGCAAGGAAAGGCCCGAAGGCCGCGCAGGGCAAGGCAAGGAAAGGCCCGAAGGCCGCGCAGGGCTAGAGCAGGGAGCCCAGGAGAGCTCGATGCCGAAGCACCGAGGCAACTGTCAGGCAGGGTTATAAGGACACACCCAGAGCATAGAGTGGACAGAGGAGATGGACGGGGCCTGTCCGGAAAGCCAGCACTAGAGGGACCCCTTGTGGTGAGGCGGTTACACTGCAGCCAAAACTGTAACAGTACCCCCTCCTCAAGGCCTCCCCCTCCTCCTGGGTCCCATCTTAGCAGGGGGGTACTCAAAGATGAAATCTGGCCCCTCCGAGGGCAACAACAGCTGGAGCAATTCAACAGGCTCAGATGGCTGAGTCAGAAAGTCTGTTAGTGGTACCGGTTTGAGCCCCTCCGGGGGTGGCAACAGGACCGGTTTAGCAGGCTCTTCTCGGGGTAGTGCAGCAGGCTCGGACCCCTCTTGGGGCGATGAAGCAGGTTCGGACCCCTCTCGGGGCGTTGTAGCAGGTTCGGACCCCTCTCGGGGCGTTGTAGCAGGCTCGGACCCCTCTCGGGGCGATGAGGCAGGCTCGGACCCCTCTCGGGGCGATGAGGCAGGCTCGAACACCTCTCCGGGCGTTGTAGCAGGCTCGGACCCCTCTCGGGGCGATGAGGCAGGCTCGGACCCCTCTCGGGGCGATGAAGCAGGCTCGAACACATCTCCGGGCGTTGTAGCAGGTTCGGACCCCTCTCGGGGCGATGAAGCAGGCTCGAACACCACTCCAGGCATTGTAGCAGGTTCGGACCCCTCTCGGGGCGTTGTAGCAGGCTCGGACCCCTCTCGGGGCGATGAAGCAGGCTCGAACACCTCTCCGGGCGTTGTAGCAGGTTCGGACCCCTCTCGGGGCGTTGTAGCAGGCTCGGACCCCTCTCGGGGCGATGAAGCAGGCTCGAACACCTCTCCGGGCGTTTGTAGCAGGTTCGGACCCCTCTCGGGGCGTTGTAGCAGGCTCGGACCCCTCTCGGGGCGATGAAGCAGGCTCGAACACCTCTCCGGGCGTTTGTAGCAGGTTCGGACCCCTCTCGGGTGTTGTAGCAGGCTCGGACCCCTCTCGGGGCGATGAAGCAGGCTCGAACACCTCTCCGGGCGTTGTAGCAGGTTCGGACCCCTCTCGGGGCGATGAAGCAGGCTCGGACCCCTCTCGGGGCGATGAGGCAGGCTCGGACCCCTCTCGGGGCGATGAGGCAGGCTCGGACCCCTCTCGGGGCGATGAAGCAGGCTCGGTCACCTCTCCGGGCGTTGTAGCAGGCTCGGACCCCTCTCCGGGCGTTGTAGCAGGTTCGGACCCCTCTCGGGGCGTTGTAGCAGGTTCGGACCCCTCTCGGGGCGTTGTAGCAGGCTCGAACGCCTCTCGGGGCGATGAAGCAGGCTCGGCCCCCTCTTGGGGCGATGCAGCAGGCGTGGCCCCCTCTTGGGGTGAAGAAGCAGGCTCAGATGGCAGAGCAGCAAGGTTAGAAGTAGTGTACATGGAAGACACAGATTGTACTGCCAAGGGCTTGATACCTCGAGCCAAAGTCTGAAGCTCCTGATTTTGTTTCTGGGGGAGCATTTTAGAGAAGGCACAGGCAGTTCTAGGACGTCTAGGGAAGGTGCTCGTTACAGGCTGTTCAGCAGCTGTGGGAAGCAGAGCCCTGCTCGGGTTAATGAGTTCCATCTGTTTTTGTGCTTGCTCTCCTAGAACGGAAGTCCTAGAAGTTCTCTTGGCCAGGTAAGTTTTTGGTTTTCTTGGAGTATAAGCTGCTTTTTGGTGAAAAGTTTTGTGACAAGTTATGCTACAATCTTCTGTTAGCAAACTGTCCAGGGTGAAAACATTCCTAGCTGAGCCAGAAGCAGGGCAGAGTGTGATAGCTCTGGCTGAATCTTTAGGAGGAGAAGGTGGCCCGTTAGCTGTGCAGCGGGGGCAGGGTTTGCCTGGAGGCAAAAGACAAGGAAGACAGAGACACTTCCACCAGCCTGGTTTGGGAGAATTGCAATTAAGGCATTCTTGGTATACAGACACATTCCTTTTGTGACAGTTGCTGCAAATCCAGTGCTCCTGGTCCGAGAGCTGACAAGCTAAACAGTTCAAGTACGTAGGATAATTCAGAGTTTGACAAATGGTACAGATAATAAAGCGTGGAGACTCACCGTCTGAATACTGAGTCCTTACTGTCTCTCCCAATGTAAATGGCTTCGGCATACTGTTACGACTGGGCTCCGGTCAGGAGTCGTGAACACCACCCAGAAGGGTGGCTCCAGATTGAGAGAGACAAGAATGGCTGATACAGGGTCTGGGTCCAGGCTGGGTCAGGGCAGGCGGCAGATAGCAGTGTCTGGGTCCAGGCTGGGTCAGGGCAGGCGGCAGAAAGCAGTGTCTAGGTTCAGGCTGGGTCAGGGCAGGCGGCAGAAAGCAGTGTCTAGGTTCAGGCTGGGTCAGGGCACAGTAAGCAGGGCAAGGCAGGTCAGAAGGCTCGTAGGCCACACGCACACACAGAAGGCCCGTAGGCCACACACACACCGTAAGCAGAGCAAGGCAGGTCAGAAGGCCCGTAGGCCATACATACACAGAAGGCCCGTAGGCCACACACCGTAAGCAGAGCAAGGCAGGTCAGAAGGCCCGTAGGCCACACATACACAGAAGGCCCGTAGGCCACACACCGTAAGCAGAGCAAGGCAGGTCAGAAGGCCCGTAGGCCACACAAGGCAAGGCAAGGAAAAGGCCCGAAGGCCGCGCAGGGCAAGGAAAGGCCCGAAGGCCGCTCAGGGCAAGGCAAGGAAAGGCCCGAAGGCCGCGCAGGGCTAGGCAAGGAAAGGCCCGAAGGCCGCGCAGGGCAAGGCAAGGAAAGGCCCGAAGGCCGCGCAGGGCTAGGCAAGGAAAGGCCCGAAGGCCGCGCAGGGCTAGGCAAGGAAAGGAAAGGCCCGAAGGCCGCGCAGGGCTAGAGCAGGGAGCCCAGGAGAGCTCGATGCCGAAGCACCGAGGCAACTGTCAGGCAGGGTTATAAGGACACACCCAGAGCATAGAGTGGACAGAGGAGATGGACGGGGCCTGTCCGGAAAGCCAGCACTAGAGGGACCCCTTGTGGTGAGGCGGTTGCACTGCAGCCAAAACTGTAACAATTACCGAGTTTATTGTGAAGAGCTTTTAGCATTATGTGCAGTGTGTTTCCTTTTATTTGGTAAGAACGAAAGCATGAACTTGTGTTTATTTAAAGCCATTCATAATTAGATTTGATTTATCATTGGAGAGGGATGTATCGTTTTTTCTTTGGTCAGGGGTATAGGCAGAGAGATAGAAAGGAAAACAATCTATAGATATACTACATGAGAGCGACTCCATTTTAATGAAATGATCTGTTTGAGTGTTTTTATCACTTCACAAACCTATTCATTGAGTGTAACAGTTGTTTGGCGGGAGAGGAGGTGAAACCCCCCCTTAGGAATGTGTTTGAGAAGAAAGAAAAAAAAAATCTGGGAGTGAGTCACTTTTAAAATGGATTTTACAGTTCTGCTGAGAGGTTTGAGGTTTAAGTATGTTATAGGACTGAGTGCAAAGGTGATAGAAGAGGGACTAATGAATTGATCTGTTTAATGTGAAAACAGAAATTTGTGTTGAAAGTATGGGGAAAGTGAATATTAGGGATGAGAGATGACGTAATGTTAAAGAGGGAAGAGAATTCTTTTATGTTGATGTAGGTAGGTAAAGTGCTATGGCAGTATGTTAACTGTGCTTCACAATGACGGAATGCATATGCAGAAGGTTGTGAGGTGGGAAATTTAGAATGTTTTGGGTAAAAGTAGAGAAAAGATGTAAGTCAGTTGCATTTAATTGTGTGAAGATATGATTTATTTTAAATTACACACAGGTCAGAAATAAACGGATGGCACTAATATGCATGACCTCTATGTGGCAGTATGTGTTAATTACAGTATTTATGTTATATTCTAAGGATGATAGATATTTCTCAGGTTTGATTATATCTCATTAGATGCTAACTTTTAGAAGTAAGGGAATGAATTAGGTGTTATGATGGGAGTTCAGGTATTGCACGTATGTATTGTGGACTGTTTAGACGATATGTAAAGGAGAAAGATTGTGAGACGGTGAACAACAGAGAAATAAGCAGCAATGCCTATTATCTATTTATGTGCCAGTAAGAAAAACTTTTGGTTAATGCATATTAGTATGTGCCATCCTTTTATTTTCCAGACTTCCAGACTCCTAGCTGATATGTCTGTGCTTTTGGAAATGATTCGGATTTCTATTTAGGGTATTTGCAGGATTTGGTAGTAAGAACTTTGTGGAACATATGCATATTGGATGGAAATAAAATGACTTGTAATTAAATGTAAAGTTGTCTGTTTTAAGTTTCTCTTTTAGAAGGCGAGTTAGGAGTTTACAGGCATAGGAAAACAAAAAAGATTTTAGATTTGTAAAAGGAAGTAGTTCTTATCACAGGGGACAGTGCCTCCTAGGGGTGGACCAACAGAGAAAGGAAAGTAGCTTTATGACTGTTTTTTTCTGAATTAAGGTATATCAGTAGTTTGACTTTTAAGGAACCTGTAATGTTATGTTTTAATTTTCATTTTAATCATTATATTAACTGTTATATATTAGATTTCTTTCCAGGGTACCAAAGCACAAAGCGCATCTGTCTCTGTTCTATGGGAGATGAAGAATGCAGTTTATTCCAGTTTGATTCCTTTTTCATTTTTAATAGATCTATTTTTAATCCTGAGTTTTTGTTTTCTTTTGTGGATCGATCCAATTCTTTTATATTTTAAAATACGTTTTTCTTTTTGAGCTCAAAAGTTTGTCATGTTGTCTGTTCTATGTTACATGTGTACAAGGAGGAATGAATGAATGCATGCATTATGTAGTCAGTACTGTGACATATATGTTTTAATATACAGTCTGAGTATTTATGTTTGTGGTCTGGACCATTGCATGATGTTTTGAAATAATGTGGGGATTATTTGGCAAATTAAATATAGGGAGTACGTGACATAAAAGTATTTTCTTACTACTTAATCGGATTTGTTGCACTTTTATTTAGGTTTGACTTCATACACATGCATCTAATCTAAGGAGCTAAGAGATTTTGCCTTGACATCATCACTGAATCCTACTAAAAGAACTATATATGCACTGAATGCAGAAATTATTCTTGGTCACAGACGTTCTTACCTATTATATGGACTGCAAGGCTTACAATTTATACCTGCTTTTTGTTTTTTTCTATGTTTTGTGGGAATGACTTTATGCAGAATTTAGGTTCTTTCATTTTCTGTCAGCACTTAGGTTTTCAAGTTAATGATACTATCTGAAGTGATGCTGTTTTTATTAGTTTGTATGTTCCAAGTTAAGTAGTATGTTCCAGTCTTAGACTTTATAATACTTATATGCTGAATCAGCTAAATGCATATGTACTAGGTTTTTTTTTATCTTTATCTATGGAAGCTGCTTTGATCACATAGAGGGTGCTGTGTCTCAGTGTGATTTTAATATGATAATTTAGGGTTCAAGAGGGAGATCTCTTTATATTTCTCTTCCACACCAGCCTAAGTTATAAGCTATTCCTATTCTTTTGTTTTGCAGCTTGCACTTGGGGTAATCACTTTGCTGATCTTTAATATTTCAATATTCTAATGTCTTTGCTGAACCCTTCTTTGAATATCTTTTTCCTATGACACTATTTACTAGATTTTACCTAATGACTGTTTCACTCTCTTTCACAAAGATTTCTTACTAGTGTAGTCTGTGATACTTATTATGAGATTGTTCTCCTTGAAACAAAAAACATACCTTACACATGAGGAGCTCTGCTATAGGGATCTGCAACATTCTATTACTATATCTTTCGGCATAGTAATTGCTCATTGTTCTTTTCTTTTTATCTTGGCCTTTTCACTATAAACTCTATCTGTGACTTATAAGCTAGTTGGTTTCTATTTAGGATTCCAAAGGGGAAGATATACTTTTCCTTAGTTCTGTTTTTTATTTGTATTACATTCTTTCTCTTCCCTGTGTAAAATCTTACACTGATGGTTTATCAATTCTGCAAAGTAGTTCACATAATATGTTAAAGACTTTCTCACAGAGTTAGCTTTCATTTATTGTTATGATTATCCCCAATATATTTAGACTTACCATCATATAAGAAGGGTATGAGCCCCATTTCCCCTAGAAGTATCTGAAGACGAAGCAGTATTACTAGCCATCATCTACCTTAAAAATTAATACTTGCCATACACAGCTGTATTAACTCTTGGACAGATGACTGCCACAAGTGAATTAGGACTGGCCAAATAGTGAGAGCTTTCACTGCTACAGGTTGTTGTCATAATACTGGATAGCACCATTAATACCCTACAGAATTAGTATGATGTTTCAGACTTTTGCTATGCCTTTGCCTATCATGCATATGCCTTTGTATTTGATCTTCCATCACTACAGCATATGACTAGAATATGTCTTATGCTTTGCAACACTTTTACATCATGTATGCATAACACAGTATGAGTTCTTCTATTGATTCTTGTTTCTTCTATTCTATTGGTTCCTTTTATTATATCCCTGCTTGTCATTTTAATGAATATTATCCTGGGTAGTTGTTCACAACAACAGTATTCATTGAAAAGATTTGCCCAAGATATCTAGTATTATATGAGAAACATAGTACTTTCATACTAGTCTCTCTGTGTACTTATCTTTATATGTTATACCACTATTATGTACTTACTTGATTCTGAAAGATAACATATGTGATTATGTTATTATGAAGTAGGGTTTTTTTTTTTATAATGCAGGTATCTGTATAGCTCCATTATAGAGCTAATAGCTACCTAGTGAAAATTAGTTTTGATGTTATTGTTTGATTAACTAGTGAATGCTTGTGGGAGCATCCTTCATATTAATTAGGAATCTAGAGGGACACACACGTATGTACTACACCTGATAAATACCAAGGTTAGTGGTTAGGATACACTTTTAAGTTCCTCTGTCATGGTTTATCATCGAAGACTGGTTGATGTGACACCTGTCCATTAAAGGTGTCCCATAGAGGGAAATGAAGAATAGGCTGAGCAGACAACCAATAATTCCCAGACACCTCTGCTGTACTTTGGCTTGTCAAGAGGTGAATGAACTTTGAGTGCTTTTCTGAGCATGACTTGCAGAAAAGCTCTGAGACAGATTTGCTGGCAACAACAGGAGAGAGGCCTATTTAATGGCACATTTGCTTCACAATACAGAGAAACTGAGTCCAAGATGCAAGCTGTTGTCTTGCAGATGCATATTTCAACTAACAGAAACTAGTTGAAAAAGAAGATCCTGTGAGGTGACAGTTTTGAATGAATCCTGGTGCTAAGAAGTGGAATTCAAGTCTAGCTTCTATTCAAGACCCAGACTGCGATTTGTTTACACAAACAAAGAATAACAAAAGAAGAACAGAAGAGAATACATTGCATCAAAGCCAGAGTGATACAGGAACTTGTATGATGGGAGGAGGGTTCAGGAAGGACTAGTATAGAATGATTTTTACAATTGAATGGGGGGTGTCATCACAAGCATTTCCTATACATGATAGATTGTCATGACAACAGCCTAAGGTATCTTTGTAGAAGAAGTCTTTGAGCAGTCACGTCATTCATTCTGGAAACTTCGGGAATGTTGTATTTTTGATTATATAAGTCAGGGCATGTCAGAGATTCACTGAGATGCAAGGTATTACAGATAGAGGGCAGTTATATTGTATCTCCCAGAACACTTGTCTTGGAATTTCTTATAAACAGCTGAATAAATTATATTTTAAAATCTTTTTCTGAATCGAAGTGTTCTGATTTGCCCTGTCCCTGTGTACACAAAATTATGTACACTTTATAGTGCCTCCAAGGATGTATTCCATGATTAAAGGGGCACTTAGAGAAGATAAGGCCATTGCAGAAAGATTAAATGATTTCTTTGCTTCTGTGTTTACTGAAGAGGATGTTGGGGAGATACCCGTACTGGAGAAGGTTTTCATGGGCAATGATTCAGATGGACTGAATCAAACCACGGTGAACCTAGAAGATGTGGTAGACCTGATTGACAAACTGAGGAGTAGTAAATCACTTTGACCAGATGGTATACACCCCAGAGTTCTGAAGGAACTAAAAAATGAAATTTCAGACCTATTAGTAAAAATTTGTAACCTATCATTAAAATCATCCATTGTACCTGAAGACTGGAGGATAGCTAATGTAACCCCAATATTTAAAAAGGGTTCCAGGGGCGATCCGGGAAACTACAAACTGGTTAGCCTGACCTCAGTGCCATGAAAAATAGTGGAAAGTGTTCTAAACATCAAAATCACAGAACATATAGAAAGACATGGTTTAATGGAACAAATTCAGCATGGCTTTACCCAGGGCAAGTCTTGCCTCACAAATCTGCTTCACTTTTTTGAAGGAGTTAATAAACATGTGGATAAAGGTAAACCGGTAGATGTAGTATACTTTGATTTTCAGAAGGCATTTGACAAAGTTCCTCATGAGAGGCTTCTAGGAAAAGTAAAAAGTCATGGGATAGGTGGTGATGTACTTTCGTGGATTGCAAACTGGCTAAAAGACAGGAAACAGAGAGTAGGATTAAATGGACAATTTTCTCAGTGGAAGGGAGTGAGCAGTGGAGTGCCTGTATTGGGACCCTTACTTTTCAATATATTTATAAATGATCTGGAAAGAAATACGACGAGTGAGATAATCAAATTTGCAGATGTTACAAAATTGTTGAGAGTAGTTAAATCACAAGCAGATTGTGATAAATTGTAGGAAGACCTTGTAAGACTGGAAAATTGAGCATCAAAATGGCAGAAATTTAATGTGGATAAGTGCAAGGTGATGCATATAGGGAAAAATAATCCATGCTATAGTTACACAATGCTAGGTTCCATATTAGGTGCTACAACCCAAGAAAGAGATCTAGGCGTCATAGTGGATAACACATTGAAATCGTCGGTTCAGTGTGCTGCGGCAGTCAAAAAGCAAACAGAATGTTGGGAATTATTAGAAAGGGAATGGTGAATAAAACGGAAAATATCACAATGCCTTTGTATCGCTCCAGGGTGAGACCGCACCTTGAATACTGTGTACAATTCTGGTCGCCGCATCTCAAAAAAGATATAGTTGCAATGAAGAAGGTACAGAGAAGGGCAACCAAAATGATAAAGGGAATGGAACAGCTTCCCTATGAGGAAAGACTAAAGAGGTTAGGACTTTTCAGCTTGGAGAAGAGACGGCTGAGGGGGAATATGATAGAGGTGTTTAAAATCATGAGAGGTCTAGAACAGGTATATGTGAATCGGTTATTTACTCTTTCGGATAATAGATAGACTAGGGGGCACTCCATGAAGCTAGCATATAACACATTTAGAACGAATTGAAGAAAGTTCTTTTTCACTCAACGCACAATTAAACTCTGGAATTTGTTGCCAGAGGATGTGGTTAGTGCAGTTAGTATAGCTGGGTTTAAAAAAGGTTTGAATAATTTCTTGGAGAAGTCCATTACCTGCTATTAATCAAGTTGACTTAGAAAATAGCTACTGCTATTACTAGCATCAGTAACATGGGATATACTTAGTTTTTGGGCACTTGCCAGGTACTTGTAGCCTGGATTGGCCACTGATAGAAACAGGATGCTGGGCTTGATGGACCCTTGGTCTGACCCAGTATGGCATGTTCTTATGTTCTTATGACATGAGTCTTAAGTGACAGGCTTCAGGGAATGAAAAAAAACAAATAGTATCTTGTTAACAGTGCTGGCAGGAAAGTAACTCCTCCAGTGGACTTAGAAGCCTCCAGGGAGATGAAGAGAATCAGTTGTGAAGTTTTTTTTTCTGTTTTCACATCCAGTTACAAGAGATGGGCGGGACTGAAGTAGAATGACTTCAGCAGGAAGAGCAGGACTGAAGATTCTGATTGTCAGTTTGCTATGACAGTCTTGCCAAAGCTAAGGCTTATGGGAACTCCATGCTGAGAAATATGCTAATTACCAGGCCCCACAAGCTGGAGAGGTTTCGCACTTGGAAACATGAGAGATAGAAAAGGGCAGATTATTTCTGGCTCCATTTATAGGGCCCCTTTATTTGTTTGAAAGTTGAAATCCAGAGGGAATTGTTGTTAATATACTCAAAGTAGAGTGTGTGTGTGACTGAAAGGAAGGAATGAGATTGTGATTTAAAAATTGTGTTCATATTATAGCAACCCAGGTAAGAATATTAACAGTCAGTTACTTAAAATTACAGCCCAGATGCGGAGATTTTCATTGGCTTAATTCAGTTAGACTGTTGTAGTGAGAAAATTTACTAAATATGAGAAATTGATGTGTATAAAAATGCTGTGTAAATATTCTTTTTACTTGTTAACTGAAAAGTGTAAATAAACTTTTCAGACTGACCTCACTGTGAACTTTAGCTACATTAATCGATAAGACCAGAGAGTTATTGGGCTGTTGAAGTTCTACAGCACAAATATTTAACTCAGATTCTGGTCTGAAAGTGACTGTGCAATTTAAGTGACTATTCTGTGTTTCATATGAAACGGAACTAGATTATTTCTGGGTCAGCTTTAAATTCAAAACCTCCGAGAAGAGTACTATATCAGAGGAGAGGAGCTATAAGTAAGTTTAAGCTGTTTTTCACTTAAGAGCTTTGGGTGTGCCAGTGTGGGTGTGAAAAGAATATTGAACCAACCTGAACCAAATCATTTTCCATCTTTCAGTTAGTTTAGGGTGGTACTGATTATTCTTTAATTTACACAACAAGTTAGACCAGTTCAATAAGAATTTGACGACACCACATTTAGAAACATTATTTAAACATATCTTCTGAAGAGGAGTATCATGGATAGTGTATGCTTTGATTTATTTAAAGATAGGTAGGACTTCAAAGACGGAGAGAAGAGGAGAATGTTGCACAGGAGGTGGACCCTTGAGTTGAGGTGGAGTTGACGCTACCCACAGGGCAAGCCCTATGGGTCCCACCATCTGTAGGTGGAACTGGCTGACTGACAGATGCCGGCTGGAGCTTCGCCAACACTAGCCCTCATTCCCCGCAGGTTGAGCCCTTGGATACCGGGCCGGCTGGAGTTAGGTGGGCCTCCATCCGAGGTCTTCTGATGGACAAGGAGGAGGTCATCCAGGGGCCAGCAGCGGTGAGGGTAACGAGACAGATCTGGATGAGGCAGAGTCCCAAAGACCCGGGCGCTAATTGGAATGAGATTCAGACAGGGGGCGCCTGAGTAAGAACAGGCCAAAGCCTGAGAAGCCAAGTCCAGAAAGAATACAGTAGAGGCGTCGTTGAACAAGCTGAAGTCAGGGCAGGCGGCAAGCAAGGTAGAATGGTAAGGCAAGGTCAGGTCCATGAGAAGATCAGTAGCTTGGTCAGGCAAAGCAGAGGTCGGGGCCAGGAGAAGATCAATAGCATGGTCAGGCAAAGCAGAGGTCGGGTCCAGGAGAAGATCAGTCCATAGAACAAGTAGAGTAATGCGGGAATACAGGAAGAATACTGGAACTAGGATCTGGAACACGAACAAGACAGGAACCATGAACACAAAGGAATCACCAGAGGAAGCAATGAAGTACTCGACCAGCGTGGAGACCTGTTGCAAAGGCAACTAACTGTGGCTGGGCAGGGCCATATATACCGGGACCCAGTGACATCATCATCTGGGGCCTCGGGTTAGTTTCCTGCCGCGGACCCTTTAAAGGAAGAGGAAATATGCGCGCACCTAGGGAGTCGCGCAGCGCGGGATGGCTGCATCTCCCCATGGACTGCGCAGGGAGGCCTTCCGCGGAGCCCGTCGTCCATCACAGAGACAGGAGTACTGGGGGTGGCCCGAGGTCGTAGGCGGCGGCCCATGGCGGTGAAAGAAGTGGAGCCAGACAGTGTAGCAGGCAAAAGAGGGTAAGAGGGCTTGGCCGCGGGCCTGCCGTGGCCGGCACATGCAACAGAGAAGAAGCAGACCGCCTTCAGCCATCTGCATCCAGCATCTGGAAATGACAGGGAGAGCTGCAGCGAAGAAAATAGGAACCAGTCTAGAGGATTACAGGACAGCTAACTGAAAGCATCATGCACCACAAAATTGTTGGCCAACACAATATAGTACTAATTTGAGAAAACTACATATATACACTGCATAGGAGTGAAAATAAGAAAAATGTGCTACTACTGGTAAAAAAACATATTTACCTTCTTTGTTGCATCACACCTGAGGATCATCTTGAGGAAAGAAAGATTTGAAAGGATCTTTTTCTTTTATAACTAACTTTGGAAAGAGTAACACATACATACATACATACATACACATACACACAGACAAAGAAAAAAGAAGCACTGTTGAGCTTATCTAAAAAACTTTCTTTTATTTAAATATTAAAAAGTTAAAATAAAAAAGTAGCCTCTATTATAAAGGTCTGAGAGCAGTTGGACGGGTGGAAATATACTCTGTTTTGGCCGAGCATTGGACTAGTGATGGGGAATTTGTAGTCACTCCCTCGATTCTTCAGGCTTGCTATAGTTGAGTGGCCAGGATCTTGTATAACATGTATTACCATGAATTACAATACAAACTTTTGGGGAGGGCATATATTTCGGCACAGATAGCACACCACCTGACTATCTTTCCCACGGCATTGTGCGGGAGATGTAAGTCGACATTGGGCACATTGGCACATGCTTTCTGGTCCTGTCCTACAATAAAACATTTTTGGAGCCGTGTGGCTGGGTATATGGCGACCATTTTACATGTTTCCATCCCGGAAGCCCCGCTGTGGTCCCTATTTGGTTGTAGTCCCCTGTTTAATGATCCAGAAAGCTTGTCTTGCGGGGAAGCGGGTAATACTATTAGGTTGGAGAAATGAAGATTCACCGTCTTTTTGGACTTGGCGGAACTATTTTCACTCAATGATGACCATGGATTATCTCCATTCGAATAGTTCTCTTCGACATCAGCGGCGATTCTTAGCAACCTGGGATTCGTATATACAGGCTCTTCCACACCGTGCCAGGAGTCGCATTCTTAATGATTGAAGCTTATATGACTGTATCCTGCCCTGGAGACTGCTCTATTTTGATGGGTGTTATGACATTGATTCTTTGAAAAGAAATAATGCTTGCAGGGGGGTGGATGGGGGGAGGGAGAAAAATGAGGGAAAGGGAGTGGGTTATGGGGGGTTTTGCGGGGGAGTCTATCAAATAAAAGTACTCCTCCAATGTTATATATTCTGATTGGACAAATGCCAATAAAAACCGTTTAGACAAAAAATAAAAAAGTAGCACCTGCTATAATTGAATGTAACATATCAAAAGTTGTACAAAAACAATACACAGATTGTTTTATAACAGAATCTCAAGGAACGGTTCCAAGACTGGCCCCATTAACATGGTATTCTCTGTGCTTTATATATAGGAGAAAAAAACCTCTTGAGACCTGTATTTACTACCATAATTGTTTTAAGTCCCGAAAGGGCTGTGCTGGCTTCCAGCTAAGCTCCAGCTTAACTGCTTGAGAAGCTGTTGGCTCACTGTAATTACATATCAAAGCACTAAGTCATCCTTCCTCCCGTCCTGAACATCTGGTCGGAAACCACAATGAGGAAACTGTTTTATTATAAAAGCTCTATGATTTGAACGGTGGCGAGCTTCCTCAAGTAACAAGATAGTTGTAATCCAACATACTATATTGCCAGATCACACGTAGTGTGTTCACACATCAAGGAGCAGCTCCTGCCATATCTGCTTATATTTTAGGAAATGTGTCTATGAGACTTTTCAGGGTTCCCCTTGAAGAAGCTCTTACTGGCGAAACAAGGACCTTGTCAGGGCATTACATGTATTCATTCATAACACTATGCATTATTGCATGATAGCTGTATGTAAATGGTTGCATGGCAGATGGTTGTTTGGTAATGTAAGGTGGGATGTGCGAGTGTGTGCAAGTAGGAATTTTTGCATTTCACGCCACTGAATATGTCTATATAATTTTTTTTCATATACTTTACAATTGTATCCTTGATTTTTTTTATAAAACAATCTGTGTATTGTTTTTGTACAACTTTTGATACATTACATTCAATTATAGCAGGTGCTTTTTTATTTTAACTTTCCTATATTTAAATAAAATAAAAAAGTGTTTTAGATAAGC
Source organism: Rhinatrema bivittatum (assembly GCF_901001135.1). Classification (NCBI taxonomy): domain Eukaryota; kingdom Metazoa; phylum Chordata; class Amphibia; order Gymnophiona; family Rhinatrematidae; genus Rhinatrema; species Rhinatrema bivittatum. Next base: position 31,441,825 of record NC_042631.1, read on the forward strand.
TCAACAGTGCTTCTTTTTTCTGTTTTTTCTTTGTATTTAACAATTAAGTGTTATACTCTGGTGGTTTAGTGTGCCCATGGGCCTCAGCCCGACCCAGACCTTCAAGGCCGAGCCAAGGGTTGACGGTGGCTCTGCATGGCTGACAGTCTGACCCTCTGCCAGGCCGGCAAACTCCCAAGGCCAACATCTGAGGATGTTGGAAGGTGAATGGTCCTCCGACCATTCCGAGCCCTTTCGGACCTGCTGCGAGCAGCATGGAGCAGCAGGCCTGGCCTGAGGTTGAGGGCAGACGGACCTTGACACGAAGACAAGACTATGAAGCTTGATGCTACAGCATCACATGGCACGAAGACTTGGGTTGATGCGACGGCATCCATGGCACGAAGACTTGGGTTGATGCGACAGCATCACATGGCATGAAGACTTGGGTTGATGTGACGGCATCACATGGCACGAAGACTAGGGTTGAAGACATGACACCAGGACTATTGAAGACGTGACACCAGGATCGATGCAACGGCATCGCAGACGAAGACTTGGCACCAAGGCTGATGCGAAGACATCACGGACCAGTGGTCGATGCGATGGCATCCCGGACCAGGGTCGATGCAATGACATTTATTTATTTATTTATTTATTTATTTATTTATTGTCTCTTCTATACCGATAGCCGTTTGCACATCGTATCGGTTTACATAAAACAAATAACTTTTGGGCGAGGCCCTTACAAATAACAATCGCACGACAAGTAACAAACGAAATATAAGGGGGAAAGTGTGTTAAAATATATATGTTTTAAGACTTGTAACTAACTATGGGGGTATCATATGCATTTACAGTAACAGGAACTATAACTAATGCTGAGGAGCATAACAATGAATACGACAACTATAATACAATAAAATACAATGTACAGGAGCCAGCGTTCTTAAGGCGTTCTTAATCATTTTCGAAGGAGGAGGTAAAGGCCAGGGATGGGGGCAGACTTAAGAGGTGGTAGTATGCAGGGGTCGGGTGGCACATGGGAGGGAGAGCAGAAATAAGAGGAAAGGGGGAGCTGCAGCATCGAAGGGATTCAGGGGGGGTAAAGCATAGGCGACTAAAAAGGGGGGGTGAAGCATAGGCGACTAAAAAAGGGGGGGTAGGGAGGATGAAGGGTAGAATCGAAGTCAGTTGAAAAGGGGAGGGAAGGAAGCAAAAACAGGTCAACTACTCGATTGCTGTTAGGTATTTTTTATGGGGGGGGGGGGAAAGGGGGTAAGCTTGACGGAACAACTATGTTTTAAGTTTTTTTTTAATTTAGGAGTAGAGGTCTCAATACGTATATCAGGAGGCAGGGAATTCCGTGGGGCCAGCAAGGGAAAATGCTCTGCTCATGGTGGAGGAGAGTTTGATAGATTTGATTGATTGTGTGCGGAGGGTTCCTTGGAGGGCTGGGCGAGTAGGTCTATTGGAAGTGCGGGGGAGGAGAGGGGGGTTGATCCAGTTGAGGTTTGCATTTAACAGACTTTTATGGATGAGGGAGAGTGCTTTGTAAAGTATTCGTGAAGGTATTGGGAGCCAATGGAGTTCGATAAGCGTGGGAGTAATGTGGTCCCTTTTTTTAGAGTTTGCCAGAATACGTGCATCGGCGTTTTGTAATAGTTGTAACGGTTTGGTGTGCGTTGAGGGGACGCCAAGGAGGAGGGCGTTACAGTAGTCTATTTTAGAAAGGATAATAGACTGAAGAACTGTACGAAAATCAGAAAAGTGTAGCAATGGTCTGAGTTTTTTTTATCGTTTGTAGCTTAAAATAGCAGTCCTTTATGATAGAGTTAATAAATGGTTTGAAAGTGAGATGGTTATCAATGAGGACACCTAGGTTGCGAGTGTGTGAAGAGAAAGATGTAGATGCATATGAGAGGGGGATAGCTGGAAGAGGCTGTTTGTTAGAGATGATTAAGAGTTCAGTTTTGTTAGGATTGAGAGCCAGGTGCATGTCTGTCAGGAGTTGGTTAATGGAGGAAAGGCAGGATTCCCAGTTTTGTAGGGCAGTTTGGAGGGAGTCAGAAAAGGGGAGGAGAATTTGCACATCGTCTGCATAAATGAAGTGCTTGATGTGAAGATTGGTGAGAAGGGTGGTAAGGGGAAGCATGTAAATATTAAAGAGGGTAGAGGAGAGAGAGGAGCCCTGGGGAACACCCTGAGGAAGACTGATAGGTTCAGATTCAGTGTTATCAACTAGGACAGTGAAAAAGCGATTTTGCAGATAGGATTGTATCCAGGAGAGTGCGTTTCCATAAATCCCAATACTTCTGAGGATGTTGAGGAGGATAGAGTGATTGACAGTGTCAAACGCAGCGGAGATGTCTAGCATAGCAATCAGATAAGAGGAGCCCGAGTTGGTTCCTTTGATAAGTGTGTCGGAAAGAGAGAGTAGTAGGGTTTCAGTACTAAGATGCTTCCTGAAACCATGTTGAGTTGATGGAAGAATGTTGTGTTGTTCAAGGTGAACATCAGAGACATGACACTGAAGTGCAGACATAATGAGGAACTTGGAATCCTAGACGAGACAAGAAGCAAGGAAGGCGGACATTGGCACTGTCTCTCAGGGCGCCCTACTCAGGCCACCCGTGGGACTGAGTCGCGGACCACCCTGTCCCACTGCGCGCCCTACACAGCCCTTGCAGACTGGTCACGGACCATGAGGAGAACGGGACAGCGCAGGAAAGATCCAGGACATGACGGCTCAAGAGCACAGGACACCTGTCCACCTGCAGGCCACTCCAACCCGGGAAAGACGTCGTCCGAGGGAGTCCGGCCCACAGGACCAGAAGGCTCAGGAGCACCAGACGAAGACACAGGAACAAACATCCAGGAAGGCAGGAACACCAGGACGAAGAAGATCATGAAGACACCAGGACACCTGGACGAGGACCTCAGGCACGAAGACTTGACATGATACAATGAACGAGACGAGGAGCTCCATGAAGACTAGAAGACCTTACAAAGGCTCTGGCAGGCAGGAGCCTCCAGAGTGAAGTCACCACGATGCAAGGCGAAGAACGGATTTACGGAGCAGCCCTTTATAGGGCTGGTACAGGAAACAGTCACAGAGGTGGGGCCAGGACACGTCCTGTGTCTGGCCCTTTAAATGTTGAAGAGAGGCACGTGCCGGCGCCTAAGAAGAGAGCAGGAAGCTGTGCAGGACCGCGGACAGCAGCCTGCACCGACACACAACGTCAGAAGAGGCAGGGCTGGCCTGGGACGCAGCCCCGGGGGCAGCTCCAGCCACTACTCCAGCCCGGGGCTGCGGCCTTAGCGCTGCGAAGACGACGAGCAGCGTCGGGGGCGGTCCCGGGCCCCGAAGAAGGCAGGAAGGTCCACGGCTCCGGCTGCGGTGAAGAGGAGACTCCAGGGCGGCCTCCAGGCCGCGTGGGCAGGCCGACGACGGCGTCCTGCCGCACCGGCGAAGAAAGCAGCATGGGGTGAGTGTGCCTGCTCGCGGGAAAACCTGCGGGCAGAGTTCATAACAGTACCCCCTCCTCAAAGCCCCCCTTCCTCAAGCCTCCTGTCAACAGCTCAAGGATAAGGGTATCAGTCCATACAGATGGAGGTATTCGAGGGTCCAAAAAAAATGGAAGCTGGTAACTCCGGGGACAGCATGAACAGAACACGGCAAAGCAGCAGAAACACAAAAGACAAATCACAGGAAACCAGACAAAGAACAAAACAAAACAGAACACACCACACAAACACAAGAGACACGACGAGAGACCAAGAGCATGAGACTGAGAGCAGACAAGACCAAGGGAACATGGGACCAAGGGAGCAGCGACCGAGCGAGCGGTGACCGCGCAAGCAGTGACCGAGCGAACGGTGACCGCTCGAGCAGCGACCGAGTGAACGGTGACCGCGTGAGCAGCGACCGAGCGAACGGTGACTGTGCGAGCAGCGACCGAGTGAACGGTGACCGCGCGACCGACAACACAAAAAAGACAAAAGAGGGAGCAAGGGAACAGAGAGCGAGGGAGCGGAGAGCAAGGGAACAGAGAGTGAGGGAGCAGGGAGCAAGGGAACAGAGAGCGAAGGAGCAGAGAGCAAGGGAACAGAGAGCGAAGGAGGAGAGAGCAAGGGAACAGAGAGCGAAGGAGCAGAGAGCAAGAGAGTGGAGAGCGAAGGAGCAGAGAGCAAGGGAGCGGATTGCGAAGGAGCTGAAGGAGCGAAAGAGCCAAGAGTGAGAGAGCGGAAAGCGAAGGAGCAAAGGGTGAAAGAGCGAAGAGCGAGGAAGGGAACGAGGGAACAGAAACACGGGAATGAGGACGGACAACACACAAGCGGAACCCAACAAGCAGGAAAAACAAAGGGAAAACAAACAAACAAGCAACCAACACACACAGGACAGACAATACAAAACAGACAAACGAGCAACAAGCAAGAACCAACAAGAAGCACCCAGAAACACCAAGAAGACCTGGGGGAGGGAACCCAGGGCAGGCAAAGAAAAACCAGCATAACCAATAGGGGTGCAGGCGCCTTCTGCAGATCGAAAAACCTCAACCTGGCAACAAGATGACAAAAACGTCTGGATGCAGGCGCCTCCTGCAGGTCGTTGCAAAAAAGAAATCCAGACAGCTGGTGCCTCCAGTAGGTCGTACACATAAAAAATCCTGAAAAAAATTTTTTCCGGTCCCATAACAGTCCAGGACACAAACAAGATTCAGAGAACAAGGCGAATCCATCGGCGGGGCACACCCGTCGGGCACATGGCTTTGCATTCTGTTGTGTATGGCCTCGAAAGGCCTTGCATTCTGTTGTGTAACGGGTGGTTTAGTGTGCCCATGGGCCTCAGCCCGACCCAGACCTTCAAGGCCGAGCCAAGGGTTGACGGTGGCTCCGCATGGCTGACGGTCTGACCCTCTGCCAGGCCAGCAAGCTCCCAAGGCCAACATCCGAGGATGTTGGAAATTGAATGGTCCTCCGACCATTCCGAGCCCTTTCGGACCTGCTGCGAGCAGCATGGAGCAGCAGGCCTGGCCTGAGGTTGAGGGCAGCGGACCTTGACACGAAGACAAGACTATGAAGCTTGATGCTACAGCATCACATGGCACGAAGACTTGGGTTGATGCGACGGCATCACATAGCACGAAGACTAGGGTTGAAGACATGACATCAGGACTATTGAAGACGTGACACCAGGATCGATGCAACGGCATCGCAGACGAAGACTTGACACCAAGGCTGATGCGAAGACATCATGGACCAGTGGTCGATGCGACAGCATCCCGGACCAGGGTCGATGCAACGACATCAGAGACATGACACTGAAGTGCAGACATAACGAGGAACTTGGAATCCTAGACGAGACAAGAAGCAAGGAAGGTGGACATTGGCACTGTCTCTCAGGGCACCCTACTCAGGCCACCCACGGGACTGAGTCGCGGACCACCCTGTCCCACTGCGTGCCCTACACAGCCCTTGCAGACTGGTCATGGACTAGTCTGCAAGGAAAGATCCAGGACATGACGGCTCAAGAGCACAGGACACCTGTCCACCTGCAGGCCACTCCAACCCGGGAAAGACGTCGTCCGAGGGAGTCCGGCCCACAGGACCAGAAGGCTCAGGAGCACCAGATGAAGACACAGGAACAAACATCCAGGAAGGCAGGAACACCAGGACGAAGAAGATCATGAAGACACCAGGACACCTGGACGAGGACCTCAGGCGCAAAGACTTGACATGATACAATGAACGAGACGAGGAGCTCCATGAAGACTAGAAGACCTTACAAAGGCTCTGGCAGGCAGGAGCCTCCATAGTGAAGTCACCACGATGCAAGGCGAAGAACGAATTCACGGAGCAGCCCTTTATAGGGCTGGTACAGGAAACAGTCACAGAGGTGGGGCCAGGACACTTCCTGTGTCTGGCCCTTTAAATGTTGAAGAGAGGCGCGCGCCGGCGCCTAAGGAGAGAGCAGGAAGCTGTGCAGGACCGCTGACAGCGACCTGCACCGATGCACAACGTCAGAAGAGGCAGGGCTGGCCTGGGACGCAGGCCCAACATCGGCAGCAGCTCCAGCCGCTGCAGGAGGCCCCGGGGGCGGCTCCAGCCGCTACTCCAGCCCGGGGCTGCGGCCTTAGCACTGCGAAGACGAAGAGCAGCGTCGGGGGCGGTCCCAGGCCCCGAAGAAGGCAGGAAGGTCCATGGCTCCGGCCGCGGTAAAGAGGAGACTCCAGGGCGGCCTCCGGACTGCATGGGCAGGCCGACGATGGCGTCCTGCCGCGCCGGCGAAGAAAGCAGCATGGGGTGAGTGTGCCTGCTCGCGGGGAAACCCGCGGGCAGAGTTCATAACATTAAGCACTTTATACTTTTGACTGTTGCCCAATTTCCTTATATTTCTGTATATATATAACTCAATACCTTATTCCTCAGAAAAAGGTATGAGGTGAACCAAGAGGACGTGTCTGTGCAGTGTTGGGGAGGCTCCTGTAGGCTGGATGTTCCTCCTGAAAGGATTAGCTGGCTGTGGAACCAGTGAGTCTCCTTGAATGGGAGTGCCAAAAAAGAGGTGGAAATGGGAGAGGGAGAGGGCTGCTGAAGGCTGGGGAAGGGCTGGCAGCAAGCAGAAACCTTTTAGATAATGATGTGGCAGTACAAGAGCAGGGAGCACTCACTGTGTGAGCATATGAGCAGCAACACAATGATGGAATGTGTGTGTCCAAGAGAGAGAGAGAGTGTGAGTGTGTGTGGTCTTTCTCCGTGACACGGAAAGACACCCACACACACTTTCTCTATAACAAACCCATTCACTGAGAGTGAGAGTGTGTGTGTATTTGTGACTGTCTTTATGTCAGAGAGAGAGACGTCCACACACACCCTCTCTTAGACACAAAGTCTGAAAGAATATGTGTGGGTGTTTGTGTCTGAGAGACTATATGTATGTGTCTGATACTGGCTGGCAATGTGGTTGTCACGTTACATGGCAACTAGTTCAAGAGCTGATTAGTTGACAAGAGACTTTAATATCACACCAGAAAACCAGGAAACCAAGATATAATTATGAGAGACATAACCAGACATGGGGGCAGATGGCAACTGATTGGTAATGTCTTAACTGAGGGAAGGGCATACCACCAACAGTGTCTAGGGGTGACAAAACCTAAATCTGTCCCTGGGCCTTCGGTATTTGGGGATGCAACTGCAGGTTAGGAAGATGATTTTATGCTTGGGTAAACAGGCCATAGTTGATTTTATAAATAACCGGCAGCTGGCCAGCACGCGCAAGTTACGCCTGCCTCAGGCAGGTGTAACTTTCTCAACAAAGGTAGAGGGGATTTAATTAGGGCTGGGGGTGGGTTAGGTAGGGGAAGGGAGGGGAAGGGAGGGGAAGTTGGGGAGGGGGGGACCGGAAAAAAAATTCTCTCCGAGGCAAGCTGCTCGGCTTGGTGCGGCAGGTTGCATAATTGTGCACCCCCCCTGCACGCGCCGACCCTGGATAATCAGGCGTAGATTTGTTCGCGCCGAGTTGCGCGAACAAATCTACACCCGCGCATAACTTTAAAAATCTACCCCATAACTTTCTTTTCTCCATAGACAGAATAGAAAATCAGTCTTAGTAAATCAGGCCTTATAAAGGCGGCAGTCAGGGGGAACTTTACCCCTGCCCCTGTTCAGAAAATGTTTGTCAAGGCTTGTGTGAAGACCAGGGGAGTGGGAAAAGTGTGTATGCAAGGAACGGTGGTCTTCACTGTATTCTTACAGTACTCCTGGGGGAATTCTGCGCAAAAATATTCTGCATCTTCGACTAATAACTCTTTTACTGCATTTTAAATTTAATTACGCAGAGCAGTTTATATTGCATTATTTTAATATAAAATGTGCACAGAATTTAACATTTTTTGCACAAAATTCTCCCAGGAGTAACATTACCTCTTGTACTGTGCAAAATATACACACATAAGAAAACACATTGCCCAAGTTTATATACTCCAATCTCTAAAACGAAAATAAAATGTTTTTTTCCCTACTTTTTGTTGTCTGAACATTTTATTTTTCCAGTCCCAGTCCCATGGCCTCTTTTTCTCCTGTCAGTCCTCATTCTGCCTGCCCCATCTGGGGCCATCAATTCCCCAATCCCCACCATCATCCTTCTCCAATCCCTGCTCACTCCCCCCCCCCCCCCCCCCATCCCATCTGAGTCCCAGGTCTCCCCACCCTCCCACCCAGGACTGCTTTCTCTTCCCTGCTCTCACCCTCCCCAAATTCGCACTCACTCCCATCAAATCCTCAAGTTCCTACTTTCCCTCTAAATCTCCCAGTACCTACTCACCTTTCTGACCTTGGGCTGCTTTCTCTACTCCTTCCCCATCCCTGAGTTCCCAGGCAACACAACAATCCTTGAATTCTAAATCCCTTGGGCCTAGTCTTTTTCTCCCCTAGCCCCTGCGTGCCCCTCCATTGCCCAGAAACTGAATGACCCCCACCCAAGGGGTCTTGGCATAAACAAACTCTGAATTTGGTCTTTTTGTCCATGTGCCCCCCCCCCCCCTCCCTTCTTTTAACCTATCTCCATCACAAAGGAAACCTGCACAGCATTGACACCTCCCAGGATTCTCCAGCAAGTTCAGAAGCCCGAGGCAAGCAGCTTTCGCATTTTCAAGTTTACTTAGGTAATATTCTGAAAAGCCTGTCTTGGAACAGGCGAGTAGTGTCATTTGTTTCTGACTGCCCAAGGCTTCAGACAAGATACAGAACTGGCTTTTCAGGTGATCCATGTCTAAAAATAAATCCATTCACTGTTTCACTAAGCTAAATAATTACAAAAAAAAAAACCCACTCATGCTTTTGAGTTGTCTAACTCTTAGAAAATAACTATTCCTCGGGGTAAGCTGTCTGTTTACATTTTTATTAGCCCTGAGGAGAATATTAGAAAAGATCTGTAGGAATGCCATCAGTCTTTTAAATCCAAATTACATAATTAGTAAAGGAAGACCAAAACTGCATCTAATCTAGTGAACGTGTTCAAAACAGGTATTGTTTGTCCCCTTCTTCCTTCTTTTTCCACACGATTGCTCCCTGTGCATCTATATCTTTCATCCTTCTTTCTCTATATAATGCTATCTGCTTGCCATATTATTTCAAATTTTATTCAGATGTGGCACTTTATCAATCTTAAAAGCCTCTACAATCATCAAGCCTAACACAACAATATTTTAGTGGAAAATAGGGTCCGTTTACCTGGGAAGGAGAATTCTGAGCCTTCACTTAAAAAATAAAACCCTTAAACTGTAAAGCTGGTCTCCAGTAGTTAAAAACTGACTTACCTGGTGGGCAATTAAAGGAGGCAGCCGGCAGAACTGGGAGTTTGCTCAAGTTAATGAAATATTGTAGCTTCAAATGGAAGAGAGGTGTGTGCGTGCAGAAAGAATTTATAGAGATATTCAGAAATCCCAACTCCTCTCCTCTCTCCTGCTTTGAGCTCCTCACATTCCAGTTAAGTACATTTGCATAGCTGATCAAGCTGTCTTGCTCTACCCCCCCCCCCCCCTCCCCTCTTTCGTCAAGCTCCTTCTCTGTGGTGCTTGACCTATCTGTCCAACAGGCACCTCTAGCCCCTAACTGCAACTGACTGTAAAAGGAAAAATATGTAGACTTGTTAGTGTTGTCCCCACTCTACCATGGGGCAAGGAGCACTTTCTTCATTGCTGGGTTCCACTGCAGTCTGTCATCTTGATCAGGTAGCTGCAGTGTAGTAGCCCCAGCCAGCCAGGCCTCCTGGTGCAACTCAGCAATTGAGCTAGTGCACTTTCTCCCTTGGCTAAATGAGACAACAAAAGCAAGTTCTCTTTTTTTTTTATTTTGCTGGCAGTGGCATTTAGGGGTTGGTGTTGCCATGGGCCGATAGGCCAATTTTCCAGAGAGATGGAGAGTAAGGGAGAGTGGAGAGAGATAGATAGCATGGCTGCTCGGTTAGCTCTACAAATGAGTTTACAGCAGCTCTCCAACTGGGACAAGGGAGCACCACCATGGAACCAGGCAATTGAGCCAGGCAGCCAGAACCAATGCATCCTGTCCCACAGATGATCTGCAATTAGGGGCCATTGGTGCCTCGCCTAGCCCCAAGGTAACGCTCTGCAGCCTCACTTTCCTGTCTTCTTTGACATCTGTCGCTCTGGGTTAAGACAGAGGAGGACTCAAAGCCGGGCTATGTAGGTTAGCAGCTTATATTGCCCCATCTATCTTAAATTAGTGCGAATTATGTGCTAGAATTAAAACCAGAGAAAAGAATATCAGGTGTTAGCGATACTCAAGGAGCCACTTCCTGAGCCAATGCATGGAGCTTCTGCAGAAAGGCCTGAACTTCTTTCACCGAGTTGAATATTGATGTTTTTCTTGCATGAGTGACTCTGGTGGGATACAGCATGACATATGCAAGCCCCTTCTCCTGCAACTCGTGCTTCACCTCTATATACTCCTGACAGCGCTTCTGAACTTCAGCCAAGTAATCATGGAAGAGTAGATGTACTGCCGCATGTATTTCGGCTCCTTCCTTTGTCTGCACATCTCAAGTAAGCACCACTTATCTCCAAAGTTATGTAAATGTAGGATCACCACTCTGAGTTTGACATTTCCTTCAACGCCAGTGCAAGGGCTCTATGGGTTCAATCAATGTTTATCTTGCCATTCTTAGATGTAAGATTAAGCAGCGTTGGGAGCCATGTGGAAAGAAAGCCACCTCATCTTGACCCTCAACTTTTTCTTGCAGCCCGATGATCCTTAAATTGTTGCTTCAGCTCCAGTTCTCAAGATCATCCTGCTTCTCCAGTGCTTTCTTATGTGAACATTCAAGGACCTCTAGCCGCTTCTGCTTGGTGAATAAGAACATGTCCAGCTCTTTGACTCTTTCAGTCACGTTATCAAGTAAGGCTAAGGTTTCTCCAACTATTGAGACCAGTTGCGACACACAAGCCACCGCAGATTCCAGCTTGATATGTTATGTTCTTATGTATTTTTTTGCCAAGTTGATTCATCGCCACTTTTACTGCCTCAGCAATTTCAGTGGGAAGAGCTATATCGGCCATATTCTCCTCATCAGAGGTGGCTTCTTTGTTTCAAACTGCTTTCTCCGCCACCGTTTTTCTACATGTCCTCTTGGCTCTTAAGGTTTTCTTGCCATAGGCAGGGACTTTTTAGATGCCTTCTCCAACATTGAGGCAAGAAGTTAGCTGCTAAAATTGGATGTGAAAATTTTTTAAAGTGTAACAAGGTTGGGTACAGTGAAGATCAGCAACCACTCAGCACATCACATGACCTCCTCACTCATTCCCTTTTTCATATCATGAGTATGTTAAACAGCACAAGTCTAAATACAGATCCATGTGGTTCTCCATTAATGACCTTTCTACATTTGGAAAATTAATTATTTAATCCTACCCTCTGTTTCCTATCTTTTAAACATTACTAATTCAATATCAATCCCTATCATAATATGTTACTATTTAAATAGGCAATGATCAAACAATGTACTGTGTGGACACTGTTTTTCCTGTGGACTATGTAAATAGGCTACATCTGCTGCTATAATGAGATAAACTAATTGAGCCGGAAGTGGAAAATTGTATTACTTCATGCATCTGTTTCTTTCAACAAATTCTACAAAGAATCCAGATAATATCTAACAGGAAAAGATGTGTAGGTGTTCTCGGTTCAGTGTGGACCCTTAGTCCGGAAGGTACTCACCAAGGAATAGTCCCGACGAACTCCTCTCCGGAAGGTGGAGCAGCAAGTCTAAGGAAGATTCTAGACAGGTGGCAGCAAACTGGAACCTGAGTTCAAGCAGGAACAAGGCAGGCGGCTGGTGAGGCAAAGTCTGTGTCCAGGCAAGGTCGAGGCAGGCAGCAGGCAAGCAAAGTCCGTGTCCTGGCTGGTTCGAGGCAGGCGGCGGGCAAAGCAGAGTCTGAGTCCAGGCAGGGTCAAGGCAGGCGGCAGGTAAAGCAATGTTAGTGTCCAGGCTGGGTCAAGGTAGGCGGCAGGCAAGGCAAGGTCCGTGTCCAGGCTGGGTCAAGGCAGGCGGCAGGCAAGGCAAGGTCCGTGTCCAGGCTGGGTCAAGGCAGGTGGCAGGTAAGGCAAGGTCCGTGTCCAGGCTGGGTCAAGGCAGGCGGCAGGCAAAGCAAAGTCCGGGTCCAGGCAGGGTCAAGGCAGGTGGCAGGCAAGGCAAAGTCAGGTCAGAGCAGGGTCAAGGCAGGCAATACAGAGGAGCAGCAAGAAACACACAGGAACCTGTTGCAAAGGCGTCTGCTGGAACCCAGGGAGAGGTTTAAATCTCCCTGGGTCTTGATGTCATCTTCCGGGGCCGGCCTGGGCCGCGCGCCATGGCCCCTTTAAGAGGCGGGGCCTGCCACGCTCTCCCCGACGCCATAGTAGATACGCCAGGGAAAGCATGCCGCGGTCCGTGCGCCTCTTACGCCCCCTCCTGGAAGGACCGGGTTTCTCAGGATGCGTCAGATGAAAGTGCTGAAGTAAGGCTTTATCCAAAATATTCACTGAAGGTTCCCATGAATTCTCCTCTGGACCAAACCCCTCCCAAGCAATCAGATATTCCCAACACCTGTGATTGCGACGGACATCCAGAATTTCTCGTACTTGATAGATCGGATCTTCCTCGGATGCAACAGCTGGTGATTGAGGAGGAATAGCATGGAAGGAAGAAGAAACCACTGGTTTCAGCAATGAGACATGGAACGAATTATGGATCCGAAGACTGGTTGGAAGTCGAAGGCGATAGGTCACGGGGCCCAAACGCTTACTGATAAGGAAGGGTCCAATGTACTTGGGAGCGAATCTCATGGATGGGACCCGAAGGCGAATGTGGCGGGTACTGAGCCAAACTCGGTCTCCCGTATTAAACAGAGGGGAAGGTCGACGATTCTTGTCCGCCGTCCGCTTGGCAGCGGCAGCCGCCCGTAGAAGTCTAGTATTGGTGGCCTTCCAAAGATCATGCAGCTGCAATGCGGAAAGGTGAGCTGCCGAAGAGGCAACCGAAAGAGGTAGAGGAAAAGGAGGCCGAGGCTGCTTGCCATAGACAATCTGGAACGGGGAATTCCCAGTAGCGGAATGAAAATGGGAATTGTGTGAGAACTCGGCCCAGGGTAATAGTGTGGACCAATCATCCCGGCGGTCGTTCATGAATAGCCGAAGAAACAGTTTTAGTCCTCTGTTGACCCTTTCAGCCTGCCCATTCCCTTGGGGATGAAAGGCAGTGGTAAAGTCCAGTTGTATGCCAAATTTCTTGCACAGCGCACCCCAGTATTTGGCGGTAAATTGCGGCCCCCGGTCCGATGTGATGTGAAGTGGGAGACCATGTAGGCGAAACACATGAAGAGCGAAGAGCCCAGCCAACTCAGGGGCAGAGGGTAATTTGGGCAAGGGTACAAAGTGGGCCATCTTAGAAAAACGGTCTACCACCACCCATATTACTTGATAACCGGAAGAAGGAGGGAGATCCACTACAAAATCAGTGGATATATGGGTCCATGGTTCCTGAGGTGGCGGAAGTGGTTGGAGGAGGCCCCATGGCCGACCCGGTAATGGTTTTTGTTGAGCACACTTCGGACAGGAATCAACGTAAGCACGCACATCCCAGCGTAAATGGGGCCACCAGTAGTAACGTGATACTCTTTCCAAGGTACCCGTTCTCCCGGGATGGCCGGCCGTAAGGGAATCGTGTGCCCATGAGAGTACGTTGGGGCGAAAGCAGAGAGGAACCACTGTTTTCCCTGGTAGTGCAGTCTCTGTGGTGGCCAAGATCACCTTGGCTGGATCAATAATGTAGCTGGGGAGATCAGGTGTGTCATCGGTCTCATGTAGTTGAGAAAGGGCATCTGCACGAACATTCTTGGTTGCGGGGCGATAGCATAATACAAAATCAAAGCGACTGAAAAATAGCGACTGAAAAATAGCCTGGCGTGGGTTCAGTCATTGTGCCTTTCTAAGGTATTTCAAGATTTTATGGTCTGTGTAGACCATAATTGTATGTTGTGCACCCTCCAGCCATTGCCTCCATTCCTCGAAGGCCATCTTTATAGCTAATAGTTCCTTGTCTCCAATCCCGTAGTTTTTTTCGGCTTGGGAAAATTTACGTGAGAAGTAAGAGCAAGGGAGTAACTTCCCCTGATTGGAATGTTGGCTAAGAACGGCTCCTACTGCCACGTCCGAAGCATCCATCCTGAGAAAATCGAGGAATAAAGGTCCTGTAAAATTTAGCAAATTTAGCAAAATTTTACAGGACCTTTATTCCTCGATTTTCAGGGTCCATTTTCAGGAACTTGTCAGGGTCCATTCGAAACCCAGTGGTAGAAATGATGAATCCCAGAAAAGGTAGCGATTGTCTTTCAAAGAGACATTTCTCCAGTTTTACAAACAACCGGTTCTCTCTCAGGCATTGAAGAATCTTTCGGACATCTGTGCGATGAGCAGCCAAGCTTTGGGAATAGATTAAGATATCAAGATAGATGATTACTCCTTGATTCAACATGTCCCGAAATATCTCATTCAATAAGTTTTGGAATACCGCTGGGGCATTACAAAGTCCAAACGGCATTACCAGGTATTCATAATGGCCGTCACGTGTATTAAACGCCATCTTCCATTCATCTCCCGGTTTTATCCGAACCAGATTGTATGCACCACGTAAGTCCAGTTTGGTAAATATTTTAGCTCCATGCAGGCGATCTAGTAACTCCGGAATTAGTGGAAGAGGATATCAATCCTTGCGTGTTATTGCATTAAGTCCTCAGTAATCAATGCAAGGCCTCAACGACCCATCTTTCTTGGGGACAAAGAAGAACCCTGCTCCCGCTGGAGATGACGATGGTCGTATAAATCCCCGTTCAAGGTTGTCTTTAATGTATTGAGACATAGCCAGGGATTCTGGCCCAGATAATGGGTACACTCGCCCTCTAGGTGGACATGTATTAGGCAGCAGATTTATGGCACAATCAAAAGGACGGTGTGCCGGAAGAGTCTCCGCTTCTTTCTTGGAAAAGACGTCCATAAAATCTGCGTATTGCGGAGGGGGTCGGAGAGTAGTAGCTGCTATTTGGATCTTGGGTTGAGGTCTCTGATTCAGACAGGTAGAGAAACATTCTGGTCCCCAAGCAGTAATCTGAAGATTTCTCCAGTCAATGATGGGCGCTGTAGTAGAGATGCCGGAGAAAGCATGCCGCGGTCCGCGCGCCGCCCGACGCACCGGGGAAAGGCCCCACTCCAGAGCTCCGAGGCAGGTAGGGGGTCCTGGCCGAGGGCTACCTCAGCCAGGAATCGCAACAGTAGGGGTTTTTTACACTTAAGTAACATTGCCAGTATAATTTTAAAATGTTATATTGTATCAGCTTTTAAATTTTGAATATATATCTTTATAGCTTAGGAATATGGGTATTTGTTTAGAATTATTTTGGTAATGTTTTGATTGTGTCTTAGGAGTCCACACATGGGTGTTAGCCTCTTTCTTTGTCATGGCGGTGAGCAGAGCGGCTAGGTTAGAGTAATTAGCAATAAAGCTTGTATAATAGTTCGTAAAGCCAAGGAAGCGTTGTAAAGTATGGAGGCCAACTGGCTGGGGTCAGTCTCGGATACCTTGAAGTTTTTCTGGATCCATGGAGAATCTTTTGTTAGAGATGATATACCCTAAGAAGGGCAGATGGTTTTGCTCGAAGATGCATTTTTCCAACTTGGCGTAGAGTTGGTTCTCTCTTAGGCGTTGAAGTACGGTCTTGACATGATCACGATGTGATTCTAGATCTTTCGAAAAGATCAGGATGTCGTCCAGGTATACGACTACAAAGGAATATAGAAGATCTTGGAGGATTTCGTTCATGAGATGTTGAAAGACAGCAGGGGTGTTACATAGGCCGAAGGGCATCACGATGTACTCGTAGTGACCAACCCTAGTGTTAAATGTTCTTTTCCAGATATCTACTGGTTGGCTACGTACCAAATTGTACGCACCCCTCAGATCCAACTTGGTAAAGATTCGAGCCCCTTGGAGGCGATCAAACAACTCACTGATGAGGGGTAATGGGTATCTGTCTTTTCGGGTGATGGCATTAAGCCCTCTATAATCAATACAGGGACGTAGTCCTCTGTCTTTTTTCTTGACGAAGAAAAAACCCGCTCCAGCAGGAGAGTCAGATGAACCCTTTTTCTAGGTCTCTGGGCGAGGGTCTCTGGGCAAGACAATGGGTAGGTTCTGCCCTTGGGGGGCGTCATGCCCGGCAGAAGTTCTATAGGGCAATTCAGTTTGCACAGTGGAGGTAACGTGTCTGCCTTCTGCTTCGAGAAGACATCTTCAAACTCGGCGTACTGGGTAGAAATCCCAGTAAGGGTGGTAGACTTCATGACGGTTACCACTGGGGATACTTGTCGTAGTCAGGTCATCTGGCATTTGGGACCCCATTGTACCAACTGCAGGGAATGCCAATCGAACTGAGGTCCATGGACCTGGAGCCAGGGCAGCCCCAGGATGACGGGGTGTGTTGAACATTTCAGCACATAGAAGGACATCTCCTCCTCATGGAGAGTGCCCACGGTAAGGCAAACGGCCACTGTTCGGTGGGTGATGAGTCCTGGAAGGTGTTCTCCTTGGATGGACGCAATGCAGAGACTCACCTCCAATAGCAGTAGAGGGATGTTCAGGAGCTTGACGATGTCATCCATGATGAAGCTGCCACTTGCCCCTGTATCGACAAGGGCAGTGATGGCGAAGGATTGAGACTCGATGCCAAGGGAGACTGGAAGTAGAAGTTGGGGGCCGGTGACAGTAGCACCCAAGCTCGGGACCCCAGCCGGGCTCAGGTGTTGCAGTTTCCCGGCCAAACTGGGCAGGACTGCCGAAGATGTCCGGAAGCATCACAGTAAAGGCAGAGACCTTTCTTTCTCCGACGAAGATGTTCAGTCGAAGAGAGCCGCCCACGGTTAACCTCCATGGGTTCTTCAGAATGCAGTGGTGGTGCAAAGGAAGCCTTGGATGGAGGACTTCTTGCACGTTGGGCGTGGAGTAGGAGATCTCGAGGCCTTTACATCTAGGCGTCATTGCCAGAGTTGGTGGTTGATCCTCCTGGTGAGGGAGATCAGGTCCTCTAGAGACATGGGAGTCTCACGGACGGTGAGTTCATCTTTGAGAGCGCTGGAGAGCCCATCTATGAAGATGGCTTGCAGACATTCTTCTTGCCACCCGAGTTCAGTAGCCAGGGTCCTGATTTCCACCGTGTACTCGGAGAGGGTTTTCGACCCTTGACGAAAGTGGAGGAGGTTGTGGCTGGCTATCGCTTGGCGGCCCGGATCTCCGAAGGTCAGCTTGAAGACAGTGACAAACTCAGACAACTTGGAGAGCATGGGGTCGGATCATTCCCATAACAGAGATGCCCACACGAGAGCCTTTCCCTCAAGGTGGGAAAGATTGAAGGTCACTTTCATGGCCTCCTTTAGGAACAAGGAGGGTTGCAGTGTGAATTGCATGAAGCACTGATTAAGGAAGCCTTGACAGAGGTGTGGATCCCCATTGAATCAAGGAGGTGCTGGGAGAGCCAATGTTGCTCTGGGTAGCAAGGAAGCCGGCAGGCCCACGGGATGGTCAGAGCTGTAGCTCGCAGCTGTGAACTGAGCTCTTCAACCGAAGAGGCTAATGATTCCAAGGCTCGTCGATGCTCTTGGACTGTTGCGGCCAACCCTGGTAGGGCCCGGGAGTCGGGGGACGTGGCAACCTGTTGCGCTTGGAGGTGGACCCTTGTCCTGGAGAGGCGGAGAATGGCTCCCTGGTCAGATCCAGGAAGCACCTGCCACTAGGTGGCGGCACACAGGAGGAGACAGAGGCTAGCTGGAGCTTCACTACTGGAAGCCCACAGTCCCCTGGGTGGAGCCCTTGGGGACCCGGGCCACTTGGACTTAGGTGGGCCTTGCAGGGTCTTCCTGATAGGAAGTGTAATGGTGTGCCCACCAGGATCAAGGGTGCGTGGTTGATATCTTGACTGAAGGCCTGAGGAATCAAGGAAGGTCAGTACAGTGTCTGAGATGACAAGGCAAGGAGCAGGGCCAGAATCAAGGAGGCGTGGTCAAGGATAGCTGGGGTCGAGTTCCAAGGATCAGTCCAAGAGAGTTCAGCCAAAGCAGGGTTCAGGTTCCAGAGGTCAAATGTGGTCAAGGAGGCAGGCAAAGGGTCAGAATCCGAGCAGCGATCAGTGTGGTCAAGGAGACAGGCAAAGGTCAGTACCAGAGAGTCAGTCCAAGAGGTACTACCTGGGGGAAAGCAGGAACAGACAGACGCTGGAACACGAGGACGCTGGAACGCAAGGATGCTGGAACAAGGCTGGAACATGACAAGGCTGGAATAAGACTGGAACAGGCTATGAGACGCGGAGGCAAACTCAGTACACACATGGTGTCGACCCAATTGCCAAGGCAAAGAAGTGCAGGCAGGCACTTCCTTTAGTAGTACGTTTAATCAGGATGCGCCGCGGAGCTTGGAGCCACCCCTGGCCCTATAAGGGACTGGGCAGACCGCGCGCGCCTAGGGGCGGGGCAGACGCCACGGAGGACGCCGAGCCCCGCCGTGAGGCCTGGTGCGTTAAGGAAGGCCCGGTGACCGCTGCCGGAGGATGCCGAGGCCTGAAGGAGCTTGCAGCAGCTGCCGGGGAGCCTGACCTGGGACCTGCAGTAGAGTTGGAAAAGTGAGCAGGCCCCTACGCGGGCCGAGTGCGGACGCGGCACGCAACAGTTAGATCAAAACATTTCAGAATTTAGCGAGCCAAATGACTAAATATAGCTGGCTAAGATTCACTAAGCAGCAAAATTTAGCTGCTCAAATTCTGGGAGGGATTGGGGATTGGATTACATCGGGAGGAGAGGGGAGAAAGTTAGCAGGCTAGTACTGATATTCAGTGCTATCTGCCTAACTTGGCTGGCCTGGGGGAATAATCATATTGCCTACACTGGTGCAAATGCTACAAGTACTTTCTACCCATGGAGTTGGCATCAATAATCAAAGAAAAATTACACCTGTAGTTTTGCTTTGATTGTTGTCACAGGTACAAAGTACCTGTGATATTGGCACCTGCTTTCTGTGCTGGTAAAAAGATTTGAAGGAAAATAACCCATGTAAATGTTCAAGTGTAATCTGCATGTGCCATTCTTCTCCCCTGACATAAACACAGTAACACAGCATCTGGTACCATAAGACTCATCAGTAAAAGGAGAAAGCAACTGAACCAAGAAAAAATCAAAATGGGTTCTTGCTTTAGAAAGCAATCCTTTGTATGAACAGAGAAAGGTGAAAAATGATTCTTCTTGATTTAGTGTATACTTAGAATCTACAAGTTCTTATGATCACTGTCCTAGATGACATCATGTGATAAAAATCTTTATTCACCTGTCCTCTTAAAAGTTAATCCTCTGTAATATAATAGGTTTCTGTTGATGCAACAACATTGCATAACATACCCTTTATATTTAGGTTGTCATCTTAATCTCTAGGACACAGTACTAAGGGTTGAAATAAGGGTCAACAGGCAACTTGAAGATGATATCTTTTTATTGGGATAATGTCACATGTTTGTGAGTAAGTTTCAGGAGTTATACGCAGGGACCTCACTTTAACATGCCAGTGATACTGTAATTAACAGAAAAAAAAAAAAAAGCACTGGCTCTACCCATCAATAAACACAATTAGATTCAGCTAGAACAACCAGCAAAACAAGCCTTACCAGTGAGGCTATAAAATGTCAGCGGCATCATCGGGAAAGAGTGAGGACGCCAGGACAGCCAGGCTGGAGCAGCAGCAGCACTGTGATAAAAAAAAACCCAAAAAATGTCGAGATGTTAGGGGACTGATGCAATAAAGTGGGCCCAGCCTAGCACTCAGGTTTACACGTAGTTGGAAGTGCATTTTGGATGCGCTAGAGTAGCACCCAATGCAATAAGGGGATTAGTGTGTTCAAAACGTGCATCCAAACTAATGCGTAGCCGATAGCCCTCATCACATGTAAATTCCATGTAGGTAAGGCTATTAGCTATTATTCCCTCAAACCAGAAAATTGCCAGATGCTCTTTGCACACTTTTTAACGTGCCAAATTTAACTCCAGCCATGGAGCTGGCATTAAAGTCAATCCACGAGTCAAGGGCTCATAAGGATTTAAAAAATACTGTCCTCTCTGCTTCTTCCTACTTTAGTATCATTGCGACACTTAAATCTACTGCTTGGTGTTTAAAAATAAAGATATAATGTAATGGCTTAATGTAAAAAAAAAAAATTCTGGATGCACACTTTTACACACAAAATATGCACTAACAATAAAAAGGGGCAAAATCTGCCTGAAGTGGGATAAAACGGATGCACACCCATTGCAATTCTGGGAGCCCGATGCATTTGAGTGCTAGGGACGCACAATTTTTCCTTAGGCTTTCTACATATGCCTGGTTTCATTTTCTAATCACAGCCGGATTCACTTTGAACATACGGGGTATTTTTGTTCATGCCCCCTTTTTTTGATTGACAACCCCTTTGGCGCCATTTTTTGAGCCCTTTAAAAGATGCCGGCATTTTTCAGACTTTTTCATTACGATCGGAGAGAGACAGAGATTGCCGCTGTGTGACCTGATTTCTTTCGGCGCATCGAACAGTAAGCACCACCTTTGTTTAACTCCAGTTTTCAACTTATTTACACTCTGTGTCCCAATTTAAATAGCAACTTTGACACGGTAATTTCTTATCAAGAAATATTTTGTACGCAAGTTATTCCTATACCAACAAAGGTCTAGCAAGCTGTTTATGTGAATCATTTCGAATTTCTATAACACATGATTTTATATAGCAGAGCCATGTATTTAAATTAATACAATGGTCAGTCCATGCTTTTTCATATGACCAAGGGGTATTGAAATATTAACTAAGAGTAGTGCTTTTGTTTTTAAACATTGTCATACTTGTTTTACCAATATTTATTATTATTTTTATTAATTTTATGAAGAAGGAGGCTATTGTTTTAGGAATAATAATTTGGCACAGGACATTAACCTGCCAGTAAAAAAATATTTTTCATTATCATGTCTTGGCTGTGTTTTACCAGATTTAATAATAGTGGCAGTCCTGTGCATTTGTCATTGCACCATAGTGTTTGTTCTGTAATAGCATTGGTCCAATATTTTTTGTGGGTGAGCATGCAGACTCTAGCAATGTTATTTTTTAAGATATTAAATAATTACATACCAGAATTTCATTTATATTTTTAATGTACATTTTATTAATACTTGTATCCTGTTTCTGTCAACATATTACAGACCATTTGATGCATATTTACAATTTGTAACCCGGACACTCAGAAATTCCAAAATGATAAAGCTGAGGTAAAGGCAATACATTTTTACTGTTAATAATTAATACTTTACCAGATACACAGTCAATATCATTTTTCAATTTTATATGTTACACCACAAATGTATATGTTACCATTTTATATGTTTATATTTATTTTTATCACATAATCCAAAAAGAGGAAAGCTTAATGTTTTTATTTATGTTCACAAAATATTAACTTCACAATGTGTCCAAGGATAAAACATCACACACACTCTCACTCACTCATATAAAAACATTCACATCGAGAGTACACAGCAGGTCAGCATGTATAAATCTTTGACATGTACTATGATCTAACAAACACTTCCCTGTGGAACACTCCACTTACATACTCATTAACACTACATACATTTATACAAATTGCATTTTAAGCTGATATCTCCTGTGTAACATCTCTTGCGATTTTCTAATATTGAAGTGGAATAAGTCTGAGTGGTCAACCCCGACAAGTGGCCCTTGTTTCACCTCCGTTTGCTTCCTCAGGGGGACTTCACCACTGAGAAAATCAAACGACATAATATCAATTTCAATCTAAGGACACATGCTCCATTTGTCTATTCTCCTTCAAAAAATCTCAAAAATATCTACTTCAAATATGCAGACTCGAATGACTCACCACGCAGACGTCTTTATCTTTTCCACGCCCTTCATACAAAGTGCTTAGTGCATTTCAAACCACTCGATGTATTAACAACAGCATATAATCTGAAAAATACCCATAGGCATAATGACTTAATCTCAAAATTTCCAAAAATGTTAGCGCCATCACGAGACCACCACCTCTAATACACCCGCGTCAGCTTACCTTGAAAAACGCTCTCAAATGACCTTACAAATCGCTATACAAATCACCTCGCGAATTGCTGCAGCCAAACAGAAATGTAGCTGGAACGACTCAAACATCAAACGTTTCTTACAGGGTATAACAACCCCATATTCACACTTCCCTCAATATCGCCATTATTTCATTAACCAACTATGAAACTCACCAGAGTTTTATGCGGAATCCTTACCAACCCCTCCCTGGTACGTACCGCAGCGTACTCAATGCTTGTCACATGCTCTTCACGTTCTCATTCGCAAAAAGTTCTGCCATGCTATCGAACGTACTCTGTTGACTCACATGATCCTTACCAACCCCTCCCTTGTACGTACCACAACGTACTCAATGCTTATCACATGCTCTTCACGTTCTCATTCGCAAAAAGTTCTGCCACGCTATCGAACGTAGTCTGTTGACTCACGTACCCAACACATGGTCAATCCCATACTACTCTTCTCGAAACGCAAGAGATGTTACACAGGAGATATCAGCTTAAAATGCAATTTGTATAAATGTATGTAGTGTTAATGAGTATGTAAGTGGAGTGTTCCACAGGGAAGTGTTTGTTAGATCATAGTACATGTCAAAGATTTATACATGCTGACCTGCTGTGTACTCTCGATGTGAATGTTTTTATATGAGTGAGTGAGAGTGTGTGTGATGTTTTATCCTTGGACACATTGTGAAGTTAATATTTTGTGAACATAAATAAAAACATTAAGCTTTCCTCTTTTTGGATTATGTGATATAGATGATATAGAGGAATTGGTTTCACATTACCCAGTGTATGTACCTTATATTTATTTTTATTACATTTTTATGATTTATATTTATTTATTAGTATGTCTTATTTGTTGTATGTTGAGCTCCTGACGCAGCCCCATTGTAAGAGGGCGAAACTCTGCCTGAGTCGGGCTTGTTTGAAAAACTTTGTGTCTCTGTCCAATAAAGAAACCAGATCGGACATTTGGCTTCTAATACAGTATTGTCGCCTCCACGGCTTTGTTAGACAGCCTCCCTTGCTGTTTCATCAGTCCAATTTTTCCTTAGGGCATTCTTTTTTAGCGCAGAAGCAAATTTAAATACTGCATTGGGCACTCAGGGGATGTTGCTGTGCACATGTTAGGAAAAATGGGCGGTCAATACGAGCATCTTATTGCATCAGCCCCTAGGAGAGCCAGACTGGAGCAGCCGCGAAAGCAGCAATATCACCACGACAAAGGGAACCAAAGGAGAAACAGAAGACAAAAGGACCGGCATTTAATGCATTAGAGAGGAACAGGAGGGAGAGAAGAGGGAAAGCTTTAAAGGCTGCAGTAACCACACAGGACCAAAGACATACAAAGAAGAGGAAGGCACACCCGAGTTTAAGTTCATATAACCGAACCATCAGATAACTGTGCACTACGTCACAACTGGGGCGAAGTAAGAGCCAACTTTTATTTATTTGTTTATTTATTTAGTGCTTTTTCTAATACCGACATTCATGATACAGATCATATCATATCGGTTTACAAGGAACAAGGGGTTATAACGTTAACATAAACATAGAGGAAGGCAAAAGTTACAATAAAACAGGGGTACTGGAACTGGGGAGAAGAGGAGCCAGTAGCAGAAGATAACTCGGTAACTATAACAATAACAAATCATTTATAATATCGGTAATGGAGAGCATTGAACAGAGGGCATTGGTAAATTGACTATAGCTGAGATGGGCCTGAATCATTGATCTAACACCAGCTTATATGAACAAATATAGTGATAAATAAAGTCCATTTTATTTCATTTAAATAAAGTACATTTCATTTGAATGCAGGCCTATGTTTTAATGTCTAGGCTTAAAAAGCCAAAAAAGGGGGTAAAATTGAAACAAAAAGTGACCTTTTTCCTGGACAAACTTCCCAGAAATAAAATGGAGCGCTGCTGTTGATCTGTTATTCATTCATATGCTTGCTTTATAATCATGTTTTGTTTATATTATTGTGTCTTTTATTTTCTATATTTATGCTACACACTGCCTGAAATTCTCAGGGCTTAATTTGTAGGGGGAATGGGGTGGAACGCAATTCTAGCACTTCTTTTCAGGTTTAAGAGGCAGAGCTAGAGGCAGAGCTGTTCTGCTCCAGCCCCTCCCCACCAGGAAGCCAGCAGGGAAGAGAAGAGCAAAGGCTGAGCCTGGAGCACATACAGAAAGAAATAGCCACTCTGCCCCCTAATCCAGCCTCCCACATTCTTCCCCACCTCTCCTTCTGTATTACAGGGGACAGAATGGGAAGGGGTTAGGGGTGATACTGAGGCAGACACTGCAAAGACTAGACACAAAAAGGGTTTGAATTAACACACAATAGGACATGGACACTGGCATTTTACCTCAAAGATTGTACTTGGGATAATTCAGCTCTGATGCCAATGATCCCTACCTGTGCAATGTTCTTCTTATAGCTTTTTTTGACTTTTTTTATTGAATGCTCCTACTTTTTAGCTTTATACAGCTATACACAAAGCTGCCCAATAATAGTTTTTCTTTCTTTTAATCTTTTTTGCCTGCAACTAAACTGTTTTGCACCCCCTCCTGTTCTACTAATATAAATATATGATACCCTGGAAGTACTACACCAGGGGTGGCTAACTACAGTCCTCGAGAGCCAGAAACAGGCCTGGTTTTCAGGATACTCACAATGAATATGCATAAGATAAATTTGCATATAATGGAGGCAGTCCATGCAAAACTCTCTCATGCATATTCATTGTGGATATCCTGAAAACCCGGTCTATTTGTAGCTCTTGAGGACCGGAGTTGGCCAACCCTGTGCTACACTATCTGATTGCCCCCTTATAAAAGAAATTAGGACTTCTAGGAAGCCAGCTCATAACCCACTGCTGGAAGAGGGGCTACATCTGCTTGGCCAATTCATGTTCTTCATCGTATGAAAATCCAGATAAACTGCTGAGAAACATCACTATACCATATTCTTACAACCATGCCATCCATGGCATGAAGGGGTGGGTAATTCTGGTCCTCGAGGGCCACAAACCAGTCAGGTTTTCAGGATATCCCTAATGAATATGCATGAAATAGATTTGCATACAACAGGCAGAATGCATGAAAAACTCTCTCCTGCATATTCATTAAGGATATCCTGATAACCTGACTGGTTTGTAGCCCTTGAGGACCTGAATTGCCCACTCCTGACGCAGAGCATAGTCAGTACGCAGACACATAAACTTACCCAGTACAAATTGTTTTTCCCACCATGATATATACATATCAGTAAATAAAGGGACTGATTCACTAAGCTTTTTTCCCCCTAGACCCTGAATAGGAAAAACAAAGCCTTGGCAAATCAGGCCCAAAGTGGCAAAAATGTATCTCATAAGAAAACTATGATCAGGCAAGCATTTTATCTTTTTTAGCAAAATTGTTCAATGCTCCAACCAGATTCTAGAAGATGTGCAAGAAATATTTTGTCATGAAACAATGATATAAGAGAAGTAAACCATGTCCTGTACTTTACTCTTTCAAAAAATAAAAAGACTAGGGGACACTCTATGAAGTTACTATTGAAGCACATTTAAAACAAATAGAAGAAAATATTGTATCACTCATCATACAATTCAGCTCTGGATTTCATTACCAGAGGATGTTGTAATAGGCAGTTAGTGTAGCTCGGTTTAAAAAAGGGTTGGACAAGTTCCTGGAGGAAAAGTTCATAAACTGTTATTAACCATTAACCATTAACCATTGCTTATTCCTGGACATAAGCAGCATGGAATATATCTACTATTTGGGATCCTGCCAGGTACTTGTGATCTGCATTGGTTACTCTTGGAACTAGGATAATGGGCTTGATGGACCATTGGTCTAACCCAGTATAGCAATTCTAGAAACACCACCGATATGCTCTCTCAGTCTTTAAAAAGGCAATTTTCAAAAGTAATTTACCTGGGTAAAAGAGCTTTTTGAAAATTGCCTAACCTGCTTGTACTTGTGAGTACTTTACCTGTATATCTGGGGAAGAATTATTGGGTTGGGATTAGGCCAGGGGAGGCAACAATGTGCATTGTTTTTCATTTTCAAAACTGTGCATGGAACTGTAATCTGTGCCAGGAAATGTAATCTCAGAAAAAGTAGGTACAGATCCCTGTGGGTACTTTTTCCCTGTGCAATTTTGAAAGGGGAAGCACACGTGGCCTTTGCACTTGCCGCAGTTTTGAAAGTTGCCTCCTAAACATAGTACATCTATCATGTCTCCCAGATAGCCTGAAGATGAAGGAGCCAAATCCCCTGCCTTCCTACTCTGCTATGCTCACATTGAATTCATTCAAATGTTTCACCAAGCTTGTATCTACCTTAATCCTTGATCAGTAAAGAAAATTGAATTTATATATCTCATTATCAATGTCCAACTCCAATTCTGGCAGCTTGGTTGGGAACTCTATTCATTGTATCATTGTGCAAGGTTGGGGATGGTCCTATACGTGGAAAACTGTTGCAGAGCCCTGCAGGCTTTACAATAGTGAGTTTCCCAGGTACTATTCTTCACCTGAAACTGTGATCGCCACCTAAGGTAACTCTGGTAACTCTTGTCATCCCTGTCCAGCTCCTGCAGGTAAGAAGCCATTTGCTTGGGACTGGCAAAATCATTGATGTGGATAAAGGAGTCACTTGGCAGGAAACACTCAGAATTCTCCCAAGTTGGACCAAGGACAATAGGCACAGCCCATGAGAACAGGGAGTTTTCCCAGAGCTTCTCAGTGATATAATCCTTATGCTGTGAGTTCTCAAAAGCCAGGTAAAACTTGTACTGAGAGAGTGTAGAGATAAGCTGGTTTCAAGGAAGAGGCATATGATTTTTCCCAAAGACATCTATGGGAATGTAGTTCTTCAGAATCTCATAATACTTCACCCTTTTGGTGTCTGGTCTCCAATTACTGACCACCCAAGCCACCAATTTGGATTTAACTGGGATACTAAAGTTCAGAGTCTCTTTAAGTGGCTCTAGCCAGCCATAGGGCATGAAGATGTCTGAATCTTGCCTGTAAGACATGGTCAGATTTAACAAGTTATTCATGAGATATAGGTTGGGGCTATAACTTGGTGACTCCATGTTGAACCAAACCCAACACTGGTTTTTAAGTTGTTGGCCCTGAGGTAGTTTATTTATTATACTGCTATACACATCCTGATGATGAATGATCACAGCATCAGCATGCCTATACCATTTCCGATCTGCTGTGAAGTGGCATCCTGTGATTCCATAGAGGTCTCGGCACTTATCCAAAGGAAAATGAACTCCAAAGGGCCATGTCCATAATAGGATGAACAGCTCATTATCCTTTCTAGAGGAGCATTTGGTCAGAATAACTATTGGTTCTGTTATATATAAAAATACAGACGCTCATAAAAATCTGTAAGAGGAGTAATATGAATGTCTTTCTTGAAATTTAGTGTTGCAACTTAAATTCCATAGTAGGAACTGGGAAAGGAAGAAACAAATAAATTAGATTTAATATGATTCACTGACTGAGCTGAACTAAAAAGTGAAAAGGTGGGGGAGGGGAAATAAAGAGAAAAATAGAGAAAAACAACAGTAGGAAACAAGATATGTATATTTAATAAATCAAATGGCAAAACCCCCTTTAAAAAATTACAATAAAGAATTAGAGGGGATAATTATTAGCAAACACCTGTAGTGTAAACACCAGTGACCCTAAACAAGATGTAGATCATGAACTTTTGAGGCCTACTGCTATGCACACAGACTGAGTAAAAGGTACAGACCTAAAGCAATGCAGACATGGAGTTTGCAGCCATATGATGTTTTTAGCAACTTTATATGAGACTGGTTTTCCCACAGTGGAGAAAAGACTGTGTTTGTTTCTTCATATCAGAGAGTTGTCATCTCCTCCCAAATGAGAGGAAAACCTTGGACTAGAACTGAGAACATGTCCTTGGTAAACCTTTGTATCCAGCCTGAAACCAGCCTTGAAATAGATATTGTTATAACACCTGTTTTGCTAATGGTCTTTGAAGAGTATATGAGAATATTCCTATGCATCGGGACCTAGATGGCATCATTTGCATCCCACCAATTCCTGTGTCTATAGGAGGTGGCAATATCCAATCTGGATGAACGCTGTACCCTTATGGAACTGAATATTCAAGAGGGAGACTCTAAGGTACCCAGTCAGATTTGGACGTCTGATATTATCTGAATGGATTAGTAAGCTAAGACTGAGTTTATACTCAAAACAGTTGTTCCGTAATGTGAAAGCAACTGTTTGCCAATTATTCTCTTGAAAGGCTTTTGGCCAATTAATAAAGTATCCTTTTCCTGCTGTCATATCTCATGGATACGTCTGTGAGACCTTTTGGGTTTTATCTGTTATCCACTGAAGGGGCTTCATTGGATTAATCCTTGGAGTCAAGGCCGACCCTAGATTTGTGCAGTACTACAGAGGGAGCGAACACTGATTTAAATTACCTTTCAGTTGTGGTAATTTAGTTTGGCAATTGTGCAATTCTTAAGTGCAAAGTTGATCTTGAAGACAACATTTGTATTCTGCTTAACTTACATGTGTTATCGACCAGCAACCCCAAGGGGAGGAGATAGCAATCTGCTATCGACCAGCTCCCCCGAGGGGGAGGAGTTAGCAATCTGTTATTGATCACACCGCCAGAGGGGCGGAGTTAACCATCTGTTGTATATCTGCTAAGGAGTTAGCGATCTGTTATGGATCTCCTCCAGAGGGGAGGAGATAGCAATTTGTTATACTCCATAGGCGGGGTCGATGATCTGTTGTGGGTTGGCTCCCATGGTGTGACGATCTGTAAGATACCGCTCTAGTAGTGTAAGGAATAAACACTTAGTGGGAGTTTATTGTAAACCCTAGTTTATTGTAAACCGGAATGATAAGACCTGGTCTTGAGCGTCAGTATATTAAAAGAATTTAAATAAATAAATAAATAAATAAATAAATAAAATGGTGAATCCTTGGGCCGATGGCAGATGACAGCGCCCTTACATCATCAGAAAATTGGCGGGTCCGCAGCATCAAGCCAGCCCGGGGATTCCGGAGAGAAGCGGTGAGGAGAAGCTGTGGCAGCATCTGTCCGTCAGAGCCAAAGGGAGTCGCCACAAAGGTAGAGAGGGTGGAGCGAGGGCGAGAATAGGCATGAACACAACAGTACCTCCCCCCCCCTTCAAGGGCAGTCTCCTCTTCGGGTACCAGGTTAAGTACCAAAGATGCGCGAGGTGGAACTGATGAAGCATCTCTTATCCAATAGGTCTGAGGCTTCCAAAGATGATTTTGGGGCTGAAGCCCTTTCAGGCAATCAAAACTCAGCCTCTGTACAAACATCCAGGGTCTCTAATTTCTTGAGTTCAAGTTCGTGTATTCACGATGACAGATGAATATTGAGATTGAAAGAATCTAGCAGAATGTATAATGAAGTCAGCATCAATGAGAGGGCTGCCGTGGACGTCACTGAGGTTTCAGTGGAAGTGGTGATGTAGAAACTTGTCCAAAGTCCACTTTAGGGGTGTGCATTCGTTCCCCACGAATTGGGAATCCGCAACGTATAGGGCCATATTCGTTGTATTCGTGGGGAATCACGATACGTATCGTGATTCCCCACGAATACAACGAATCTTCGCCGAATTATTCGGCCGCCTAAAGGAGGCAATTTAAACAAACCCCCCACCATCCTGACCCCCCCAAGACTTACCAAAACTCCCTGGTGGTCCAGCGGGGAGTCTGGGAGCCATCCCCTGCACTCACACCCTCGGCTGCCGGTTTCAAAATGGCGCCGATAGCCTTTGACCTACTATGTCACAGGGGCTACCGGTGCCATTGATCAGCCTCTGTCACATGGCCATCGGCGCCATCTTGTGCTCCTACCATGTGACAGGGGCTGACCAATGGCACCGGTAGCCCCTGTGACATATGAAGGGCAAAGGCTATCGGCGCCATTTTGATTACTGGCAGCTGACAGCCGGAGTGCAGAGGTTCGCTCCTGGACCCCTGCTGGACTTTTGGCAAGTCTTGTGGGGGTCAGGAGGGTCCCCCAAGACTTGCCAAAAGCCCCTGGTGGTCCAGCGGGGGTCCGGGAGTGATCTGCACTCGGGCCGTCAGCTGCCAGTAATCAAAATGGCGCCGATAGCTTTTGCCCTTACTATGTCACAGGGGCTACTGGTGCCATTAGTCAGCCCCTGTCACATGGGAGGAGCACAAGATGGCATGATGGCCATGTGAAAGGGGCTGACCAAAGGCACCTGTAGCCCCTGTGACATAGTAGGTCAAAGGCTATCGGCGCCATTTTGAAACCGGCAACCGAGGCTGTGAGTGCAAGGGATGGCTCCCGGACCCCCTGCTGGACCACCAGGGAGTTTTGCTAAGTCTTGGGGGGTCAGGAGGGTGGGGGTTGTAGTTAATTTAATTTTAGCGGGGAAACAAATAGGAATTGACGTATAAACGTATCGGGGGCCCCCTTGCCGAATGCAACGTATCTGCCCCCCGACGAATATGAATCCTGAATGCAACATATGGCATCCCTCTGCACATCCCTAGTCCACTTGTGAGTTGCTCTTCCGCAGGATGCTGGAAGAGAGATGATGGCAATACCAGCAAAATGAACAGGCTGATGGATGGAGATATCTTCATCCCTGGAATCAACAGTGCTGTAAACCTCCAGCACAACTTCCGAGTGAACCAAATGTAAAGTTGATAGTCAAAGACATCTTCTTCTTCGGAATCAACAGTGCCATAGGCTTCTGGGCATGACTTCCGAGTGAACCAATTGTGAAAGCTGGTAGCTAGAGATGTCTTCTTCTTCGGGACTGATGGTAGCACCAGCAAACAACCAGGCTGGTAATTAGAGATATCTCCTTCTTCGGAATCAACAGTCCTGTAGTCCTTCAGCACGACTTCCGAGTGGATAGATTGTAATGGATATCTCAACTTTGTAGTCTAGGAAGACATTAAAGATGTAGAGTGCCAGCTAGCTATGGCGCACATAACAGCCGCTATGAAAAACAGCAGGTAATAGAAAAACTGCTAGTGATGTTGATAAGATCCTCAAAAGAAGTGGTGGTGAAAAGAATCGTCCAATGCCCACTTCAAATTGTGATACAATAGTGGATCTTCAAATTTGCTGAATGGACTCCTCAGGTTTTCTACAAAACATCTGAGATTAGAGTTACTTACTGTCCCTGAGTCCTTTAGGGCAGAGGTTTGAACCGTTGCTGGTTCAGGGATCACAGAGACAGGATGAGAGAGTGGAGGAGATATTGCTGTATAGCCCAAGAAAGGTCCTCCCACGGGACTCAGGCTTGTCTGTTTCCCGGACAAATAGGGCAAGTAGAAACCTCATGGCCTGGCTGACCACAGTACATGCAAAGGCCGTTCTTCCTCCTAAATCTTCTCTCTTTAAAGGTCAAGTGACGGTGACCAGATTCCTTCAGTTCCTTCTTCTCCACAGCAGGAAGTGCTATAACCCCTCATAGTGCAGGAGCACTGGTTAACTTCAACCCAGGTAACACCTTAGGCCAGAGTTCCTTCACCTTGTCTCGGAGCCGCCAGTCAATCCGAGTGGCTAAGGCTATTAATTCTTCCAGTGAGTCAGATGTCTGAGGAGCAGCCAGCTCGTCCTTTATGCGGTTGTCCAGGCCTCTGCAAAGAGTATCTTCAGACATCTGGGGGTCCCAGCAAAGTTCCACTGCAAGAGTTTTAAATTCAATGGCAAATTCCACCAGAGATCTGTTGCCTTGCTTCAGGTCCAACAAAGCAAACCCACCAACAGACATACAAGCAGAGTAATCAATCCTTCTATGTCCTGCAAGATAGGGTCCTTGTGTTCCCACAAGGTAGATGCCCACGATAAGGCTCTCCCATCCAAATAAGACAGAATGTAGCTGGTCTTAGAGAGGCCTGTGGGAAACAATGAAGGTTGTAAGGTGAAATGTAAGCTGCACTGGTTCAAGAAGCCCCGAGTCTTTTGGAGTTCTCCGGAGAATCGAATAGGCACCACCAGTGGAATAGCTGACTTTAAAGTTACCTCTGGTAACTGACCTTCTTGTTTAGAAGCTGTGCCTTGTACCTTCTGCGTGTGAAGCTGGTGAAAAGCTGCAGTAAGTTTCTCCAAGGTTTCTTACTGTTCTGAGATGCGTTGAGCCAGACCCTGGATAGCCTGCAAGGCAGAAAGGTGAGCCAGGTCCATGGGCTACAGACATCAAATACCTTTAGCTGAATCCCCAGGAGTACTGCTTCTTCAATACTTTTCTGAAAGCTGAATTCACTGAGGTTTTTCTCTCCAATTCTTCTCCAGTACTGTTAGCCGGATTCACTGGAGTTAGCAATCTGTTCAATGCTGCTCCCCCAAGGGGAGGAGCTAGCACTTTTGTTATCGACCAGCTCCCCTGAGGGGGAGGAGTTAGCAATCTGTTATTGACTGTTATTGATCACACCGCCAGAGGGGCGGAGTTAACAATCTGTTGTATATCTGCTAAGGAGTTAGCGATCTGTTATGGATCTCCTCCAGAGGGGGGGAGAAAGCAATTTGTTATACTCTGTAGGTGGGGGTCGATGATCTGTTGTGGTTTGGCTCCCATGGTGTGGCAGTCTGTAAGGAATAAATACTTAGGGGTAGATTTTATAAATCTGCGCCCGCGCGCACTTTTGTTCGCGCACCAGGTGCAAACAAGAGTACGCAGGATTTTAATAGATACGCGCGTAGCCACGCATATGCATTAAAATCTGGGGTTGGCATGCACAAGGCTGCCCAAAATCGGCAGCCTGCATGCGCCAGGCCGCGCAGCCTGCCTCCGTTCCTTCCACCCCGCCCCCGCACCTTCCCCTCCCTTCCCTTACCTAACCCACCCCCCCAGCCCTATCTAAACCCCCCCTACCTTTGTTGCACTAGTTACGCTTGCCCGAGGCAGGCATAACTTGCGCGCGCTGGGCCGGCTGCCGGCGCGTCATGGTCCGGTCCGGGGGCTGGTCCAGAGGCCTTGGCCATGCCCCGGAATGCCCCCAATGACGCGCCAGCTGTGATACGCCCCAACACACCTCCAATGATGCGCTGACCGTGACACGCCCCAACACGCCCCCAATGATGTGCCAGCCGTGACACGCCCCCGACACGCCACCCAGGCAAGCCCCGGGACTTACGTGCATCCCAGGGCTTTGCGTGTGCCAGCAGCCTGTGCAAGTTAGGTTCGGCGCGCTCAGGGGGAGTTTGGGGTAGGTTTTCGGGGGTTACGCGCGTAACCCATGCGCGTAACCCTTTGAAAATCTACCCCTTAGTGGAAATTGTTGAATCCTTGGGCCGATGGCAGATGACAGCGCACCCAGGAGGATATCCCGAGAGGGACCACCGGCTAGGCTGGAGTATGGAGGCAAACACAGATAGTTCTTTATTAGAAGGGAAGTAGAACCACCAGAGGTGGCAGTAGTGAGTTGATGTGCCCGGCAGGGCTGAAGTCACTCAGATACTGGAACTGTGATCTCTGGATTGCTGAGCTGTAGAGAGAGACTATAGGTAGTGAGTAGACAGAGTATGCAGGATACATAACCAATAGGAGATGGTACACTCACAATTGTAGATATCTGTAATGGTTTTCTATGCAACAGAGAGTCTTCAGTATATTCAGGAACAGGAGCCACAGGCAAGTACTGGTTCCTATATGCAGTCTGGAATAAGAACTCTCAATATCTGTGTATGAGATGGCTTCTGGAATAGAAGAAAATCTTTGGAGAGTTGTAGGAACATAGGCCCTCATGGAGCGAGTACCGGTTCCTGTCTGCAATCTGTAATAGTAATGTACCAGATATAGGTATGCGATAGCTTCTGAGATAGAAGAGAGTCTGTGAAGGGTTTTAGGAACATGGGCCCTCGTGGTGCGAGTACCAGTTCCTATCTACAATCTGCAATAGTAAATCACAATCTCCGTACCTGCGATAAAGTCTTAGACAGAAGGGAGTCTTCAGAGATTAGGAACATAGGCCCTCATGGAGCGAGTACCGGATCATATCTGTAATAGAACTCACAGTGTTCATGTCTGTGACTGCTTCCAGGCAGTAAGGAGTCTTCTGAGCATTCAGGGACGTAGGTGCTCGAGGAGCGAATACCGGATCCCGTCTTAGCAGTCTGAAATCAAGAAGAGAGAGCAGGGCCCCCGAGGAGCGGGTACCCTTTGGTAAGTTTATGGAGGTAGAGCAGCAGAGACGTTTCCTCCTTGCTAACTTGATCCATAGTAGCAAATGAAGACCTTTTAAGTTGGAAGCGAATGATGTCACTATGGGGGGACGCCCCCGAGGTTCGTGCCCTTGCCGGTACAAACTCTGGAGCACGTGTGTGCGCCCTTACGTCATCAGGAACATGGCGGATCCGCAACGTCAGGCCAACCTGGGGATTCCGGAGAGAAGTGGTGAGGAGAAGCTGCGGGAGCATCTGTCCATCAGAGCCAAAGGGAGTCGCCACAAAGGTAGAGAGGGTGGAGCGAGGGTGAGAATAGTCATGAACGCAATAACATGACAGTGCTTGCACTATAAAACTAAAACTGAAAACAAAAGAAACAAAATATATAATTGTACCATATTAATCCTTGTTTTACCATATGCTGCTAATAAATTAATTGACTACCTCAAGGTATTAAGAGAGGGTCAAAGTAGAAAAAGGGTTAGCATGAATAGTCTCAAATACTATGAGAAGTGCATGGCAGCCACCTACAATGGTAGGAACACCCCAGGATTCAAAAAAGAGCAAAGGGCACCAACAAAATTGGTAGAAAGCCCTGGGCAGGGAGAAGCCAGAGGAAATCCCTGGAAGAAGCCTGTAGTGGTCCTAAAGTGCAAATCAGATCTCAGACTTGCATATAATATATAGAACAAAAGACTAATTGAACCCTCAAGAATCTAGGAGATGGGAAACCTATTATCCCTGGTCCAGGAGAAGTCAGAGGAAATCCCTCAAGGATGCCTGATGTAGTTTCCCTACTGCATCATTTGGGGAAGGGCCTGGGGGGTTCAGGCTGGGAGTTGGACTTCTCCTTTGTTGTGGTATACTCCATCAAAAGCTAAATACCAGATGAGACCAATAATCAGTAAGAACTATAAGGGAAGGGTGTTAGAAGAAATAGGCCAAGGAGGCATGAAGCCATACTCAGTAAGATCTGTGTAAAGCCTTGGATTGTCATAGAAAGACCAATAGTCAACAAATACCATAAGGGAATTTGAAAGAGCCTTGAAGATGGCCAGAGCAGAAGCAAAATCACCCAAAGATACCAAGAGAGACTTGGAGCAGCAGCAACAACAGCAGTGGAAATTAAAATCATAAATGGTAGGTGCAGAGTAGCAAAGCAAGAGGAGCAGCACCAATGAGCTGAGGCAGGAGAAAGAATAGTATCAAAACCTCAAGGCAACAAAAGAGGCAAAGCGATGCCAGGAGTGTCATGAACACAGCCCAAGAGTCCATGAGTGGTGCAGCAAGTGAAAAAAACATTGGATTGACATGATAAGACCAAGAATTGGCAAGTACTGTAAGGGAAAGGAATTTGGAAAGAATAGACCAATAGTCAACAAATACCAGAGCAGAGACAGAACCACCCAAAAGTACCAAGAGTATCTTGGAGCAACAGTAGCAGAAGCAGTGCATTGGCAATTAAAATTACAAATAAGATTGCAGCATAGAGAATGAGACAGAGAGGCATAAAAATCCCAAAGATGTAAAGTAAACAGTATTAAAACAGTCAGATTCATCAAAACCCCAAGACATAGAGTACAGGGAATTGCAAACAGCACAGCGGTATCAATACCCCAAGGCATAGAGTGCTGGATATCAAAAACAGCACAGAGACATCAAAACCCCCAAGGCATTGAGTATGGGGAATTGTAAACAGCATGGATGCATCAAACCCCTCAAGACATAGAGTGCGGGGTATCAAAAACAGCACTGCGGCATCAAATTCTCTACGGCTTAGCTTGTATTGTATGCCAAAAAGCAAGGAGGCATCAAAACCCTAAGACAGAGTATGTAAGAACACACAGCACAGAGGCATGAAATGCCCCAAGGCATCATGGGAGGTGCAAAGGGAACTAACAACAATTGTATAAACAGCCCAAGGCATCAAAACAGTAGCCAAGGCAGCACCAGCAGTGGCATGAATAGTACCCCAAGGCACCACAAAACAGCAAAATGGTACTAGCAGTGGCAGGTGTTCTTGAAGGCACCCCGAGAAAGCCAGAAGCAGGCCGGGCAGTAACAGTGGCAGACTTAGAAAGATTTAGAGCCAGGAAAGAGGTGGTGAGAGGAGAAACTTATATTTTTTCTTCTTTAAACACTATTTTGTGGAAGGGGGGGGGGGACGACAAAACACTTCAGTATAAACAAGAGAGAAGCAGGATGGGAGAACTAGGCCAGGTTCCTACAAGACACAAGGAAGCAGCAAGGAGGAGAACCAGAAAACATATGGGGTGGACGGACAAACTTGTAATTTTTTATTTTTTTTTATACATTTTATTTTGGGACAAAACACCCCAATGTAACCAAGAAAGAAGCAAGTTTGGAGAACTAAGCTGGTATCTAAGCAGCAAACAACACAAAGGCATCAAAACTCCAAAGTATAACAGTAGGGCCATGGCAGTAAGGCAGAGTGGCAGCAAGACCCCCAAAATGTATTGTCAGGGGTATGGCAGCAAAGTATATCATCAGGAGCAGGGAAGCACGACAGCATGGCAGCACGACAACCAAAGTGTAGTATCGAGATTAGGGCAGCAGAGTGGAACAATACCCTCACAGTATATCATCAGGGCTTGGCAACAAGGCAAATTGACAGCAGAACCACCAAGGTGTAGCATCAGAAAAAGGATAGCAAGGCAGATGGACAGCAAAAGTCCTAAGATGTAAATCCAGGGGTATGGCAGCAAGACACAGTGGCATCAGCACTACCAAGGTGTAGTGTCAGGAACAGAACAGCAAGACAGAGTGGTAGTCAAGACCCTCAAGTTGCTTTCAGTAGTCCTGCCAGTTGCATGGAAATTCTGGAAAACCCAGCAAAGGCAGATTGATTTTGAAAATGACCAATTTTTTTTTTTTTTTAATTTCTGAATTTTATTTCAAATTACAATTGAAACATTTTACATAAGAAAAAAGGAAGACAATAAGAAAACAAATTTTTGGAAATCATTCCTCATCTTTCTAGATAACTTCTAGACAATAATTGTCTCCTAAAATTATAAGCAAAAGAAGGAGATCCTAGGAGTTAAAGCGGTATAATAAGAAATTTAAACACATCTAATATAATGTATAGTCACAAGGTTATTTGCAATTATTACTTTTTAACTGTCTACCCTTCTTTACCTATCCAGAGTGAGAGTCCAGGTATGAGCGTAGTTGGTCTAACTCAGTAAATATATACCTATTATTATTATATACCAAGATACATCGACATGGATATTTCAGATTAAATTTCGCTCCTCTAGATATCACTTCACATCTTAAATTCAGGAAAGCTTTTCTTTTTTCTTGAGCTCTTCTAGTGATATCGGGGAATACTCTTACTTGAAAGCCATAAAATAGTAATGCTTGATTTTTAAACAATCTTCTCAGTACTTCATCTCTGTCCATAGTATGTTGAAAGGACAGAAAAACAGTTGCACGCTCCTCTATCTTAGCCTCAAAGGATTTTTCTATAAAGTCAGTCAAATTATCAGGAGAGTTATCTTTATCTTTTAATTCTTGTTCCCGAAACTCTCTATCTTCAGCTTTCTTTCCTGGAGTATAATAATACCTCATCACAGAGGGTAGATTTTCTTCTGAATATGCCAAAATGTTCATAAAGAAACTTTTAATAAT
This sequence comes from Rhinatrema bivittatum, assembly GCF_901001135.1. Taxonomy (NCBI): domain Eukaryota; kingdom Metazoa; phylum Chordata; class Amphibia; order Gymnophiona; family Rhinatrematidae; genus Rhinatrema; species Rhinatrema bivittatum. The sequence continues at coordinate 31,479,887 of NC_042631.1, forward strand.
TCTTTTAAAGGCATCGATTTTGTTTTCGGGAAGTTAAGAATTCTCAAGTTACTTCTTCGCATCTGGTTTTCTAAAAAGTCCAATTTTCCATTTACGTATGAGTCTGACTTTATAAGATTCACCTGCACTTCTTTTATGTTATTAATATCTTTATCCAGATCTTCGATTTTAGTTTCCATTATCTGAACTCTTTTTTCAAGATCATTAGATTTCTCTAAACTCAATTTCACAGCATTTGTTAGATCGACTATTGCTTTATTCATAACTATTAAGGCTTTCCATATTTCTTCAGAAGTTACCTTATCCGGAGCAGTCAATGGATGTTTTAGTACTACGCAAATCCCTTCTTCTTCTCCTCTTTTGTTCAGAAGGCCTTCCTCATCTCGCTGCACACGCTCCGCTCCTAACTCACATCCCCTGGAGCCTGTGCTTCCCAGGCTCACCGAAGCCGGCGTAGATTCTATGCCGCTTCTCTGGGGTTCTTCCGATGTTGCTGTGAGCAGGTTTGGAGCGGTTTCCTGCTGTTGACCCAAATCCCCTGGTGCTTTAGTATTTGTCTCTACCCATTTTAAGTTAAATTTTATTTTCCCGAAGAGGAATGCTTAGAATTCAGTAATTTCATCTTTCATCCAACTTTTTCAAAAGTTGCGCTACCAGCACAAAAGTTGAGGTATATGTATTATCACATTTCATTTTTTTAAACTGGCAGAATCCCAACATAAAGGTTGTTAATACCTGTAACACACACCTAGATATTAAAAGAAAAAGTTTGATCAAATAGGCCGCATGACCAAGTTTGTTAAAAAGTATGTGTTCCTACTAGAAGGGATATGTACCTCGTTTCCCCCATTATAGTACACTTTTTTTTTTAGATCCCATCTGGTACCATCCTGAATGATGAATGTTCATGATATACCATGCCATTAAGAAGACATAGACACTGGGCACACTGGTTGGTGGATAGAAAAGATAATGCTGAGCCACCTTGGCCAGTACAATCCAGAAAATGGATTTGTGTGCCCAATATGCCAGCAGATCTGTGTCCATGTCCACGATGATAGACAGTGTGTCATTTCTGCTGGGTTTTTCTTTGTTGGAGTGTGGCAAGGGTCTTTGCTGCTAGTTATTCTAGCTATGGACTTTGTCAGAAATGATAGGTCTATGGGGGCAATGTGGTTGTGATGTATTGAAATGGGGAAGAAATGGCAGTTGAGAGAGTGCTGCTTGTGCTCACTGCTCACACTATTTTCTGGGGTAGCTACTCTTTCAGCATAGGCTGAATACAGATTGTAAACTCAGTGGAACGGGGGAGTCTCTCAGCCGTCATTTATGCAAACAAACCTATGAGCTGTGCACATGAAAGACTTATTGTGTGTGGAATGTCTTGGGGAGGGCAGCAAGCAGTGCCAGTGCAATGGTATACAGCTGCCCTAGATGGTGATATCATCAGGCCATCATATCATCTTTCTCTCTCTCACACTATCTTTCTCCAGCCGATTCACATGGCCCACATCTCTCTCCACCCGATTCAAATGGCTTGCATCTCCAGAGCCTCATTTCGCTCACCGCATCCCAGCGCTCACCTCATTTGCTTTAAAACATGACGCCCAATGCAGAGAGGTGTGCTGGCTTGACTCAGGTTTTCTTAGCACTGGAAATGTTACTCCTGGTCAGAGGTGGAGTAAAATTTCGAGCACTTGTGTCAGTCTATGCGCGGAAGCTGAAATTTTAACATCAGGACCTGTAATTGGGATTTATGCACAGAAAACATGTTTTGTGCACAAAAAGTATTTTTTATGCACATAAAACACATCAAATAATACCCAACAATTAGATTTAATAAGGATAAAAAATCCCACACTCCATATCTGAGAAATTTTGATTTCCAGTAACCCTGCAATTGTTAAGGATTAGTGGGGGGATGGAGGAGGTCATAAACTTTCTCCTCTCTCTCATATACATATACTTCCTAACCCTCATGCACACTTACACTTATACACACACATACAAATACACAAACATGCACATTCAGAGGTAGCAGAACACTTTTTTTGTTGGAGGCCTGAATAAAGCAACTGCTGTACCTGCCTACCCAAGTGCCCTACTCGTTGATGCAAGTGGGGTAAAAAGTTGATATGGCCATGACCTCAGTGACCCACCCCAGTCCACTGCCTAGTCATAAACATACATGCCCAGATCCACATATACTCATTCACACACATGCTCACACACAAGCACATTTGCTCACACACATAATCACATACATTCCCATAGATGCTCATTGACACACACATGCCCACACACAGTGGTGGATTCCTGAGGACAACCGGCCCGGGCATTCGCCACCCAGGCTGGCCCAGGACACATCACGTGGTCTGCCGAGCGCGGCTCTGTCACGGCCGCGCACGGCAGACCACGTGACTGGAGCGACCGGCCTACCGGGGGATGCCCGATCCCCCAATAGGCCAATCCACCCCTGCCCACGCAAACACACTCATTCACACAAATTCTTCCTCTTTTCTCCCTCCAGAGCAAGCAGCAGTAGCCTCCTCCTTGGGCACCCTCCGCCACCTGGACACCTCTGCCTCTTTTGCAGTGGCGACGCTGCTCCTGCTGTCAGCTGCATGCCTGGCTGACGATGTTACCACTTCTGATCTTTCAGGCTGCGCAGCACAGCCAGCATTGTTCTGCCTCCTGATGCCTATTTTCTTCGGGCCGCACTGGCCCAACTGATGCTGATGCTTCTTCTGTGTGGCGGCCAGCCCTGCCTACACTAGTCTGCCATGCTGCCTCCTTCCTCTTTCCAGTCCCATGGGCTCAGCCAATGCTCCTGCTGCTTCTCGGGATCACACAGTCATCAGTGGAGCTCCGCCTCCTTTCTTCTAGCCTTTGCTGCATTTTTCCCCAGATGAGCGTCCTGCTGAAGCTGCTGCTTCTACTCCTGCTCCTTCGGGTAAAGTCAGTCGGGCCTTCTTCTTTCTTTGGAGTCAGAGCAGCAGCCTGAAGGAGTAGAGGCAGTACAACCTATCAGGGCTGGTGGAAGTACTAGGTGGCCGCCCCCAAACCTGTGGCGCCCAAGGTGGCCCCCTAGTCTGCCTAGTGCTTCCACCGGTCCTGGGATATAGCTGCCATTATAAAATGACATGAAAACACCAGCAGTATTTCTGGTTTCCTTTTGTATCATTTCCCATCTGAAACAGCACAAATTTTGTTTTTGTGTCATTATGCCTTTTCAATATCCCAAAATAAAGTCATATATGTCACGCAATTCATTGAATAAGGTATACCCTCATAAGTGGGCCGGTGTACACTTCCGCTTAACAGCGTCTTTAACTTTTATGCACTGATGCCAATGTGGCTGCCCATTCACGTTACAATCATAGGGTAACCTTTTTTTTCAACGCGTGATTAGCGCTGCCGCTTATTTCTTAAGGCAAAACTGTATACTGCCGTTATTTCTCAGTCTCAAATTTTACACGATTTTTTTCAAGAAATTTTTCAATAACCGCCAACTTGAAATTATATTCTTAGAAATGAATATTCTTATGAATAGATGTACTTATCTCTTTTCAATAGAAAAAAAGCTAGAGTCCATAGAACTCATCTGCTCGCTCTGCTAACATGCCCGACACCGCTGGTGTTTCGAAGTTTTTCTTCTTCAGGGGCTTGAATGCTAAAAAGATGGAAAAAAGCATATTAAACACGACTTATAGGTGTTAATATCAACAGTCCAAATATTGAAAACTTACAACGTTGGAGAGTAGAGCAATCTATGCGGCATATAAGAAAGACCCGCCATCTTGACGCTGACATTTTTAAAGCTACGTTTGCATTCAAAACTGACCAATCAGAGAGCTAGTGGACTGAAAGCAGAAAAAACTTAGGAAAAGATTTAAAGGGCTATGGTAATAGCCTTTTAAATTAGTGAGGGCCAATCGATGACATCATTCATGTCCCGGGGCGATTCTGAGCCAAGTTTGAAGATCCATTTCTGTTCTTTGTAATTAAGGGCAGAATGAACTTCTCCTTTTCTGATGTTCATAGGAACTATGTCTAAAATGGTCCATTGTAAATCGGTGAAGTTATGACCTTCTGATATACAGTGTTTTACCATAGGCGCTTCCAGATTGTCTTAGATCTGGGTCTTACTTTTGTGCTCTACTGTACTCACGATGCTTTCAACAGTAGAATTTCATTACACCGTTTCATTAGAAAACTTCAAATTAAATTGTTTTGCACCGAAAATGAAGTGCCATCAGATGAAATTTCTATTGTACGTCCAAAGTCGAAATGGGTCCCCCCGGGCCCTTTAGACCACCATATAGCAACCTTTCGAGATCTTGTCCTTCATGATTTATACAAAATTGAAAATTCAGATTTCAACGACTTTGTCAACTTTTCTTCTCGAATTAAAGTAGCGTTAAAATCAATGTCAAAAAACCAGGAAATAACAATAAAACCGGCGGATAAAAGTGGGAGTACTGTCATTCAAGACACAAAAGAATACATACAGAGTCTTCAAGAACAGTTGAACGATTCTAAATATTATGACGTCCATGGAGACTAATTTCACAGAGGCAGATGGTAATGTTGTGTCTGAAAGTTTCTTTAAAACTTGGGTGGTATCTTGGATGAAAGATTGTGTATTTCTAACGTACGGTTGGAGAAATTTATCCAAGAAAATTGCTAAAGGTTCCAATAATGAACCATTACTGGAAATAATGGGTCTCAAAGGTGGATTAATAAGAGCTTTATGTACTTTAGGGACCCCATAAAGTAATGGTACTCTTGGATAAAGCACGGTAAGAAATTGCCGTTCTTTTTTGGTTAGGAATGGTGTTTTTGCTTCAGTAAGGATAGACTGGATCTGGTCTTGTAATTTTGTCATGGGATCTTCTTCTAGACGTTGATAATATTTAGAATCATTCAACTGTTCTTGAAGACTCTGTATGTATTCTTTGGTGTCTTGAATGACAGTACTCCCACCTTTATCTGCCAGTTTTATTGTTATTTCCTGTTTTTTTGACAATGATTTTAATGCTACTTTCATTCGAGAAGAAAAGTTGACAAAGTCGTTGAAATCTGAATTTTCAATTTTGTATAAATCATGAAGGACAAGATCTCGAAAGGTTGCTGTATGGTGGTCTAAAGGGCCCGGGGGGACCCATTTCAAATTGGGACGTTCAATAGAAATTTCATCTGATGGCACTTCATTTTCGGTGCAAAACAATTTAATTTGAAGTTTTCTAATGAAACGATGTAATGAAATTCTACTGTTAAAAGCATCGTGAGTACAGTAGGGCACAAAAGTAAGACCCAGATCTAAGAGAATCTGGAAGCGCCTATGGTAAAACACTGTATATCAGAAGGTCATAACTTCACCGATTTACAATGGACCATTTTAGACATAGTTCCTATGAACATCAGAAAAGAAGACGTTCATTCTACCCTTAATTACAAAGAACAGAAATGGATCTTCAAACTTGGCTCGGAATCGCCCCGGGGCATGAATGATGTCATCGATTGGCCCTCACTAATTTAAAAGGCTATTACCATAGCCCTTTAAATCTTTTCCTAAGTTTTTTCTGCATTCGGTCCACTAGCTCTCTGATTGGTCAGTTTTGAATGCAAACGTAGCTTTAAAAATGTCAGCGTCAAGATGGCGGGTCTTTCTTATATGCCGCATAGATTGCTCTACTCTCCAACGTTGTAAGTTTTCAATATTTGGACTGTTGATATTAACACCTATAAGTCGTGTTTAATATGCTTTTTTCCATCTTTTCAGCATTCAAGCCCCTGAAGAAGAAAAACTTCGAAACACCAGCGGTGTCGGGCATGTTAGCAGAGCGAGCAGATGAGCTCTATGGACTCTAACTTTTTTTCTATTGAAAAGAGATAAGTACATCTATTCATAAGAATATTCATTTCTAAGAATATAATTTCAAGTTGGAGGTTATTGAAAAATTTCTTGAAAAAAATCGTGTTAAATTTGAGACTGAGAAATTACGGCAGTATAAAGTTTTGCCTTAAGAAATAAGCGGCAGCGCTAATCACGCGTTGAAAAAAAAGGTTACCCTATGATTGTAATGTGAAAGGGCAGCCACATTGGCATCAGTGCATAAAAGTTAAAGACGCTGTTAAGCAGAAGTGTACACTGGCCCACTTATGAGGGTATACCTTATTCAATGAATTGCGTGACATATGTGACTTTATTTTGGGATATTGTTATTACTTAGTCACATTTCTTCCAGTTTTCTTATTTTGAGTATTATGCCTTTTCACACATGCAGAAATGAATCAAAGAAAATGATATATGCAGGAAAATGAAATGATAGAAACTTCATAGATCTGCAAAGAAATCACATAAAGCACGAAAAAAAGCATTTTTTTTTTTGCCATGCATATCCCTGCTTTTTATAGAGATGAGTCACTTTCTGTTTTCATTTTCACTAGAAAATGTACTACCATAATCACAAAAAATATTTGGAGCAATTACTTAAATTTCTTTTATGCTTAGAAGGCTTGATGTCCAGCATAAACATATTTACTAACACCCTCCATATTCACATTTTGGAGCAGATCTTTAAACCTGCGCGCGGGCGTAGATTTGTTCATGCAACCCGGCGCGAACAAATCTACGCCCAATTTTATAACTTGCGCTCACTACCACACGCATGTTATAAATCCAGGATCGGCATGCACAAGGGGGTACACAATTGTGCAACTTGCGTGCGCCAAGCCACCCAGCCTTCCTCCGTTCCCTCCGAGACCGCTCCGAAATCGGACCGTCCTCGGATGGAACTTTCCTTCCGCTCCCCCCCCCCCCCACACCTTCCCCTCCCTTCCCCTATCTAACCCGCCCCCCAGCCCTATCTAAAACCCCCTCCTTACCTTTATCGGGAAAGTTACGCCTGCCACTGGGCAGGCATAACTTGCGCGCACCGGCTGGCTGCCGGCGCGCCATCCCCCGACACAGCGGCTGTTCCGGAGGCCTCGGTCCCGCCCCTGGAACACCCCCAGGCTGGCGCCCCACCCCGGCCCCGCCCCGGAATGCCCCTTTTTCGAAGCCCCAGGACATACACGCATCCCGAGGCTTGCGCGCGTCAGCCAAGCCTATGCAAGATAGGCTCGGCGTGCGCAGGGGCAGCTTGGGGCAGCTTTTCGGGGGTTATGCGCGTATGTTACGTGCATAACCCTTTGAAAATCTGCCCCATAGTATTTAATTTTTTATATTAGCATACTAGCAGTGGATAAAACTGTATATTGATGTGGTTTCAAGGGATTTTTTTGTTCTCTAGTGCGCATTCCCTCTTTTTTTTTTTTTTAACTTTGCAGGTTTAAAAGATCACAGAGAAGTGGAGAGAAGAGAAAAACAGAAGAACGCAGCAAAAAGCTGAACAGTGAGGTGTGGAATCAATGAGATGACAAAGGTTTAACAAAATAGTTTATTTGCATATAGTGGCATGAAAAAAAAAGTCTTTAACTTGCCATAAGCAGATACAGCAACTGCAGGCAGTTTGAAAATTTCCCTGCAAGTGAGTAATTTTGTGGCCTTGCAGGTAACTTGTAGGGCAGCTATGCTGATGACTTCACAGCAGTTTTCAAAGTGAACTTATGCACATAAGTTTGTTTGGGTAACTATGCAAAAGAATGCACACAAACTCACCCTACCCTTTGCAGGGTGTAACTTGTGCATGCTCATTGACACACATGCTTTTAGAAATTAAAAGAATGCATGGAAATGCAAACTTCCTCTCAACTCCGCCTACTGGAATGCCTCTCTTTTGTGCACATAAGCCTACGCACAAAATCGGGTTGCCTCCGTACTTTTATGTGCACAAACCACAGCTACTTTTATCATGAAGTAATTTTCCCTTGGAAATGGGCTTTATGACAATTGACCACCCTATGCATGTAGTGCCACTACACGTGGATCTTTACCCAGAGTGTGTCGAGGCATTCCCAGGGGATGGGGGTGGGGTGGGGTTTGCAGTAGACACGGATTCTTCTGAATTTCCAAAAGTATGTACATATTTTTCCACCAGAGAACCAGCCAGCGGTAAGTGCGCAAGGGTCATTTTTCTAAGCAATTTTCAAAGTGAAAATATGTGCGTAATTTCACATTGAAAATTAGCATAACGTGTGCACCTACAAGATGCCCACAGACTTTGTACCAATGTAGGCACTCACAAAATTACCCCCTAAGTGTATTTCTGGTAGCCAGAACATAGTCAATAGACTTTTAAGCAGGTGGCATAGAATAAAATGCAATTTTGGCCATCTTGGAAGTACACCTGCTATATAAAGGAAGAGGTAGAGCAGATATGCCTCTAATAGTCAGGAGCTATGAAGATACATGTAGAATAAATTCAGAAGCTGTCCAACAAATATTTATTGTAGTCAATTACTTGAATGCTTAAACAAATATCGCTGAAAATATTGTCTCTCAACATTGACCGTATATTACAAAGGCTGCATAGGGAAGGATGAAAACCTAGCAAGCAATATCTTTCCCAGTGAGCTTTACACAGAATCCATTGGGAATGCATTAAAAAATGTAGTCCCCTGTCGGGGGGGGGGGGGGGGGCGCTATATTTTCAACTTTGTTTAAGCATTTGAGTGACTGACTACAATATTGACTATGACTAAACCTTCTTGAATTTATTCCAGTATGTCCGCTAAGGCACATATGACACGCATAACTTACTTCAGCTCCGGCCGTGAAGTAAGTTGCAAAACAAAACAAAAAAAAAAGGATAGATCGGTAGGGTTTAGGGGGTGGGAAGGAGAGGAAAAGAAGGAGGGAGTTTAGGTAGGGGGGTAGGGAACTGGGGAAGGCCCGATTGCATCTCCATGTGGAATTTGCAAAAATTCACACTCCCCCCTTGCACATTCTTCCTGCACATACACACGCGGATTGTAAAATCCTGCACACATGGGTGCATGGCCACCCGATGTTATAACATGCACGTGCTGACGAGCGCATGTTATAAAATCGGCACATGGATGCGCGCTTGTATGTTTGAAAATCTACCCCTTAGTCTTCCAAGGGATCTTTATTCTGTTAGATTCTACGCTATCCTTAACATATGTCACCCACCCCTACACACACACACACACACACACACACACACACACACACTAATTTGATCCACCCTATCATTATGATATATTTTGTATCTTGGTCACATTTAAATCCACTTCTCAAATCAGCTTACAAATATAAAATCATACATAAAATAAAAATTCATTATATAAAAGACAAAGATTATGCAAACAATCATACCCTGATTTCAAAAGCAGAAGTAAAATATAAAAGTCCCATGCCAACTATGCAAACACTTGCTGAAACAAGTAGATCTTAAACATTTTCCAAAATGTCTCTGTGCACATAGTGAGACGGAGATGCTAAGGTAAAGAATTCCAAAGGACTGGTCCTGCAACTGAAAATGCTCTTTCAGAGGTCTCTGATGGGGAGAGCGAGAACATCCAATAGACCTCTATGATGGGCTATATAGTCTTTTTTATTGTCATGTTTCTATGTTTAAGGAGAGGTCCAGGAGTTTAGTACAAATCTGAAACCATCTATAAAATCCTCTGCAATTTAGGGCAATCTCCCTATCATTATATTTGGCCCATGTCCATGTTCCGCGGAAATGGTATTTTTACTTGAACCATTTGTCCAGCCTGGAAATAGTTCTATAGCCTGGGGACTGGCGTAGTAACTGGCAGGCTTTACATACATGGGTGATCCAGCTAGTCTTACCAACTGGCTGATTCCAGGTTTGCCAGTCGAAATAACCCTGGTATCTTTCATTATTTTTGTCCAGCTCTAGCAAGTAAGCAGCCATTTCTTGTGCACTAGGGAAGTCATCAATGTGGATGAAAGCCTCTCGGGGTAAGAAGCGCTCATAATTCTCCCGCGATGTGCCAAGAACTATGGGTACAGCCCCTGAGAGCAGTGCATTGCTCCAGAGTTTCTCGGTGATATAGTCCTCGTGTTGAGAGTTCTCAAAAGCTAAATAGAACTTGTACTGGGAAATGATTTCATGGTGCTTTTCTCTGGGGAGGGGCATATGACCCTGCCCAAAAACATCTATGTGGATATGTTTCCTTAGCTCCTCATAATATTTCACCCTTTTGGAACCTGGGTTCCAGTTACTGACTGCCCACGCTACCATCTTGGATTTGGATGGGATACTATAATTCCGAGGCTTTTCGAGTAACTGTATCCAGCCATACGGGGTGAAGATGTCCGAATCACGCCTGTAGGACATGGTAAGATTAATCAGGTTGCTCATGAAGTCCAGGTTAGGGCTATGTGAAGGTGACTCTAGGTTGAACCAGATCCAGTATTGGTTTGGTGGTCTTGGGTCCTGAGGCAGCTGCTTCTTACTGTAACAAACATCCCTGTGATGAAGGATTACAGCATCGGCATGCTTGTACCAGGTCCTATTGGCTGTGAAGTGGCAGCCTGAGATGCCATACTGCTCTGGACACTTATCCAGGGGAAACTGAGATCCGAAGGGCCATGCCCACAGTAAAATGATTAGCTCAGACTCCTTATTTTCAGCTTGGAAGGATGACCCAAGATGGACTTTTGACAAATTATTATCCGTGGAGGAGCAGAGAATCATTGTAGAGTTCCTGTTAGTCTGTATTACGGTAAATAAAAAGGAGCTGATGACAATCTGAATAAGGAGGAATAAAAAGAGCTGCCTGAATGAGTAGGTCTTCGTATTGGACTCCATGGCAAGAACTGAGAAAGAAAGCACAAAAAAAGCAACGAATAATTAAACAGGAAATATATCTTTGAAAAGAGAAAACATGTGAAGATAAGAATTAAGAAGCAAAATGCAAACTGATTATAAGGATAAAGTAAACGGGCCAGCCTGGAAGCTCAGTGGAGTGCAGTGCACTGCTATATGGAAGATCTGGATTCAGTTCCCAGGCAGGCATCTTATCTCTGGCCCAGCCAGGGCTGTGGAAGCTACAGAGACAGTATTCATCACCTTTGTGGGGAGAGGGCCATTGCACAATGGTGACATCTAGTGGCCAGACTCAGTGTGCACACATAGCAGATACTGTGGGGAGCCACCATCCATAGCTACTCACCAAGGTCTGTTGCTGTGACAGCTGGGCTAAGCTGGGAAATGAGGTAATATCACAAAAATGGGAGAAAAACCCTGGGCAGTTGCTAATGAAGGCTCATGGCATTGTAGGTCAAAAGAGGTTGATTATGACTGAACTGGAAGCTCAAAGGAGCAGGAGAAGAGTCCTGGGCCAAACCTTCCTTTCCCAACTAATTATCTTAAATACATATAAAAAGAAATAAAACTGAAAACTAGGAAGTGCAAAATGTCCAGAAGCATATCCAGAACAACAAGGAATGTGAAATGTATTCTTTTACAGCCTTATCTGCAGGAAGAAATTAAGAACATTTTGGGGGGTTTTTTGTCTAGAACTTTTCTTAGAAGCCAGATTTTCAGGCAAAACATAGCTAGAGCGCAGAGAAAGCATTTTTGTAGCCTTGTAAACCCCATATGGGTAATGCCTTCATGGAGAAAAGGTGAGCCTAAAACTGAGCAATGTGTTTCTTACTGTTTATTCTTTCAAATTAAAATGTACAATTTATACTAAGGATTAACTTATTTGGCTAACTTTAGACTGCTTTCATGCATTCCTATTTTTATTTGGTTAACTTAGCTTGATAAGCTGAAAATTGGCATTTATCTAGCCAGTTAAGTGACACCAAACCAGGACGCCCCCTACCCTGCCCCTAAGATAAGTAGACAAGTTTTTAGCCACATAAACATTTATCTGGCTATTTTAGGGCAGTATGTATGGCAGGATTTTTAAATCCTGCCATTTGTCTGGTTAAATCCAAACTTAATCACAAAAAAACTGCCCAAAAACTATTGTATTCCAGAAACCCTCAAAAAGTGCAACACACTCACAAAAACAATAGGTTTCACTGGTCAAAAATTTTACTTTGCAGTTGTAACCACATATATAGCAATACTCATGTATAGTTAGTTTGTAGGACCCACACTCTAAGGGGCAGATTTTAAATGCCCTGCGCGCGTAAATCCGGCCGGATTTACGCGCGCAGGGCCCTCGTGCGCCGGCGCGCCTATTTTGCATAGGCCACCGGTGCGCGCAGAGCCCCGGGACGCGCGTAAGTCCCGGGGCTTCGTAAAAGAGGTGGGGAGGGGGCATGTCGGGGGCGTTCCCGAAATGACGCGGCATTTCGGGGGGCGTGACGTGGCGTTTTGGGGGCGGGCCTGGGGGCGTGGCGCCGGCCCGGGGCGTGGTTGAGGCCCGGGGGCGTGGTCGAGGCCTCCGGACCAGTCCCTGGGTCGGGTGATGGCGCGCGCAGATTTACGTCTGTTTTAGCAGGCGTAAATCTGCCAACAAAGGTAAGGGGGGGGTTTAGATAGGGCTGGGGGGGTGGGTTAGGTAGGGGAAGGGAGGGGAAGGTAGGGGGAGGGAGAAGGAAAGTTCTCTCCAAGGCCGCTCCGAAATCGGAGCGGCCTCGGAGGGAACAGGCAGCGCGCGCTGGACTCGGCTCGCGCGGGTTGCACAAATGTGCACCCCGTTGTGCGCGCCGACCCCGGATTTTATAAGATATGCGCAGCTACGCGAGTATCTTATAAAATCCAGCGTACTTTTTTTCGCGCCTGGTGCGCGAACAAAAGTACGCGATCGCGCAAATTTTTAAAATCTACCCCTAAGGGTTTGTATATCAATCAAACTCATTCTGGTTTATGGTCCATTTACTTTATTTAATTGTTAACTCATTTTTAAGATATTAGTTTTGTTTGTATATTTCAAAATTTTTATTAAAATCAGACTGACTGAAGCTGGCTCACTATCCCCACATATAGGTATTTCGTCGGATAAATGGAGCAAATCCCGTAGCGACTCCAGTCCAACGCTGTTCATTCTCTAGACATCTGTGGTTAACTCAACAGTTCTTTCTCTTTGCGGTCTGTATTTCAGACCAGTGTAACCTATTGGTTTTGTAAATCCAAACTTAGCCAGACAAATGGTGCTGAATATCGGGCTCTATGTTTAAGTACATAAGAAATTGCCATGCTGGGTCAGACCAAGGGTCCATCAAGCTCAGCATCCTGTTTCTAACAGTGGCCAATCCAGGCCACAAGTACCTGGCAAGTTCCCAAAAACTAAGTATATCCCTTGCTACTGATGTTAGTAATAGCAGTGGCTATTCCCTAAGTAAACTTGATCAATAGCAGTTAATGGACTTCTCTTCCAAGAACTTATCCAAACCTTTTTTGAACCCAGCTACAGTAACTGCACTAACCACATCCTCTGGCAACAAATTCCAGAGCTTTATTGTGCGTTGAGTGAAAAAGAATTTTCTCTGATTAGTCTTAAAAGTGCTACTTGCTAACTTCATGGAATGCCTCCTAGTCCTTCTATTATCCAAAAGTGTAAATAACCGATTCACATCTACTCGTTCAAAACCTCTATCATATCCCCCCTCAGCCATCTCTTATCCAAGCTGAACAGCCCTAATCTCTTCAGCCTTTCCTCATAGGGGAGCTGTTCCATCCCCTTTATCATTTTGGTCTCCCTTCTCTGTACCTTCTCCATCACAACTATATCTTTTTTGAGATGCGGCGACCAGAATTGTACACAGTATTCAGGGTGCAGTCTCACCATGGAGCGATACAGAGGCATTATGACATTTTCTGTTTTAGTAACCATTCCCTTCCTACTAATTCTTAACATTCTGTTTGCTTTTTTGACTGCTGCAGCACACTGAGCCAATTATTTCAAAGTATTATCCACTATGATGCCTAGATCTTTTTCCTGGGTGGTTGCTCATAATATGGAACCTAACATCATGTAACTACAGCAAGGATTATTTTTCCCTATATGCAGCACCTTGCACTTGTCCACATTAAATTTCAGCTGCCATTTGGATGCCCAATCTTCCAGTCTCACAAGGTCCTCCTCTAATGTATCACAATCCACTTATGATTTAACTACTCTGAATAATTTTGTATCATCCGCAAATTTGATAACCTCACTTGTCATATTCCTTTCCAGATCATTTATAAATATATTGAAAAGCACCGGTCCAAGTACAGATCCCTGAGGCACTCCACTGTTTACCCTTTTCCACTGAGAAAATTGACCATTTAATCCTACTCTCTGTTTCCTGTCTTTTAACCAGTTTGTAATCCACGAAAGAACATCGCCTCCTATCCCATGACTTTTTAGTTTTCGTAGAAGCCTCTCATGAGGGACTTTGTCAAATGCCTTCTGAAAACCCAAATACACTACATCTACTGGTTCACCTTTATCCACATGTTTATTAACCCCTTCAAAAAAAAGAAGCAGATTTGTTAGGCAAGACTTCCCTTGGGTAAATCCATGTTGACTGTGTTCCATTATACCATGTCTTTCTATATGCTCTACGATTTTGATCTTTAGAATAGTTTCCAATATTTTTCCCAGCACTGAAGTCAGGCTCACTGGTCTATAGTTACCCGGATCGCCCCTCGAGCCCTTTTTAAATATTGGGGTTACATTGGCCACCCTCCAGTCTTCGGGTACAATGGATGATTTTAATTATAGGTTACAAATTTTAACTAATAGATCAGAAATTTCATTTTTTAGTTCATTCAGTACCCTAGGATGCATATCATCTGGTTCAGATGATTTGCTACTCTTTAGTTTGTCAATCTGAGCTACTTAAAAGGTTACATCAGCTGCCTGTCCAAGACAGAATCATGTTTAAAGTTATTAATCTGACTTTTAGGGGGTTATGTCCAAAAAAATGTACAAGCCTAAATCCTGGTTTATGTGTGCATCGACTTTTGAAAATCATCCAGGGGATAGTGTAGGGAAAGCCCCCGTATAGTTTGATTATGCGCGTTCTTTTCCCTGATATTCGTGGTAGGAATTCGAAGGGGGCAGAGTTGGGGTGAGGGGAGCATTTCCATGCATGCTTTCGATTTGTTTGTTAATACATGCACAAATGTGTAGGGCAGAAAGTCATACCAGCCCAGAGCAGATGTATCAACTGAAGTGGACGCAGTAGCTTCCCAATACTAATCAGGAGGAACCTCAGGAAGCAGCATGAAAAAAAAAATTCTTGACAGGTTAGGAAAACGGACGCTCAATTAACAAGAGTCTGTTTTTCAAACCTGTGCACAGCTACTTCTCCTGGGTGCCCAATACAACGGACGTGCTAGGGTCGCACAATTTATCCCTAGCATATCCTTTCTAATGTGGCAGCTCATTTGCCTACTGCATCAGGTGCCCAGGAGAGGGGGATGTGCGCTCGTTGAAAGCAACGTGCGCCCGGTTTGGATGCAAGTTTTTTCGCACTTGATATTGCAGCAACCCGCCTGAGCTTTGGAAGGCGCGGGTAAGAAATATTTGAAATAAAATATGTATTTATTTATTTGATTTATATTCTGCCTTTCAGCCGTTTCAAAGCGAATTAAAAAAAAAAAAAAGTAACTAGCAGGGGCTACAATCAGATCCAAATTAGATAAGCAGGGAGCCTTTTTTGTTTTTTAACCATGAGGGCATTTTTGCACTCTTGCATCCAGAGATGGTTTTTCCCTCCTGCGTGTGGTAACTGGAGTAGCTTGCACACTGCCAGAGGAAAGGAGGCAGACTCTGGCTATTCCGTAGGTGCTCTTTATTTACAGTGGAAAAAACAAAAACAACCAATGCAACTCAGCTTCAGTTAACACACAGTTCTGAAAAGTCAATATAAACAAACAACACGGCTCACCTTAGCCTCAGGTAATAGATGGTCCTTAGACATAACAAGTCTTAGCATCTGGTATCTCTCTGCCTGCTCCCCAGGGACTCCCCAACCTCGCTGAGCCCTGCCAACTTAGGCTGAAGGGATCCTCTGCAGGATGATCCTTAAGGGAGACCCAGCTAGGTCTCTGCAGCCGGTCCCTTAAGGTAGTTTGAGGAAGTTTCTGGAATACTCCCTCACAGTCCGATTGTCTTCAAGACTGGTTTTCAAATGTTATAAGCGTGATTTAAAGATTGGGCAGTTGTGACTGCAATTTAATCCCCTGATGCAGCCTCTGGACTGCATCAGGGGATTAAACAGGGGAGGCGAAACATGAGCTCATGTTCACCAAATAGTGAATGCTGACGTTTAGAAGATCATTACAGACGACGTTGATGTAATACAACAGAGCTGGTTTTGAAGATCGTTGGTAGAACTGATTCTTCATTCAGAGACATAGCAGTTAAAGGTGTTTTTATATCCGCATAATTTAAAAGGGATTTTTTCTGTAGGGGTGGTGGGTGGTAAGGGCTTCTATAAGAACTTAAGTGGGAGGGATATATGTGTATATTTATTTATTTATTTAAAAACATTTATATACTGCTATTTGGATATAACCATCATAACGGTTTACAATTTTACAAATATCCAAAGTAAAAACAAACAATGTCTCCAAATGACTATATTTCCACTCTTACGATCTTAAAAATTTAAAATAAAAAATTACAGGAAAAGAATACAACGAACATGCATTCATTTAATCATTCGTTTCATTACTTAGTAAATACTGCTTGTTCTTGCTCCAGTTAATTGTTACTATTATTTCTCATCCTTTTTTGTGCCAAAGGCTTGCTGATATAACCATGTCTTAAATTTTGTTTTAAATTGTGCTGTATTCAGCTCTAGTCTTAGATCAATTGATAAATTGTTCCAAACCCTTGGTCCGGCTAACGACGGGGCTCTTTCTCTTACGGAAGTTAGTTTTGCAGATACTAAGGATTGAATGGACAGGAGACCTTTGTTAACAGATTTCAGGTTTTTCTGCGGTACAGGTAATCTTATGGCTGCATTTAGCCACTCCACATTTTCGTTATGTATTGCTTTATGCAGAATGCAAAGGGCTTTATATTGCACTCGCTGCTCAATTGGCAGCCAATGAAGATCTCTTGGCACTGGTGTAATATGATCTTTTCTGCTCGTCCCTGATAATAATCTCGCTGCTGAATTTTGCAATAACTGCAAAGGGCATAAAGTCGAGTAAGGTAATCCCAAAAAAAGAGAATTACAATAGTCTGTGGAGGTAAAAATTAGTGTTTGCAAAACTGTTCTAAAGGTACTTGTCTCTAGAAATGGTTTGAGTCTTCTAAGGATTAATAATTTGTAATATCCTTCTTTTGCTTTTTTAGCAATATGAGTTTTAAAATTAAATTCCGGGTCCAACCAGATTCCTAGATCTCTAATGGTAGAACTAAGGTTAATATTAGCTGCTTGAAATTTAAATTGCAGTTTAGTGTTATTTGGTGTAATTTTTTTTTCTAGTAATAAGATTTCCATTTTGTCTATGTTGATACAAAGTCTCATTTGTTGCAGCAACTGCTTGATTGTATTTAAATAGATGATGTGATTTGCAATGCTTTTTCTATGGTGTCATTGACTGGGATTAAAATTTGGAAATTGTTGGCATATGAAAAATATTTCAAACCAAGTCCTGATAGCAGATGGCATAATGGCATCATATAGATGTTAAACAAGGTCGCCGATAAGGCGGAACCTTGAGGAAGGTCGTCGATAAGGCGGAACCTTGAGGAACACCTATATCAAGCATGGTTGATCCAGAAACTTTATCATTGATTTTGACTTGATAGGTCCTGTCATTTAGAAAAGAACTAATCCATTGTAGTGGTTGGTCCTTCAATCCCTATTTCTTTTATCCTGTGCACCATGATCTCATGGTTCACTGTGTCAAACGCAGCCAAAAGATCAAGAAGCATCAACAGATATTTATTTCCAACACCGAACCCTTTTAATACTGTATCTTGAAGAGACAGTAGTAAAATTTCCGTATTTAGATTTTTCCTAAAACCAAATTGTGTTTGTTAAAGTATGTCATTCAGGTCGAGATGATTGTTCAATTGCTTTAAGACTATTTTCTCTATAATTTTTGTGAGAAATGGGAGATTTGAAATTGGTCTGTAATTATTCAGATTTTTTATCATCCAAATTTTTCTTCTTTAGAATTGGTTTTATTATTGCTTTTTTTAAGTCATCAGGTACTATTCCTTCCTTTAAAGAAAGATTTGTGATCATAATTATATATGGAGCAATTGTTTGAGTCATTTTCTTCAAAGTGATCACGGAAATAGCATCAAGAGGATATGTGGCTGAATTCATGTGCAGGATTAGATTTACAACTTCATCAATTGTAGTCTCTTTAAAAATTGACCATGGCTGGATTTCTTTCTTGTTCATTTTAATTACTTGTTTAGAGGTGTTATCAAACTTGGCTACTATCAAATCAATTTTATTTTTAAAGAATACAGCTAATTCTTGACTCAGGTTTATATCCATATTTGATTCAATCTGAGATGATCAGTTGTTAATTTGTTTACTAATTCAAATAGGATTTTGGGGTTGCCTGAGAAATATTTTATTTTATTGGTGTAATATTCCTTTTTCATCTTATTAATTAATTTTTAAAATGAGTAAGGCAAATTCGATAGTTTGTTAAGGTCATTGTTGTTTTGTTTTTTTCTCCATGCTCTTTCTTTAATTCTTACTATTTGTTTTGTTTCCTTAATAGCTTTATTATACCGTGGATTGGATCGTTTATGTCCTTTAATGACTTTGATTTTTTGCGGATTTATATCGTTGGCAATTTCATTAGTAATATTAAGCCAAGATTGAATGGCATTAGATGTGTTATGTACACCCTGGAGGAAAGGAGGAGCAGAGGTGATATGATACAGACTTTCAGATACTTGAAAGGTTTTAATGATCCAAAGGCAACGACAAACCTTTACCATAAGAAAAAAATCAGCAGAACCAGGGGTCACGATTTGAAGCTCCAGGGAGGAAGATTCAGAACCAATGTCAGGAAGTATTTCTTCACGGAGAGGGTGGTGGATGCCTGGAATGCCCTTCCGGAGGAAGTGGTGAAGACCAGAACTGTGAAGGACTTCAAAGGGGCGTGGGATAAACACTGTGGATCCATAAAGTCAAGAGGCCGCCAATGAAGAGTAGGTGACTCGCCAGAATGATGGCTACTGCCTGGAGACAATACCCTTATTCAATAAACATACACATGGTTACTGTGACTCCAACATCACTCTAAGCTTCAACAGCAAGAGGAAATGTGGAAAAAAGGATTTGCACTCACAAAGACGGGAGTAGCTGGCTTGTTACGGCGGTTACTACCCCAAACCAAATATCCAAATTACTACCTCCACCTTCCTCTATTCCTGATGCCTTTCAACTAGCTTGATCACTCCATTCTTATACTTCACTTTCAATGCATATCCAGCATAGTTCTCTGCTTCAACAGCAGGGGAGAAGAAAAACTGTTACTTCACACATCCAGCAGAGCTCTCTGCTTAAACGGCAGGGGAGAAGAAAAAAGGGTTCGCACTCACAAAGCGGGGAGTAGCTGGCTTGTTACGGCGGTTACTACCCCAAACCAAATGTACCTGATACTTCACTCTCGACGCATATCCAGCATGGCTCTCTGCTTCAACGGCATGGGAGAAAGACTGATACATCACGAATTTCCAGCATAGCTCTCTGCTTCAACGGCAGGGGAAAAGAAAAACTGATACTTCACGCATATCCAGCATAACTTCAACGGCAGGGGAGAAGAAAAAAGGATTCGCACTCACAAAGCGGGGAGTAGCTGGCTTGTTACGGCGGTTACTACCCCAAACCAAATGTGCCTGATACTTCACTTTCAATGCATATCCAGCATGGCTCTCTGCTTCAACGGCAGGGGAGAAGAAAAAAACTGATACCTCACGCATATCCAGCATAGCTCCCTGCTTCAACGGCAGGGGAGAAGATAAACAACCAATAAGGGCTGTATAACATAATCTGGGTAAAAACAAATAAGCATGGGTGTAGCTTGCTTATTGCGGCGGTTACTACCCCTACTACCTCTAACTAATCAAGCTAGATATTTCACTTGGATGCAGCTCCATCACCGCTCTCTACATTAATGGCGGGGGTGGAAGGGAATTAGAACCAAGAGCTAAGAGAAACAGATAAGTATGAGAGAAAAAATGAGGGAAGCTTGCTGGGCAGACTGGATGGGCCATTTGGTCTTCTTCTGCCGTCATTTCTATGTTTCTATGTTTCTATATATGTGTAAGGTGTTTTTTTTAATACAATATTGTATAATATTGTGGGTCTTATATTTGTACATTTATTTGTGTTGTATTGTGTATTGTGTTGTATGAGGGTGGAAGTGGTTGTTATTTTGTTATATTCTTTTGAATTATTGTATAAAATGCTTATTATTTTATATTTTTTGTCTTTTTTTTAATTTTTGCATTATGTATTTAATGAGAAATTATGTATTTGACAATAACTGTATGAATTTATCATTAAAGATATAGATATTTTATATATATTATATTAATTTTCTATGGTCACTTTCCCCTTTTGTTTGTTATATTGATTTTTAAGCATGGACAGGTCAGTTTTGGCACATTAAGGAAGGATACAGGAAACAGAAAGGAGGGAACACATTCCCTGTAACTTGTCTGGAAGGGTCAAGCAAGTTTGAATGATTCCTGATCTTCAGCCCCTCTCCCCCCATACCATCTAGACCAGGGATGGGCAATTCCAGTCCTCGAGGGCCGCAAACCGGTCGGGTTTTCAGGATATCCCTAATGAATATGCACGAGAGAGATTTGCATGCACTCTGCCTCAGTCATATGTAAATCTTTTTCATGCATATTCATTAGGGATATCCTGAAAACCTGACCGGTTTGCAGCCCTCGAGGACCGGAATTGCCCACCCCTGATCTAGACCCTGAGGCTTTGTGCCATTTTGTGTGGGGGCCAGTGTTGTCCCACAGTAACACAGTTACTATGCTCAATGTAAGTATAGCTGCAGTACCTGTTTCTGCATGAATATTACTGTTTGTTCTCATTTCCATGTCAAATCCTTTGGCATACTGTGTGGCACATGTCTGTGTATCTCACATGGCAGTCTTCAAAAGCTAGCACAAAACGGTTCATAAAACCTGTTTTCACAAAGACTCCACAGAAGAAACTTTGCAGATAAATAATAATGCAGTTTCAAGGTCAATAAAGGCCTCTTCCACCCTTACTGTTTTTTGATCCTGCCTTGTAGTCACTCTTTGAATTTTCTGTGTGTTTTAATCTTTTGCTACGTTTAGAGATTTCTTGTTTCTTCTTCTTCCCCCTCTTGCCTCTTTCTCATCTTACCCCATTTTCTTTTTTGAATATTGCCCTCTCCCTCTTGCCTTATCCCTATGACAATGACCCTAACCAATGGCATACTGGGGGGGGGGGGGGAGGGTGTGGTGGTGTGCTCCGCCCCAGGTGACTGGCAGGAGGGGGGTGCCAGCTGGGAAGTCGGCGGCCATGTGCGGAACGCATTCTGCTTGTGGCAGAAGAAGAGGGAGGAGGCCTCCGGTCCGTGAGCGGTGGAAGCACTGGGCGGCAGCTTAAAGCGCTACGGGTCTGGAACCAGCAACTGCATAGGCTTTTCTTCTTCCCAGCTGCACGGCCCAGAAGAAGAAGTGGTGGGTTGGTGCAGGCGGGAAAAAGGAGAGGTCATGCAGTTGGTCGAAGCAACAGCGCTGCCCCCCCCCACCCCTCCCCACTGCAAGTACAGGAAGCAGAGCCAAACCAGCCCCCCATGTGGCCTCAAGAAAAATGAAGAGACCCCGTCTGTCGTGGGGTCTGCAACTTCTGATGGGGAGTGGGGTAGGAAGTGAGAGAGAGAGAGTGTGTGTTTATGTCTATGTGTGTGTGTGTGTGTTTGAGAGTGAGGGAGGATGCATGTTTGTGTGAGAGAGAGCCTGTGTGAAGGGGTGTGTGAAAGTGTATGCAAAAGAGAGTGGGAGCCTGTGTGAAGGAGAGGGGAACTGGAGATCACTGAGGGGGGGAGAGGGGAAAAAGTGACTGGGGGGAGGGAGACGGAGAAGTGAATCTGGGGGGGAGGGGGACGTAGAAGTGAATCTGGAGGGGGGGAGGGAGACAGAGAAGTGAATCTGGGGGGGGGAGGGGGACGTAGAAGTGAATTGGGGGGGAGAGGGGAAAACGTGACTGGGGGGAGGGAGACGGAGAAGTGAATCTGGGGGGGGAGGGGGACGTAGAAGTGAATCGGGGGGTGGAAGGGAGACAGAGACATGAATCTGGAGGGGGGGAGGGTGACAGAGAAGTGAATCTGGGGGGGGGGGAGGGGGATGGAGAAGTGAATCTGGGGAGGGGGTTGCCAAAGAAAGTATCCACCTCGGGTGCCAAATAGTTTAGGTTACGCCACTGACTCGTAACAGACAAGGAGGACGCTTAAAATGAACTATGCTAGCCCAGACAGCAAAAACTTGTTGAAAAGAAGAAGGTGAGCTACAGGGCAGAAATTGTGAAAATGTAGCTCTCATGTCGATAGATTATTAAATAGACAATTCACGGTACCTGTATTGAGTCATACGAGAAAAGGGCAGCAGTAAAGTGCAGCCATAGGGCAGAATCAGACAGGAATAAAGTTGTGCTTTGTGTTCCAAATTCAATTTATCTTCATCTTTGGCTCTGGATCCTTCCGTTTTTTTCTTCTGCACACATTTGAGGGTTGAGGGTAATGCCAACAAAAAAAAAAGATCTCTTTCAGATCTATGTAATGAGCCCAACAGAGGTCCCTGAATATTATTTAACACAAAAAAGTACCAAGTATTTAATCTGAATTATTTAAAAAACCAGTCAGCAAAAAGTAGCCTATTTCTTTGTGACTTAATTTTCTCTCCAGGCAGAATGACATGTTCACCAGAAAGATCAGAACAAGAGTAAGAAGGTCCAAGCTGTGCCCCAAGATCACAGTTTCATGCACTGTTCTCTGCCCACATGCCAATTAAATCTTGCTCAATACAACAACATATCTCTGTACCTGTGTAGTGTTTTCTCCTCCACAGCCCTTGCCTTCTCTGGATGCTGTAATATCAAGTGCTGGTCTAAAGAAATGTGAAATAACATGATAAATGCCTGTGATGCAATGATTGATTGCATTGGGTGGTACAAGATTATCTTCTAGCTATTTATGCCAATTAGGATTAAGTGTACAGGAACGGCCTGCCTAAATATTTTCCTAAAGGTGTTATTAATTAGGCATGAAGGAGCATCATATATTGAACATGCTGTCTAAAAGACTTTCATAACAAGCAAGTTCAGTTGTTGTAATCATCAGTCCTGTAAGAGTCCCAAATCAAAGTCTCTTAGATTGACTGTAGTGTATTCTCATATATAATTTTTGGAAATTCTAAATGCGCATAAAACCACTCATCTCATGTGGAAGAAGAAACTCACCCAACCCCGAAACATCGGGGGGAACACTTTCACAATTCTTTAAACATTGCGATCCTTATATAAAGCCAATTTAAACACCTTTGAATCCATCTTACTGCCGGAAGGAAACAACTCATCAAATATTGTGATCCTTACATAGCCATTTTAAGCGCCGTAATTCATGTAACAAATTGATTTGTTTCCTTCCGGCAGAAAGATGGACTCAACGGCGCTTAAAATAGCTTATATAAGGATCGCAAGGTTTAAAGAATTGTGACGGTGTTCCCTCTGATGCAGAGTAACTAAAACAAACTCCCCCACCCCCCCCAGCGAGCTGATTTTCTAAGCATAAAAAAGGATTTTTCCCTACGTGCGTCACTTTGCAGTTGCCCACATGAAATTTCATCTGCTGTTTAGATGCTCAGACCCCCAGCTTTGCGAGGTCCTTCTGCAGTTCTTCACAGTCTGCTTGAGTTTTAACCACTTTGAATATTTCTTGTGCCATCTGCAAATCTAATCACCTAACTCGTTCCTTCCCTTTCCAGGTTGTTAATGAATAAGTTAAACAACGCTGGTACCAGCACAGGTCCCTGAGACACCCTTACATTCTGTATCTTTTTTTTAAATGCTTACCAATCCACTTTCTGATTTCCTGAGGTGTCTCTCATGAGGGACTTTGTCAAATGCTTTGTGAGAATCCAAATACACCACACCGATCGGCTCACCTTTATCCGCATGTTTATTCAAACCTTCAATGAACTCTAATGGATTAGTAAGGCATGGCTTCTCTTTGTTAAATCCATGTTTAACCATATGACCAGACATTTTGCTCTTAACAATATTTTCCACCATTTTACTCAGTACCGTTGTCAGGCTTAGCAATCTAAGCCTTAGGTCGCCCCTGGAGCCCTTTTTCAAAAATTAGCATTACATTGGCCGTACTCCAGTTTTCAGATATTAAACCATGCAAAAGAAGATGGAAAGCAATCAGGTCAAGGAGAAGCTGTTTCTGATGTAACAAGGAGTTTCCTGGACATTTCATCTAGAACAGTCTAAACCACAGTTGTGCCAACGCCATGGGAGCTGTGGGCACTTGAACACGCTCAATATTGAGACTCACCACCTGCCCACATTCCCCTGGCCTGGAATGAAAGCACCCTTTCTTCAGCTCCGCAGCAGTGGTGGTGTTCCTAGGAAAGTTGATTACCTGATCAGACACTTGTTGCCAGTTTTGCCTGCACAATGCATTGCCCCATCTCCAAATCCCAGTTCGTTTCTGACCACTGTATCTCCGGCCATGGCAGGAGACTTTGGCTAGGACAGAGGCACTGAGATGGAAGTACATTGTTAATAGCCACGTCCTCTGCTGCTAATGCTGCATCTTCTGCTGCCATCACTATTGCTTCCTCCAGCTCCAATTTGATGGCTGGGGGTCTACGTTTTAGCAATTCCAGTACACGGTGCAGAGCCAAGCTAACGGATCAGAGGAAGACAACATTTCTTGTTGCTGTCACTGCCTCTCCCTCACCTCCAGGTGAGAAGATGCTGCAATGGGCAAGAAGGATAGTGTAGTCAGAGACATTTAGGCATCCTCAGGCTGGTCTGAGCCTCATGAAGTTAACAGGTTGAGAGGGAGTCAAAAGTTACCAGGTCTCCTCATAATGACATTGACATGAGGCAACATGTGCAGCTTGAGAGAGATGGGAAAGTCTGTCTGCTGCGTATGGAAAAACAGACATGCTGCCACTTTTTCTCAAGCAAATAATTGTTAATGTATTTTGCATTATAATATTATAAGTATAGGTGTGTGCAGCCTTTGAAAACCCAGAGCACAATTATCAAAGATTAGCTCTAACGGCAAAATCTAGTGCAGCTGCTAAAGCATGGCTAAGAACTTGGTCAGTAACCATGCATTTTGTAATAATTTTTGGCCTGCTTGCCAAAAGAATGTTCAAGGCAGCTTACAGCATTATTAGAATTCAGACCTAATACGTCCCTATCCCAAAGAGCTTACAACCTAAGAGGGCATCTGAGGCAATGGGAGATAAAATGACTTGCTCAACATCACAAGGAGTGTCAGCAGGAAAAATGGGATCTGTGACCTGGTTTCCTTGTGTGTTAGCCCAATTCTCTAACCACAAGGGCACTCCTCATTGCAAGAATCACATACTTGCATTATCATTTAAAGGTGTGTTCTTGTGTGGACAAGCTTATGAATGCATTAAAAATATGCCAGAATTAAATTCTTATTTACCGTACATTAGAAGGAATCAAAGGTTTTCTTTTCCAGTCAATAGAAGATGTTTTTCAGTGAACCCGAATACAGTTTTGCAAGAGCTAGAGAGGGAACTTTCAGTTGGCATCATTTAGGAAGTTTGCACTTCAACAAACAAGTATTCAAAAAAGTACTTTTTCAAGAAGAGGAAAAAGATTAGTTTTGGAGGAATGGAGTTCCCTCTTCCTATTCAGTGCATTGATCAGGAAAGCTTTCCTTTTGGAGGAATGGGCTTGTGCGATTAGACACAAGTAGATACTGGAAGTACTCTCTCTCTAGGGTGTGTCATAGAGTTTGCAAACATTTGCGTTTATGCCAATGCATGCTTTAGAAAAGGAGTCCGAGAAATGCAGTTGAAGATTGCAGCAGCACTGTTCGGAATAGGATCCATTATTTATTTATTCAGAATTCAATTTATGAATCACAGCTAACTACAAAGCTCAGTTTATTTTATTTATTACATATCTTATATTACACAACTTCCTAAAATACTTCAGTTCAGTGTGGATCACGTACAACATCCATAAAATTAGTACATATATAAACATATTAAAACCTTAACAATAAAAATACACATTTGTGATTTACAATCCATAAAACAAAAATCATGGAAAGATATCAAATATAGAGCAATAGTATCATCAAAATAAGCTGATAAAATAAGTCAAAATAAAACATCTACACCATAATCCGTTCATAGGTTCCAATGACCTCAGTCATTTGTTATAGAGACTAAACAGGCCTTCAATTATGAAATTTTAAATAGTTCTCCATAGACCTGATCTCAATTAAAAGAATCTTTATGAGCAACAACTGAAAATATTCTACATCTAGTCCTTTCCAACCTAATATCTTGACCTCAGGCATACACAGTAACCCCATTTGAGAAGAACACAATGGCCTGATGGGAACATATTAAGTCAACTGATCCAATAAATAAGCAGGAACCATGTCATGCAAAGGTTTAAAAATCAAGACCAAAATATTAAATTGGATATGAAATTCCACAGGAGCCAGTGTAGCTCTCGAAGTATGGAAATAACAAGGTCTCTCATTTTAAGACCACCTATTAACCTTGCTGTATCTGTATCAGCTGTAGCCTCCTCAGAGAATTCTTTGGTAAATCCATGAACACTACATTACAATAATTATATGGGTTAGCACAAATGCCTGGACTATCATCTCCAAATCCTACGAGGTAAGGAGGGACCTAATCTGATGACTGATTCGGAGATGATAAAAAGGCTTCTTAGTTATCACCATACCTGAGAACTCTCTGGATTTGGTCCAGAGACTGGAATTCTAAGGGAATTCCGTGCCATCACTCAAAAACTCCAGGTGCTGCTGCAGAAGCAGGCCCAGGAAGAAAAGTTGCTGGTGCTGCATGGGCAGGAAGGAGGAGGAGAGCTGGGTCCGCATGGAGAAGAAAGAGGGAAAGTATCTGTTCCAATGGCCAAAAACGTGTAGCAGGGTTGCCATGGCTTCCGTCCTGCAGCAGTCCAAGAAGAGGAGGCCTGGCAGCAGGGTCACTACAGACCCCTCCCACAGCAGCCTGAGAAGATAACCAGAGGCAAGGGGGAGGCTGAAGCCCCCGATAGAGTATGTGTGTGTGTGTGTGTGTGTGTGTGTGTGTGAGAGAGAGAATGCTTTTGTATGTGTGTGTGTGTGAGAGAGAGATAGAATGCTTATGTGTGTGTGTGTGCAGGGCCAGTGTAAGGGTATAGGGCGCCCTAGGCAATCCTTGCGCTGCTGCTGCCCCACACCTCCCCCGGTTGCGCCCTCCCTACCTGTTTCGACGCCTGCTGTCTCTATTTCTCTTTGCCGCAAGTGGGATAGGCCCTGCTTGCGGCACCACCTGGCTGCTCTTCGGCGCCCTCTATGGCTCGGCACCCTAGCCAACCGCCGAAGTTCACCTAATGGATGCGCCAGCCCTGTGTGTGTGTGTGTGTGTGCTTGTCTGTGTGAGAGCGAAAGATCATGTGAGAGTGAGAACGTGTTTATGTGTGTGTGTATGTGCTTCAGAGTGAGAGAGCATGTGAGAATGAGAGCCTGGGTGTGAGCGAGAGAAGGATGGCATGTGACAGTGAGAGCCTCTGTGATGAGAGACAGCATGTGAGAGTGAGAGCCTGTACGGGTGAGCCTGTATGGGTGAGTGAGAG
Organism: Rhinatrema bivittatum; assembly: GCF_901001135.1. Lineage (NCBI taxonomy): Eukaryota > Metazoa > Chordata > Amphibia > Gymnophiona > Rhinatrematidae > Rhinatrema > Rhinatrema bivittatum. The sequence continues at coordinate 31,507,632 of NC_042631.1, forward strand.
AGAGAGAGAGACAGCATGTGAGACAGCCATTGTGTGTGTGAGAGAGAGACAGCATGTGAGAGCATGTTTGTGTGTGTGTGAGAGAGAGAGAGTGAGACAGCATGTGAGAGTGAGAGCCTGTGTGTGTTTGAAAGAGGAAGAAGACAAGAGGAGGAAGAAGAAACAGAAAGAAAAAGGAACAAGATGATCCACTCCTTGTAAATTTGGAAAACTTCTTACAATAGTTTTGTCTGGTTTTTGACAAATCTAGTCATGTCATCCGCAGCCACAGAATTATTACTTATTCGCCAAGGCACGCACACCATGGGCAATTATGCAATAGAGTTCCGTACCTTATTTTTATTTATTTATTTATTTATTTGGTGCTTTTCTATACCGGCATTCATTATACAATCATATCATGTCAGTTTACATGGAACGGGGGTACAATAACGTTGGCCTCTGAGTTTGGCTGGGGAGAAGATAGTCAAACAGCCATATTCCAGCAAAGTTTAGCTGAGAGAATTAAAGATGAGTTGGCTGACCAAGACCTTCCTCCCTCTCTGGAAGCACTCATTGCCTTGGCTACCTCTGTGGACTTAAGGTTCCAGGAACAGGCTTAGGAGAGGAAGACGTTTCACTGATCTCCTTATTTGACTCTTGACTTCCAGTACCCCAGAACTCCTGCTACAGAGCCTACAATCACTTCCAAAGAACCCATGAGGTTGGGGAGGACTTGGCTCTCGGAAGATGAGAAGCAAAGGTGAAAACAGCATAATCTCTTTCTCTATTGCACAGCACAGGGGCATTTTGCTTGCTGCTTCCTCAAAAATCCAGGAAGTCCTAGGAATGGGGACATAATCAGGAGGACAATGCAGAGCCATCTGACTCTCTCCCCACAGCCAGTAGTATCATATGTCTCACCTTTGGGGAACATACCGGGAGGGCAGAGGCCCTACTTGATTCTGGAGCCAGGAGCAATTTTATTCAGGAATCACTGTTGCGTTAGTATAGCTGGCCTACCATCACCTTGAACGCACCTCACACCATTTCTTCAGTCTATGGCGATCCCCTGTCTGGCTGTGTGCCTTATCTACCTTGCCCATCACCATGCAGATTGGTTCACATCTAGTAAACATCAAGCTCTATGTGCTACCTAAAGTGGTCAACTCTGTCATTTCTGGATTACTCTGGCTGAGGCTCCACCAACCTTCAATTAATTGGCCTACATTGCAAATTACGCATTGGGGCCCCTCTTTCCAGGAGCATAGCACCACTCCGGTTACAGCGACACAGACTACCTTGCCTATCTAGTGGATCTGCTGCTTTGGTACACATCACTTACTGGCCTATGCTATAAGCAACAGCCTAGAACCTTGGCACCTTGCAAATCTACAGACTGTTCAAAATTATCGAAGCCATTTGTTGTGGAGGTAAAAGCCACTGCCAAGAAGGCAGGGGCTGAACTCATTCAGCACGATGATCCTGGTCCCCATGAGTCTCTCTTTAAAGGATCCCTGCCAGCAAAAGAATATCAGCCAGAGAATGCTCCCTCATGTCCGCCCAAAAATCAAAGAAGCCCTGGAATTCATGTCAAACCTCCCAAATCCCCAGATGGTAAAGGTATACTATTGATGTTTCCCCAGAAGCCGAACATAAGAGGTCCGGGGAGAGAGCTTAGAAGGGGGAATACTGTTATGTTTGGCAGCTTGCGGGATGCTCTTACAAGCCGCTGCACTCACGCCAATGCCACCAACATACTTCTTTGTGGCAAACGCCACCAACTTTTCCGTGTGCGACAGGAAACCGCTGGCTCCTACCTCCACCTAGGTACGCATGTGCCTGATGATTCAAAATTAAAGGGTGCATGTAGGAAAATGCTGCAGCACCAAGAGATTCTATCATTCTCTTCAACCCCATAAAAGAGCTCTCCCCCTTGCTTCAACAATGGATCCCTTACCTCGTTCAACCTGCATTCCAGCCTTGCCTCATCCAGCCTGCTTTCCAGCCTTGCCCTATCTCTATTTTCTTGTCCTGTCTGTCTTTGTTCTCTTATCTTTGGAGTCTTCCCATGCCTTGTCTTATCTGCCCTGTCCCCAGAAGCCTACTGACAGCAATTTCAGTGGGTAGTTCTGCAGGCTGGAGAAAATCCAAGAAACCTATTCCATAGGCTTAAAGATGTTGCTTAGAAGTGGTTGCAACCGGAAGGGAACACCAGGGTGAAGATAGCCAAGGCGGTTCTGCTGAAACACTTCTGGACAGCTTCAAAAGGCCCATGCAGTAGTGGATTTGCCAACACCCAAGCCTTACAGTTGAAAAGGCCCTGGGAGTGGCAGAGGCCTATTATCAGGCCCAGTCCATGCCCAAGTCACTACAATTCCAAAAGAAGATAGAGGACAGCAGAGTCCTAAGATTCAGAGGTTTTGACCATCCGTAACTTAGGTTCAGCAGAACTTTTCACCTCACCTGCATACCCCAGTCAGACTGCCATACTTCAGCTGTGGAGAAAGGCAGAGATTGTCCCCACAGGGAAGATGAGCCAATGGATATTAATGCTGTGATCCCACATTTATGTAATTTCGTGGTTGTCTCCAGCCAGGGAGTTTCTACTTTGGGGATTTCATTGGAGCTAGATGGCATTCCAATCCAAGCATTAGTGAACTTTGGGAGTGTGAAAACGCTCATTCGAAGGGAATTGTTGAAGTGAGTCCAGATTGACTACAAATGAGTATCCCATGAGCCGGATACAACTGAAGACCCCGGCCAGATAAGACAAAATTGAGGTGGGAGTTCTTCCTTGGCTACCCAACCCCATGATCATTAGATGGGACTGTCCAAACTTCAAGAATCTCTGAAACTAGCCTATAACAGCTTTGTCCAGCCACAACTATGAAGAGTTGGACTTTCCTGAACTCTTTCCTTTGGAGGACCTTGATCTCTTTCTTAAAGAAGAGTCATAGGAGTCTTGAAGTCCTGGAGACAACATCGACAGTACAAATACATCTATGCTGCTAATTTAGAGGCAGCTGGGGAGGAGGGTTCAGAGTTGGGGGGAAGAACAAGCATCTACCTAGAATGTCTTACTTGGCACCTTTGAGTGGGAAAACAGAGGTGACCCTGGAGCGTTAGGCAAGTCCAGAGGGAGAATAAGTCCTTTAAGTGGTCCCAGGAACATATACAAAGGATGGATGGAAAGGTAGACCCTGGAACACAGCTTATAGATCCTGTTCCACCCTATTTGTTATGAAAGGGGATTTACATTGCCAAGTCACAAAGGGAAGTGAAGAAGGGACATGATAAAACAACTCCTAATTCCCAAACCCTATCATCAGAAGGTCATACACCTGCCCTCCAGAGCTTCCTCCCTGAAATGTTCCAAACAAATAGGTGACTACTCCCACTTCAGGAAGCATATAAAAGCTTGGGTCTTCTGCCAAGATTTTAATGCCCATCCAGGAACTCAAATATGGTATATATTGTAGATTATAAATCAAATGCCTTAAACATGCTGCTATGATGTTATTTATTTTATGGATTCATTATTAGTATTGCTAATAAAAACTATCAAAACTTAGTGTTTGTTGATCTATGTAAAGATAGTCTGAAGATATACTCTTTTATTGTGAATTTGTAACTTTGTTTTTGCTACTATTCTAAATTGTTATTTGACTTTCTTATTGTGAAGCTGCAAATAAATTCTGTTTATATGCTGTATTCTAATACACTGTAAACAGCTTTGGGTGAATTTCATATTTAAAAAAGTAGGTAATAAATTCAAGTAATTCTAGAGAACCTATCTTTATAGGGGGAACAGAAATAGTACTAGTGTAGGTTTTAGCTCTCCCATGTGGGAAACTGAGATGGTGAACTTCTAGACTAAAAATATCCTTGCCACCATCTTAAGCTGTGGAATTTTTAGTTGACATACGTAGGGCAACGTAAGTATGTCCTCTTTGCTGCTTCCTTATAGTTTTTTTTCCCTAAGGAAAGATCCTTTGTATCTCTAGAACTGAGACCTGGCACAGTGAAGAAGACACGGTGCTTTCTTCTATTTTCCCATATTTTTGGAAACCTTTTGGTTAGGAGGAGGAAGTTTTCCTTCTACCCTTCCTTCTTCTGCTATTGGTTTCCCCTTTGATTTAGTGTCTTTTTTTCCTGTTTTTCCAAGTACTCTGTGGCTAAGGGACTCAGTTTTGCTACCATTTTGAGGAAGAGGTGCTCTCCCCATGAGAGGATGTAGGGACTATCGGTGTTGTCAAGGTGGAATGAATCATCATTCATTCCTGAGTAAAGAGGAGTAAAAGAAGTTGGAAGAAGACCAGTGGCACCAAGTAGGTGTATCCATGACCATCTTGCTCAGACCAACAAGGGACGAGAAGCATATGAATGTAGCACTCAGGTATGAAACAACAGAAGGTATGAAACAAAAGAAGTAGGAGAGTCTTGAATAATTGCAGTGAAGATATGCAAAATGGTACTTTTCACTAATAGCACTAAATTGAATTAAGGTCCTATCCATAAGCCATTGGGAGGAGGCTTAAGAACTACCCCAATGATTGGAAAGGAGAAGGAACAAAATTAATTCATTGGAATTGGCTTTAATGTCAGGATACATTTATTGGAACTATATGGTCACACATTTATTGACGAACTAAGTATAACATTGGAATGGTAACTACCAAGTGCTGTAAAGAACCTTTCCATCAGTTTCCATCCTTTATCAGTAAAAGTTAAGTTGGAAAGCATAACAGTTTCCAGCCTGCTTATTACTGCTGTTTACAAGAAAGTGATTATTAGTGTTTTTACCAAGTGACTTTAATGCTTGATTGGGACTCACACAACGCTTAGGGCCCAGGAAGTGATCTTCCTCCACAACAGGGAATCTTAGACATCAGGTTGGATTAACATCGGGAGAGAACTTTAACAACTAAAACCCTTATTTGAAGTGTGGTCTTTGAGGTGCTGTGAAAGTAATCTAGTCCAGCGATTACAGCGGGATAAATGCCCCGCTGAATATACTTGCTTAAAGTTATCCAACTAACCAGAGCTGGATAACGTTAACCGGTTATTCTTTTAAATATTGCCAGTTATGTATAAACATATTCGGCTATGCATAACCGTACAACTTTAGACTTAACCTGATATATTCAAAAAAGAAAATATCCGGTTAAGTTACGTACCATTAAAAAAAACCAAAATCATTGCATCCTGACTCCTGACTCCCTCCCTCCCACCCCAGTGGCAAAAACCCTTTGGGGCTGTACTAGCCACCTCCCCCAAACGGCCCATTTAATGTAAAGAAAATATATATATTGCTGCTGGAAGTCCCCCTCCCTCTTTACCTGCTCTGACTTTGCCTTGTACCTCAAAAATGTACATTTCGCAGCCTTCAGATTCCCCCCCCACCCAAAACACCCCCCCTAACCCTTTCCCTTCTTCCCGCCCCCCCTACCTTTATTTCAAATTGGTTTCCAGTATCGCGGTAGCCTTCTACGATCCGGGACCGGCGCTTCTGGGGGCACCTCTGCCGTTGCTAGGCTATTAGCTTCCATCATAGTAGCCTAGCAATGGCAGAGGCGCCCCCAGAAGTGCCGGCCCCGGATCGTGCTAGGAGGCTATCGCCATACCGGGGACCAACTTGAAATAAAGGTAGGGGGTGGGGAGAAGGGAAAGGGTGGGAATTTTCGGTCCATTTCCTTCCCACTCCCTCCCCCTCATTCTCCCTCCCTCCCTCTATTCTCCCTCCCTCTATTCTCCCTCCCTCTCACCTTCCCCCTCCCCCTCTATTCTCCCTCCCTCTCCCTCCCCCTCTATTCTCCCTCCCTCTCACCTTCCCCCCTCCCTCCTCTATTCTCCCTCCCTCTCACTTCCCCCCTCCCCCCTCTATTCTCCCTCCCTCTCCCTCCCCTCTATTCTCCCTCCCTCTCACCTTCCCCTCTCTCCCCTCTATTCTCCCTCCCCCTCTATTCTCCCTCCCCCTCTATTCTCCCTCCCTCGCACCTTCCCCCTCCCTCTCACTTCCCCCCTCCCCCTCTATTCTCCCTCCCTCTCCCTCCCCCTCTATTCTCCCTCCCTCTCACCCTCTCCTCCCTCTCCTCCCTCTCCCAATGCCCTCCCCTTTCAGCTCATCCGCAGACGGAAGATCTCCGGGGGGGAGGGGGGTGTCCCTCCCGCGCGCGCGGCGCCGCTCCTGCTCGTCGCGGCTTCCGCCGCTACTGCTCCTCCCACTCCTGCTTCTCGCCGCTGCTGCTCCTGCTTCTCGCCGCCGCCGCCGCTCCTGCTTCTCACCGCCACCGCCGCCGCCACAGCTCCTGCGGCCCCAGCGCCATTTTTTTTTTCAGGCACGCTCGGCTCTGACCGACGTGCTCGCCCACGCATGCGCGGTAGAGCTGCTCTCTACTGCGCATTTGCGGGCCGTCGGTCAGAGCCCATTTATAAGGTAGATAATATATATTAACTATACTATAAATATAATATATATAGTATATATATAGTATATATAATATATATATATTATATTTATAGTATAGTTAGTATATATTATATACTATATAATATAGTATATATTATATAGTATATAATATATATATTATATATATATATTATGTATATAGTATAGTTAGTATATATTATATAGTATATAATATATTGATTAGTATAGTATAGTATAGTTTAGTATTGATTAGTATAGTCCTCACTAAGGACATTGTACAGGTCCTTGGTGAGGCCTCACCTGGAGTACTGCGCAGTGCGCTCAGTTCTGGAGACTGTATCTCCGAAGAGACAGAAACAGGATGGAGGTGGTCCAGAGAAGGGCGACCAAAAAGGTGGATGGTCTTCATCGAATGACTTAGGAGGAGAGATTGAAGAATCTAAATATGTACACCCTGGAGGAAAGGAGGAGCAGAGGTGATATGATACAGACTTTCAGATTCTTGAAAGGTTTTAATGATCCAAAGATAACGACAAACCTTTTCCATTGGAAAACAATCAGCAGAACCAGGGGTCATGATTTAAAACTCCAGGGAGGAAGACTCAGAACCAATGTCAGGAAGTATTTCTTCACGGAGAGGGTGGTGGATGCCTGGAATGACCTTCCGGGGGAAGTGGTGAAGAACAAAACTATAAAGGACTTAAAATGGGCGTGGGATCCATAAAGTCTAGAGGATGTGAATGAAGAGTGGGTGGCTCACAGGAACGACGGCTACTACCTGGTGATAATACCCTTATTCAATAAACATAAACACGGTTAATGTGACTCCAACATTGCTCTAAGCTTCAGCGGCAATGAGAAATTTGGAAAAAAGGAATTGCATTCACAAAAAAGCAGGGGGTAGCTTGCTTGTTACGGCTGTTACTACCGCAAACCAAATAAGCCTGATACTTCACTTTCAATGCATATACAGCATAGCTCTCTGCTTCAATGGCAAGAGAGAAAGACTGACACTGCACTTTCAATGCATATCCAGCATAGCTCTCTGCTTCAATGGCAGGGGAGAAAGTTTGACACTTCATGCATATCCAGCATAGCTCTCTGCTTCAACGGCAGGGGAGCAAGACTGATACTTTACTTTAAATGCATAGCCAGCATGGCTCTCTGCTTCAACGGCAGGGGGGAATGAAGAAACGTGGATCTATATTCAGGCAACAACCAACAAGGACTGAATTACATAGTCTGGATAAACTGATAAGCATGGGTGTAGCTTGCTTATTGCAATGGTTAATACCCCTAACTAATTAAGCTATTTTACTTAGATGCAGTTCCAACACTGCTCTCTACATTAATGGCGGAGGTGGAAGGGAAATAGAATAAAAAAGGTTACTAAGAGTCAAGAGAAACAGATAAGTATGCGAGAGAAAAAAAAAAGCTCGAAAGGTTGCTGGGCAGACTGAATGGGCCATTTGGTCTTCTTCTGCCTTCATTTCTATGTTTCTATGTATGTTTCTATAATTAATCAGTCTTTACAGGCAGTGAAGTGCCCAGTGCTTTGAAACAGGCAATAATAAGACCTGTGTTAAAAAAAAAAACCAGTTCTGAATCATGTATCCTATTTTCTAATTATTGTCCCGTAGCCAATGTTTGTTCATTAAGCAAAGTATTGGATAAGTGGGTGTTGACTTAGTTGACTTATTTGGACTTTTTTTTGGAAATGAATAAAATATGTAAACATCATCTAATAAGGAGAGTTACAAAGTCTCCATTTCACAAAGCACTATGGGACGGAGACTGTTAGATTATGTTTACTGGGCAGGGCCGATGCTAGCATTTCTGCTGCCCTGTGCAAAGTTACACTGCATTCTATTTTTATTAACACAGAATTGTTGTTATTTGCCAAATAACCGACCAACACACAGTAGAAAATATCAGTCTCATGCTCTGTCCCAGACTCCCTTTCTCTGCCTACAACAGCACTGCTCCCTCCAGCAATCTAAACTTTCAAAATCGATGCACCCCCTGAACCTATCTTACCCCCATCTACAGATCCAAAATTCCTAAATTGTGCAGGAGTGATCCCCAGGTGCTCTTGCCCCACCTACTGGTACATAAAAATGTCACCGATGTGCCCTGTACACAGCACCATTTTGTTGAACATAAAAACATGCACTGCTGTGTTCCCTCCCAGAAAACCCTGCAAAAAAAAAGACACTTGCAGCTCATATGGTATTAGGCCTATTGTAACTCGTGTTAGGTGCGGGTTTGGTCCTTGGACAGCCTTGAGTAAACTGAATGACAACAATCTGTATTTAGCGAAGGACTGTCTGTATTCTGCATGTATGGCCAAGGCAGGGTAATCTGCTAGCATATAGTGTCCGTGTTGGGATTTTTATCTACCAGCCTGGTTTGTTCTGCTTTCCTAATAGAAGACGTTTTAGGGCCTGGTGTAATATTTGTATGTTGCCTTTTCATAGATAGGGTTGTTCCTGTTTAAGTGCTGACAGTTAGTAATGTATTGGAAGTTTATTATATCATTAAAGGACATATAGAAACATGTAGACAGAAACTGATCAGGAAACCTCAAGAAGCCAAACTCTGTATGCAATGCAGCAATGAAAAACAGAAACATCACCGGTCCTCATAAACAATAAAATAAAAACTGAAGGCTTTTCTTTTTGCTAAGGCATATGTGGACTCCCTGATGTCTAAAGTTATGAGTGCTGTGATGTAGAAATGGCATAATAAATAAATTAAGGACAGTGTTGCTGTCCTGTGTGTGCTACCATAGCAATAGGTGGGTGGGGAGGTAAGGTGGGGATTAGGTCTTCTGAAAAAAGTTTGCATTTTGTTCCCAGTTTGTATCTTTGGGGCATTTAAATGTCTCTATCATATGCCCCATCTCTACTTTTCTGTAGGGTGTGCATATTTAGGTCCTTAAATCTCATGTCACATGGCTTTTGTTACAAGTCCTTCACCATCAAAGAAATCAATAAGGATGTACAGCCCCAAAATTTTCAGTTCAATATTTCATTTCAGAGGAGGTTGGAGTTCATTTGTTTGCAGTTTGTTTAATTTTTTTTTTTTGTTCAGTTCATTTCCCAAACCAAAAAACCATTAAATCAGAAAAAAACACCAGAAACAAAAGAAAATGAACCACTAAAAAAGATGGGTCTTCAGCAGCCCCAGTTCGGCCATCATAGGCAAAAAAAAAAAGCCTGGTCCTGGTGCCAAGGCCTAGTCCTGAACCAGCCTCGGTACCAGGACCTTTCCCCGAGGTTGAGTCATGGCACCAAATCCTAGACCTGGTGCCAGATCCTGGCCCTGAGACCTTAGCACAGCACCAGAGCCCAGCCCTGAGGCCTTATCCCAGCACCAAGGCTTAGGCCTGGACCAGATTTGGCACTGAGGCCTGGTCCTGATGCTGAAGCCTAAACCCAATCCTCAGGCCTGGTTCTAGAACTGAGGCCTACACCCGCCATGATGGTCCATCCCTAAAGTTGGATTCCAGTGTCAAGGCCTAGATCCTCAGTTTGGGCCCAGCCCTGAGATCTGGCTCCAGCATTGAGGGCTAGGCCCTCTATCAGAGCCTGGGCTTGAGGCTTGGTCCCAGCACTGAAACCTATGCCCAGGCCTTGAGCCATCTTCTCCATTTCCTGGCACTTGAAGAATAATAAATGTAGCAGAAGAGGGTGAGGCAAATAAAGTGTAGAGAGCAGTAAATGGTAAATGCAAATAATGACTGTTTTATTGCCAGAGGAGGTAAACAGGATGAGCACCCAGCCCTGACACGAGCTGTGCTTCACAGCTGGCAAAAAGATGAAAAAGTAAGACTTCAAAGTAATGGACAAATAAAGAGGCATCGATATAAATTGTAAAACAATATAATCAATATGAGTTAAGTCAATGAAAGCACTCACTGGCAGAGTGCATCAACAAGTTAAACTTGACAGAGTTTGAGCGGCTTAAGCAGCAAACATCAAAACATAAAGAACATTACTGGGAAATCTTACATTTTGATCTTTTTGCTTTTTGCCAGTTGCCGCCTTGAGACAGCTTTGCCGCAAAACATGGCTCAAGTCAGGGCTGGGTGCTTATCCTGCCTACCTCCACTGTACATCAGACTTTTACTACTGAAGATGCATTATCGCTTTGAATAAAACAGTGATTATTTGCATTTACCATTTACTGGACTTTGCACTTCATTTGCCTCGCCCTCCTCTGCTGCATTTATCTACCCTGTGGGTGTGCTAGTACAGTAAATGATGCCCTCTGACTGGGGGATGGAGCTGGACTGACATCGCATCGGCACCTTCCCCCAGTGTGGATGACGCCATTTTGACGTATGGCCGAGCATTTCTATGGGTTTTTTTTTTCTTTTTCCTTCTTGCCTGCAGAAATAGCTTTCGTTATTGGCCTTCCCCATGTTTAAGGTAATATGAACAGAAGTCAAACATCTGGAGACTTTTTGAAACATAAAGGGAATACGCATTAGCAGATATAGTAATAAATACACAATAGAAGATAAAATAGGAGGTAGGATAAGTTGTCCTTGGGTTTTTGTTTATTTTTCCAGGGGGGGCTGTTCAGATTTGAAAGAATTATAACTGCAGCACAGGAGTCAGGCACAACTTATATAATAAAAACCTCCTCTGCCTGCAAATGTGTTCTATCTCCCTTAAGGAAAGGAGTAATTGGAACAATATAATTAGAAACATAGAAACATAGAAATGACGGCAGAAGAAGACCAAATGGCCCATCGAGTCTGCCCAGCAAGATACGCACTTAATCCATTTTTTTTCCCTTTTTCTCTCTCCCACCTGTTACTATTGGCTTCCAGTACCCTCCAGCCCTAATTCCCCTCCACATCCAGCTCAATTATAGATATTGTAACTGTATCATTTTAGTTTGGTTAGGTTGCCTGACCTTTTATCTACACTGGAAAAAATTATGCATATGTGTAATTCCACTAAAGAGTCCTCAGTTTGTTTCTGCCTCATGAAGATACTGCTAGAGATATGCATCGTTTTGTTTTTTTTTTTTCGTGTCAGGCTTCGTTTCGGGGCCCCTCACGGGAAATTTCGTCTTCCCATGGTTCGGGGGGTTTTCGGGGGGGGGGGCCCAATTTTCATGTTAGTGCACATTAACTCCCGATAGCGCACGCTAACTTCCATTAGCTCGCGCTAACACAAAAAATGAATTTTTTCCAAAATTTCTGAAAAATTTAATTTGTTTTTTGGTTCCCCTGAACCAATACCGAATTAGGCAATTTCAACGAAATTGCACAGCTCAGTGTCTTCTCTGTGAAGTTCTCAGCTCGGTTCCTTTATTTTATGCACTGCTGCTTTTTTATTTCATTGTTGATCCTGAGCTGTTGCTTGTCAATTTTACTTGTATTCTTCCTTCCTTGTTCTTTGAGTGACACAGCACATAATGTACATTTAAAGGGGTCGTTTTGTAACGGTCCACGTACCCTTTCAGTCAAGTACACATATACATGTAAGCTGCACCAGTTTCCAAAGGGAAAGAACGTACATAACTTCCCATCGAAAATGATCCCATCTCAGCTGCTTGCACACAGTTACACCTGCTAATTTGTATGCAGAATTTTTGTCAAGGAAATTTTATGCACATACTGTCAAAAATGCAAATGCAAAATTCTGTACAAACCTCTCCCCCAGGAACATCTCTGCTTACTGCAGGCAAAGTTAGGCATAGGTTTCCCAGATATGAGATGGGAAATTAATTATATGAAAGGCCATTTCTGTGGAAAAAGCAGTTTAACCAAGAGCATGAGCCTCGTTATCCCATGCCGAGTGGCTCTCTACACAACCAATATCTGGAACTGAGTGGAGGAAACATTAAGCATGCTCCAGTTGCTATGTCACTGCAAAAGTCAGGACAAGAGGCAAAAAAAAAAATAAAAAAAGCAGCTGTCCACGTTCAGTCAGCATACCTCCCATACCTCAAACATGTACCTGCCCCTGCTTCATAGGTAACCATAGGGGTAACATTCAAAATCTTTATTTTCTAGCTGAAAAATAACATTTTCCTAAAAAGAAGTAAGTTCAGGACAATTCAGTGCAGGAGTCAACGTGTTCGTGAGCAAAAAAAAAATGAGACACTGAACTCAAACCTCTTAAGCACACTTTCTTTTGCCCTCCCTGCATTGAGGGCATTATTGTATATCAAGCAGCACCACTGCATTCATAGAAAACACACTTGGGCATTCTACAACAAGTCAGAATTCGGCTCAGAGCCTACCGGGGTAACCTGTATTCATAGATCTATAAAACAAAATATTGAGCAAGAAGAGCAGGAAAAGTAGGGAGGAAAACTATAGCCCACCTCCTCTATCCTCACTAGTAAAGGGGGTTTGGGGGTTCTGTCCCATCTGTGGGAAGTTTAACTTCAGGAGTCCACCAGTACACACAACCAGAAACCGGAACCCAAGATGCTTGGCTCCAAAGGAAAGCTGTTACTGTACATAAGAACATAAGAACGTGCCATACTGGGTCAGACCAAGGGTCCATCAAGCCCAGCATCCTCTTTCCAACAGAGGCCAAACCAGGCTACAAGTGCCTAGCAAGAACCTGAAAACTAAGTCTATCCCATGTTACCTTTGCTAGTAATAGCAGTGGCTATTTTCTAAGTCAACTTAATTAATAGCAGGTAATGGACTTCTCCGATGAGAACTTAAACACAGCTATACTAACTGCACTAACCACATCCTCTGGCAAAACATTCCAGAGTTTAATTGTGCGTTGAGTGAAAAAGAACTTTCTCTGATTAGTTTTAAATGTGCCCCATGCTAACTTCAACCGTAATTATCTCACATACACTGCACACAGTACCTGCCATCCAGTTTATTTAGCTGCTAAACCTCCACATCAGTCCCTTCTAATGAGTAAACATAGGATTCTACCTGATTCTTTTAAGCTCCGGTGTTGCTTCTGTAACTCCCAATGCTCCTCTACCAGACACCAGTACCGCAGAGTCCTGGTTCAGAATGATTCTCATACCACCAGCTGCAGGTAAGGCTCCTCTCCTGCAAGCTCTTGATACGGGATGGGTATACGATAAGTATGGCAAAGAGAAAGTTGTGGCAAAGCCTCAAATGTTCAATTTTGTGGCCCACTTAATCCATTTATTTAAAGCAACGAAAATGGAGGCAGTCCATACGTCGAAAGACAAAATGTAAATTCCTCGACACGGCCGTGTTTCGCATGTTAGCTGCGGCGGGAGGAACAGCAACCAATCTTCTCATTAGAACAGCACAAATCACTGTAGCAATGAGGCAAGGCAATCTTATTAGTTTTGGTTCACACCTCCTTGATACTATAAATGATAAGGGGACAGGCAGTCCTGTAGCGTTACTCTTGCTACTCTTTAGGCACCGCAACATTTCCTTCAGCTGCCAAATAACCTTAGAGGTACATTGAAGCCTGGCATGCCTGACTGCGGCAGCTGGCAGGACTGTGTACCTACAAGTATGACAGAGGATACTTACATCTTTTTCCTCTTTCCTCTCCGTTGTACAGAGCAGGCTGCTGCTGTAGGATCCCAGGGAACCTCGAGAGAACTGGTAGTGAAAGCCTCTGTTAAATTTAAGAGCGTTTTCTTCTCCTTCCTCTCTTGGAACTGAGAATTTCCAACCCTTGGAGAGGTGTGCTTCTGCTCTCACCACCTCCCTGCAGGCACTTTGCTCTCTGCAACTCCCTCCTGGAACTCGTTCAGAACTTGCCCTCCATAGGAACACTGCCTTTACGAGCCCAAACAATAGGATAACTTGAGAGCTGGCAGAAACCATTACAGTCCCTGTACAAGGCACATTAGTGGAGAACCCACTGGGGCCCCTACATAGGGAAATGCTGGGCATCACAAATCCATACACTTAAATAGGGAATGACGTGCTGGTTTCCTCATGGAAATGTAAAGCTTGGTTTTAGAATAGGTGCAGCATCGCTAAGGCAATTGAATATAGCATGAGAGCAAGCAAATTGATGTACCTTGTCCACTTTGCAAACTGCAGACCTCCCATGCTCACTTACTCACATTTTAACTGTGTAGTTGTGCCCTCCCCTACTTGAGTGTGGTCATCTCTCCTGTTCTGTGGCCCCCATGAAGCCACACCTTGCCCTCAGTTTTCTCTCTCCTTTCTCCCAATTTTCTCTCCTCTTTGCCAAATTGCCTCTTTTTTAAAGTTCACATCCTTGTCATGTTGATGGCCCTATTAGTTATTCCCGCGTGATTCAGTAAGTAAAATGTGCAGCCAAGCCGCACATTTTACTTTCAGAAATTAGCGCCTACCCAAAGGTAGGCGCCGGGGAAGTGCAAAGAAAAGCAGTATAAACTGCTTTTCTGTACACTTCCAACTTAATATCATGGCGATATTAAGTCGGAGGTCCCAAAAGGTAAAAATAATTAAAAATAAAAATAAAAACATGTAAAATCGGCCTGCTGCTCACGGGTTGAAAACTGGACACTCAATTTTGCCAGCGTCCGGTTTCCGAACCCATGGCTGTCAGTGGGTTTGAGAATCGACACCGGCAAAATTGAGCTTCAGCTGTCAAACTCGCTGACAGCCGCCGCTCCTGTCAAAAAAGAGGCGCTAGGGACGCGCTAGTGTCCCTAGCGCCTCTTTTTACCATGGGCCCTAATTTGAATTTTTTTTTTTTACTGAATCGCACACACAGGAAAGTGGCCTGTGCACGCACCGGGAGAGCGGGCGCGTGCCCGCTCTCCTGCGGCTTTTACTGTATCGGCCTGATTGTGGTATTAATGTCTCCTGATTAATTAAAGAAAACCTGAAAATCTAATTTTCCATAATAAATTCTCTTATTTGTCCTTTCAGTCTGTTTTGAATAGATTGTAAGCTCTACTGAGAAAGATTGTCTTTTATGTGTTTTTATAAGGCGTTTTATATGACAAATAACATTATAGAAATGATAAGTAGAAATAGTAGTAGGAAGGAATGAAGATCAGAAATAGGATGAAGAGAAGGTGAGAGCTCTGGGGAGGGGGAGTGTGAGAAAGAGAGAGGATTTGGGATGGGGGAGAAGAGGGAGAGAGAACCAGAGGATGGGAGGTGGGGAAGATTGGAGAAAGAGGAGGAAGATCAGGAATCTGGGATGGAGGAGAGGGAGGGAGGTTCTGGGATTAAGGCAGGGAAGGAGAAAGTACAAGGAGTTGGTGGTGGGTTCCAGGATCTGGGGAAAAAGAAGAGTAGACAGGAAGACAGTTTCCAGAATCTGGGAGAAAGAATGAGATCAGGGGAGACAGGATCTGTTATGCCTGGTCCTGATCCCCCTCGCATCTCCTTTCTAACCTCCCATCTAATCTGGCACACACACACACACACACACACACACACACGCAGCACTAACCCCTTCTCCCTCACAGAACCCCTTCTCCTGTTCCCCTCTCTCTCACACACAGACACACACACACACACACACACACACACACACACGCAGCACTAACCCCTTCTCCCTCACAGAACCCCTTCTCCTGTTCCCCTCTCTCTCACACACAGACACACACACACACACACACACACGCAGCACTAACCCCTTCTCCCTCACAGAACCCCTTCTCCTGTTCCCCTCTCTCTCACACACAGACACACACACACACACACACACACACACACGCAGCACTAACCCCTTCTCCCTCACAGAACCCCTTCTCCTGTTCCCCTCTCTCTCACACACAGACACACACACACACACACACACATGCAGCACTAACCCCTTCTCCCTCACAGAACCCCTTCTCCTGTTCCCCTCTCTCTCACACACACACACACACACACACACACACACACACGCAGCACTAACCCCTTCTCCCTCACAGAACCCCTTCTCCTGTTCCCCTCTCTCTCACACACAGACACACACACACACACACACACACACACGCAGCACTAACCCCTTCTCCCTCACAGAACCCCTTCTCCTGTTCCCCTCTCTCTCACACACAGACACACACACACACACACACACACGCAGCACTAACCCCTTCTCCCTCACAGAACCCCTTCTCCTGTTCCCCTCTCTCTCACACACAGACACACACACACACACACACACACACGCAGCACTAACCCCTTCTCCCTCACAGAACCCCTTCTCCTGTTCCCCTCTCTCTCACACACAGACACACACACACACACACACACATGCAGCACTAACCCCTTCTCCCTCACAGAACCCCTTCTCCTGTTCCCCTCTCTCTCACACACACACACACACACACACACACACACACACACACACGCAGCACTAACCCCTTCTCCCTCACAGAACCCCTTCTCCTGTTCCCCTCTCTCTCACACACAGACACACACACACACACACACACACACACACACGCAGCACTAACCCCTTCTCCCTCACAGAACCCCTTCTCCTGTTCCCCTCTCTCTCACACACAGACACATGTACCCTGGCCAATGCCTTCTAATCTCCAGCCCTCTATGATCCCCACTTAAGTATCTCCACAACATAATCTCTCTTTGTTCTGTCTGCTCCCGAGTCAGTTCTACCCTCCTGTCCCTGAATGACAGGGGCTGGATTAGGGAGCAGAGTAGCTCTTGTCTGATTTTCTATGTCTGCTCCAGGATCGTCACCTCGCCTCTTGTTCTGGGTAAACTGCCTGGGCTGGACGAGGAAGCAAGAGGGCTGTTCCCTTCTAAGTGAGATTCGGCAGCAAATTTTCTGTCAACCTGTTGCCCCCCGATTTCTGCTGCCCTAGGCACAGGCCTAATGTTCCTATTGATAAATCCAAGCTTATATCTAGCTCCCTAGCTGAGGAGGTTCATGTGGAATCCCCCTGTGGGAATTGCACCCTGGAAGAGTTATCCAAATCAGCTTGAGAACTATGGGGGGGGTCCTTCGCCCAGTGGCGTAGAGATGTGAGAACAGAGTGGATTGCAACCTGGGTCAATGAGCTGGGTGGGTAGAAAAGGGATCAGCCATACACTGAAATGCCCCTGTCTCTTCTGTTGAAGCAAATGAAAGCTGAGCTAAGCTTTCCTTAAGGAGGTCCCTCTGAAACTCTTGCATCATAATTCAACAACTCTTCACAGAAACTACAGCAACTCATTGTTCTCTGTGGAGAGCCACCTGTTTAATCGCCTCCTTGCAAATAAAGTCAGACCAGTTTGGAGCTGCTCCAGCTGTCAAGTGTGCTATTACCTAACAGGACTCGGATCTGTAGCTATAGTGAGGAGTTCCTCCCCCAATGTCCACCTCAATAACTGACTGACCCACAAAATTCAGAACACTGCAGCCAGTCCATGCAAGCCCCCTGATGCAAATGGCTCCAATTTCTTTTGACAATTTCTTGTCATTTTGGTTTTCCTTTTTTTTTTTTTTTGTGCCTATCTTCATTTTCTGTATTTCACAATCCATATTTCTCTTGCCTGAGGTCTCGTCTCATCTCACCTCTCAGCTTTTCCCAACTCATTCTCATAATGACAATTTTCTGTTGGCAAAGACTGCTGGAATTAATTTATCTGTTTTCCTTTTATTTCCTTATTAATGTTCAGGAAAAGGCTGAAAATTGGGCTGAAAATTTGGCTTTTTAAAAAAGCCTTCCCAGGCCTCGATTGAGAACCTCACCCAACATCACAAACACTTTATCAAAAAATGGATTTAAATAAGAAACCACTAACTTCCCCATCATCTCCATTACCGTGTTATTAATGTCATTTGCTTTACAATTGTACTATATTGGAATCGATTTTGCTACCCTGTAAATATTTTGCTGTTCAGTTATCTCCCCCTCCCACCCCCCTTTTTTCTTTTCCAGATCCCAGTTATTTACTTCCCTGTTTTTATTGTAACTGTTGCACTCTCCTAACCATGCTCTTGTTACTGTGGTTTGAGTTCTCTCTACCTTACACACATTGTTAAATGTAAACCGGTTTGATGTGATTCCTGTCATGAAAGCAGGTATAGTAAAAATAATAAATAAATAAATAAATGTCTAACCAACCCATAACAACCTCTTGCGGCATAATTTTGCAATGAGCAAGTAACCGCAGTTCCAACCCAGAGTTTGAAAATGCAAAACTCTGTACTTTCGAGCATTCCCTACCCTAGTCCCTGAAAGGACCTCCACTCAGTATTAATAAAAGCATACATGCTGTAGAATAATGCACACAACTTTGACCTATAGGAAGAGTAGTCAGTTTTCAAAATGCCTTTTGAAATTGCTCTCAATATGTCTTTTGAAATGATTTTCCCTCTTAATAACTGTGTTTATAGCTGAATTTCCCAGTCAATCCAGTGATAGCACTTCCATATAGAAAGCCCATTTTGAAATCCCAAGCCATGTTTCTATTTCTCAGGACAATGAATTTTGTATGTATCTTATTTGTTTTCTATTTCTATACCACCTGCCTTGCCACTTTTTTAGCTCCAGGTGGTTTATAGCAAATAAACTAAATAGATTTTTTTTTAATTTTCTGCTTTTCACACTTTTTTCAGCATTTCAAAGCAGATCACATGCAGGTACTGTCCTATCCCCAGAGGGCTTACAATCTAATAGGGTCATTCATTAAAGCTTTATCGCGTGTGTTAGGGCCCTAACGCACGCGATAAGGCCATATCGCATGTGTTATAATGCTAATGAGGGGGAGGGGAGAGTCGGCGGTGTCTTCACTGCCGGCGATAACATTACCAACACCACCTTTCACGGTGGTGCTATTTGGTGCGAAAGCCAGCAGTGAAGACACTGCAGTGGTACGACGAAGGCTGCAGGCTTTGCATTCCCCCCCCCCCCCCCCCCCCCGTTTTCACTGGATTCATCATTCAGCAATGAATGATGAATCCAGGCCTAAGTTTGTACCTGAGGCAATGGAGGGTAAAGTGACTTGCCCGGGGTCATTGAGGAGCAACAGTGAACCTTGCTCTCCTAGTTCATAGCCCACTGCTGTAACCACTAAGCTACTCCTCCACTCACATAGCTCAACAAACAAGTTATCAATCAAGAGACAACCTAACTGTTATTACCAATAATATACATATAATATACAACCTAATGCAAATAAAAGCTAAAAATCAATAGTGGAATAAGTATTATTTCTAAACCTGCCTAAAACAGAGTTGTACTCTAGCTTATACAAAAACATATTTTGACTTAAAATAAAGAATAAAGCACAGAAAAAATCCCCCCCCCAAAAAAAAAAAATCTAACAGAAGGGTCAAACAAACAGTATATTTATTTATTTATTTGACATGTTTTGTATACCATCATTCGGTTTTGCCATCACAACGGTTTACATGAAAAATATATGAGGACAAAGTAAAATTAGGGTTTTAACAGAGAGTATCATAGTTGAAAACAAGTTAGGTAACATTAGTGGAAGTAATAGTAGGGTTAGTTATTATATATAGGAAAAAGTTCTTGAACGACTATTGTTGGTTTCATGGTTGTGTTGGACCGGGTGTTATCTCTGTTTCTTGGTGTTGTCTGGTTGGGAGTCTGTTGGTGTTGATGATTAAATGCATCCGAGAAGGCTCTGGTAAATAGCCAAGTTTTTAATTATATTTAATTTAATTTAATGTATACAAACAATATAATAATATTCTAAAATAAAAAAAATGTACAACTAGCAATCCCTAAAATTGAAATTGGTAAGATAGCAGTCAAAAACAATAGTACAAAAACAGTGGATAAGAAAAACAATCCGCATTATACAATACAATCAATATAATAATATTTTAAAATAAAGAAAATCACAAAACCAATGATCACTAAAATTGAAACTGGCAAAATAGCAAACAAAAAAATACAATTCAGCTCCAAAAGACTGACATAAACAGCCTAGCCTCTATAGCTTTTCTAAAAGTGACCAGGTTAGTAGCTAAATGTAGCTCTCTTGGAAGTGCATTACACATGACTAATGACATGCTTGCAAGTGTCAAAAAGTGGAATATAAATCAAATAAATAAATATTTAGATAAACAAACAAATAAATAAATAAGTGACTTCCAAAAGAGCCTCATTTGCTGATGTCAGTGACCTTCTTGGGATATAACGCTATAGGCTATCTTTGAGAGAAAATGGGCCAAACCATTTAAGGTTCTAGAAGTTAAAATGAAAACCTTAAAGTGGGCTGAAAGATAAATTGGCAGCCTGTGAAGTTTTCCAATATTGGTCTGATCTGTTCTTTAATTTTACAATTCTGAATTAATTGAATATACATGATTGCCTATCCAAAGTAGTCAGAGTGCACAGCTGTATGTAGTCAGCTGTGAATAATTTTACCGATACAGACTTCCATTGGAGCAGCCTGTGTTTGGCTGTGTATATCCTCACCTACATAGACTCCTGTAGGAGCTCTCAACTGCATTGAACTTTTCATCAAGCAATTATTCTCCTAATTATAAGTGCATCCTTATTTCCTATAGGACTCTTATGAGGACTTTACATGATTTATCATTTCAAATATAGACATTGAAGCATTTTCATAACACGGTGAGAGCTAATATTTTTCTTCTAATATTTTGTCATCTGTGATTCCTTACATTTAATCTTTGCATAAATGAATAGATACATAATCCCAATTTTTTGTGATTCTGTACAGTGTTCCTGCTTTTGTATTTATGATATGTATATTTATTAGCAACACTATCAGTTTGTAGTACTGCCTTAAATATATGTTTTACTATATATATATATATATATATATATATATATATATATATATATATATATATATATAGTAAAACATATATTTATATATATATATATAACAGAAATTGGTCAATGTATGTACCCTATAAAGTGCTCTATTTTAATCACAAAAAAAAACATGAAAGGGAAAAAGGCACTAATGTGATTTCCCAGAGATTGTTGTGGATTGGGGTGAAGAAAGCCACACAATATTTATCCTCTCTCTCTCTCCTTCACACACAAAGGCACTCTCTTTCTCATTCATATGCAGGCTCTCACACACACATGCAGACTCTCTCTCAATCATACAAACATGCAGGCTCTCTCTCACTCATACAAACATGCAGGCTCTTACTCTCTCATGGAAACATGCAGGCTCTCACTCATGCACCCATGCAAGTGCTCTCATGCAGGCTCTCACTCTCGCAAGCACACATGCAGCTACTTTCATACAGACATGTACGTGTGCTTTCTTTCATACATATGCAGGCAGTCACACACATGCAGGCGCTCAATCTCATGCACATATTCAGGCTCTCTCTCATACACACTTGCAAGCTGTCTCTCTTTCATACACACATGCAGACTCTCTTATACACACACATGCAGGCTCACTCTCTTTCATACACACATATAGGCGCTCTCTCTCATGCATATATTCAGGCTCTCTCTCTGTTTTATACACACATGTTGGTGCTTTTTCTCATACATAGGGGCAAAGTGCAGGAAAATTTTAGTCCAGGGGATTTTTTTTAAATCGGCCTATTGCGGGTATCTGATTCACTCATATTTTGTACATTATGTGGTTCAATAGCTCCCAAAAGCACACCAAGCCAATTGTTGAGAGGAACCATCACATCACCTGGAGCCTGGCAGAACTGATACAAAAAAAATCTCCCAACAAAAATTTAATTTTTTTTCCTAAACAACTAAGTACAGCACATCCTAGACCAGGGGTGAACAAACTGTTGGTATTTTGGGATAGTTGTGGGTGGATCCTTGGGCTGGTGGCAGATAACCACGCCCCTGGGGGAAGATCCCGAGAGGGACCACCAGTCAGGCTCAGAGTTTGGAGACAGACACACACTAGTTCTTTTATTAAACAATATATTGAACCACCAGAGGTGGCAGTAGTGAGCTGGAAGCGCCCGGCTGAGTTGTAGTCCCTCAGATACTGGAACAGCAATCCCAGGATGGCTGAGCTCTAGAGAAACTAGATATAGTGAATAGGCAGGGTGTGCAGAGTTCATGTACTGATCCTTGATGGTAACACTCACACAGTAGTCTCATAGAAGCAGCCCAGGAGCTGGAATGAATAGGCCCTCGAGGAGCGAGTACCTGGTTCCAGGGAAAGCTCTGAGAGAGAGATGGTAACTCACGGATGTTGTAGGCAGCGACTTCCTGGCAGAAGGTTGTCCAGAGACAAGTCCGGGAACAAGATACCTCGAGGAGCGAGTGCTGGTTCCTAACTGCAATCTGAGGCCCCCGAGGAGCAGGTATCCCTGGTAAGTCCAAGGAGGCATAGTAGCTTGGTAGTGAACCGTAGTCAGCTCCTTGCTAACTCCATTAGTTAGCAAATTCAAAACCTTCTTATCCATGCGGATGACGTCACCTCAGGGGGACGCCCCTGAGATTCGCGCCACTGCTGGTACTTCAGTCGGGGCCGCACCGCGTGCACGCCCCTTAAGCTTCCTGGGAACATGGTGGAGTGCAGCGTTGAGCCGGTCCGGGGACGCCGGAGAGGGTCGGCCGAATGACGGCATGGCAACCAAAGCTTCCATCGAGCGGAGAGGGAGTCGCCAAAAGAGGTAAGAGGGCAGAATGGAGATGTCAGGCAGCGACGGTCGCAACACTAAGCTGCAGTCCCAATTCTATCCATGCAATCAATCAGGCGCCCCTCTCCAAGTTTGATTACATCTCTGAAATATCCTGGATTCTTGGTCTAATGTTTTTTGTTTGTTTTTTTTAATATGTTTTTTATTAGGGTAATGTACACATAACACTGTACAGTATCAATAGGTTAGAACATAACATTAAAATAATACAGTAATGATACATCCTGTCATCTGTTCATCACGGGATCATAGGTTTTTCCTGGGGTTTCACCGCTATGCCTATATGTCATTACACTCGTTATACATACAGAGAACAAAATAAACCTAATAAATCAAAGCAGTAGGGCCTCCATCTGGCAAAGAACCCCACTCCAGAGATCCATATTATGTGAAACTGGTAAACAGACCTTTAAACATGCAATAAACCCATGGCAATAAGGGTGACTGTTATCCAAGCTTCTAACCTGAGAAGGCAACGATGTCATAACCAATACAATAAAACATCCCCCAGTTTGTGAGCAGGAATCGTTAAACATCTTGTATCCCGAATAAGAGGATAGAAAAAAAAAAAAACGGAATGCAACATGTAAGTGTTCAGAGTGTCGCTAACTATGAACCCCTTGTTTGATTATATATTCCTTGTTTGTCATTCCCCCCCTCCCCCCCACCCACACAAGTGCCCTATCGAAATGTAGAAAGAAAGCATATAAGTATCTCATCACTCAACCTTGTTCACTATTCTCCAACTCCAGCAGGTCTGCATTCATTTATTGAATCATAAACAGCAAGACTTATACTTATACTTGAAGTCCATCCGCGTCAGATAGCAGATTACGCTGAAGTAACTGGTATCTCCGTCGGAAGAGCACCACCACTAGCCGCAAGGGGATGGCGGACTTTATTAGGTCCCAAAACCTTTAAAAGAAAGGGTTCCCACGTGGCCTTTATATGCTGTTGAGTACGTCCCACCCTATATTGTCCTGTAATGTCATCAAAACTAGCTAGCTTCAGCATCTTATTGATCCATACTTGGAATACCGGCGGGTCTTTTAGCAACCATACAGACAGTATCACTTGCTTAGCTTGTACTGCAGCTAAAGTAAGGAATCTTTGCTTATCAGTAGGAATTTCCAGAAGCCCATCAGGTAGTTTCCCAAATAGCCAGTAATGGGGCTCAGCCGGTAAGGCAATGTCATAACAGCTTGTACATAAGGCATGGACTTTCTTCCAAAAAACAAGCACCTTGGGACAAAGCCAAAAACTGTGAAAATAGTCCCCTACTGCCGTGGCACATTTCACACATGTATTGGAGGGACAGATCTTCATTTGAAATGCCTTCTGCCTTGAATAATAATAGTGCCATATGAATTTAAACTGGACTTCACGCAGACTGGTGTTTTCCGACGTCTTTGGTATATTTTTCAAATAGGCCTTAATATCATTTATAGAGATATCCAGTCCAACCTGACCCATCCACTTCTGCGCTATCACCTTTGTTGAGGATGTTGGGATAAAGTTCCGAAGCGCCTGTACAAAAAACGAGCATTTAGGTTTCCCTATAATGGGGCCCAAGAATAGAGATTCTAAAAATGTATAATCCTGAGAGGGAAACCTATGTATTCCCAATGCTGTAATGTAGTGTCGGACTTGCATATAGGCATAAATGTCAGAATCCCGTAACTCATATCTCGTCTGTAAGTCCATAAACGTATATAATCCACCTTGAGAGATGTTCACAAATTGACTCAAATATTTTAAGCCTTTGTCCTCCCAGTGACGGAACACCGCATCTCCAAGACCCGGCGTAAATTGAGGATTGCCACAGAGCGGGATAAAAGGGGTCACTGAACTTCTGTTACCTTGTAGCGCACATAAGCATTCCCAAGCTTTCCTACCAGATTCAATGATAAGAAGTTGTGAAATACCAGTTGGAATCAGTCGTCTTGGTACTTGTAATAATGCTAGCAAGTTCATCCCCTGTAGCCAAGCTTGCAGGTGTAATTTTGAGGAATGAAATGAGGTTCCTGCGAACCATTCTTTAATGTGACGTAACATACAGATGAGATTATAACGTCTTAAGTCGGGGCACGCCAAGCCCCCATTGCATAATGGTTCGCAGAGATACTTTAATGCTATTCTAGCTTTTCGGCCCTGCCATATGAAGCTCCTTAGCGCCTTTTGAATCTCCTGAATGTCTTGTTTACTTAACCATAGTGGCAACATTTGTAGAACATAGAGCCACCTCGGTAATTCATTCATTTTGAATAATTGTATTCTGCCTGAAAGAGACAGAGGCATGTGGGACCATCTCTGTAGTCGTTCTTTAAGATTCTTCAACATAGGCTGGATATTGGTTTGATAAATGACATTAACATCTGAGGGAATTAGAACTCCCAGGTATTTAAGGTATGGGCCGGCCCATCTCAATGGGAATCCCCCTTTCCACCCCTGGTGGACATTACCAAATACTGGGATTGCTTCCGACTTGTCCGCATTAATTTTTAGACCTGAAAAAGATCCAACATTTTTCTGATGTAGGAGAACCTGCAGTAAGGAGGCCAAGGGGTTAGTGAGAAATATGAGTAAGTCGTCAGCAAAGGCTGCTATTTTAAAAGAGGTATTATCTACCTCAATCCCTGTGATCCGGTTGTCTGCCGCTATTATGTGGAGTAATGGATCCAGTGATAAGATATATAAAAGCGGAGATAGCGGACAGCCTTGTCGAACTCCCCTTTGTGGTATAAAAGGATTGGTGATTGAACCATTAACTAATAAATGGGAAGTGGGATTATGATATAATAATCTTATATATTGGAGTATATTACCCGTAAAACCGAATCTGCCCAAAACCGAAAACAGATATGGCCACGCCACCCTATCAAAGGCTTTTTCGGAGTCGAAACTAATCGCCATTGAATTTAGGTGATGTATAGAACAATAGGCCATGGCAGTAGTCAAATTAACTATATGGGAACTCGCCGAATGGCCCTTAACAAAGCCCACCTGATTCGTGGAGATGATATGAGGAAGGACACCACTCATCCGATTGGCCAATACATTAGCTAGCAACTTAAGGTCACAGTTCAAAAATGATATTGGCCGGTAGGAAGACGCCTGAGATGGATCTTTACCTGGTTTCGGTAACACAATAATATAGGCTTTGTTAAAATCCGAAGGAAAAAAATCACTTACCAAACCTTCCTGGAAAAAGGAGCATAGGGGTACAGAGATCTGCGTGTTCAGGATTTTAAAATAGTCATAGGAAAACCCATCCGGACCTGGCACCTTCCCTACTTTGCTTGTTTTAATCACTTGAGAGAGTTCCAAAGGCGTGATAGGTTTGTTAAGTACCTCTAATTGCAACGGTGTCAGCTTCGGTAATGTTAGCTGCTTAAAAAACTGGTCTTCCTCCATTAGACCCCCTACGCGGTCCTCCGAGTAAAGTTGAGCATAGAAGGAACGCAAAATTTCCCCCATTTCCGCTTCTGTAATGGCCCATCCGCCTTTTGGGGTCTTCAATTTTGCTATATGGGTCCGACTGCATCTGGCTCGTACCAAGTTCACTAACAATTTGCCCGTTTTGTTTCCATATTTGAAAAAGTTGTATTCCACGAATAGACAACTTTTCTTAGCTCGTTGTTGTAGATGTCCTTGTAAGTCGCCAAGAATGGAGTAATAGTTGTTTCTGGTTACAGAGGACGGATTATTAATTAACTGTTGTTTGGCCTGATGCAAAGAGGTTTCCAATTGCAAGATTGTAGCTTGCAGTCTTTTGTTTCTTGACCTTAAGTAGGAAATAATTTCTCCCCTCATAACGGCTTTGCTCGCCTCCCAAAACAACAAAGGTTCCGCCGTATGTTGGGCATTCTCTGTACAATATCTCGACCATTTTTCTTGCAAAAACGTCTGGAAATCTTTATCATCTTTCATATATGTAGGGAAGTGCCACCATTTAGACTGCGAAGAAGAAGCCCCAAGCTTTAGGTCAACCCAAATCAGTGCATGATCAGATACGCTTGCCGGTCCTATACAGGTATCCGCGACAAGGGGAAATAGAGTGGTCGATCCGAATATGTAATCGATTCGTGATAAGGTTTTATGCACCTTAGAGACGTGAGTATAATCTTTCTCCTCCGGATGCAGTTTCCTCCAATAATCTAAAAGTTGAAGTTGTTGGCAAAATTTAGCCAAGCATGTAGAGGCCCTGTCATTCCTCGTGATCTGCGCTGAGGAGGATCTGTCTAATTGTGAATCCATTACCAAATTAAAGTCTCCAGCTACTAATAGTCGTCCTTGTGAGTTTGTCATTATCTGACCAGTGAGATGATGGAAAAAACTTGGGGTTATCGTGTTAGGTCCATATACCGTGCAGATTGTAATGTCCAGTTTATTTAATTTACCAGTAATAATATGGTACCTGCCATTAACATCTTCAAACTCAGAGGTCAACTGGAAATTTAAAGATTTATGTAGTAGTATAGCGACCCCTGCTTTCTTTCCTTTGGCTGGAGAATAATAAACTTGTCCTACCCAGTCACGACAGAGTTTTTTACTTTCAAGTGCCGACAAATGTGTCTCCTGAAGACACGCTATATAAGTTTTATTTCGTCGCAGATGTTGTAGCACTTTCGTCCTCTTTATGGGGTTACCTAGTCCATTAACGTTTAGACTATCCAAGCGCACTAGAGATGAGGGCATTGGCTAGAACTACATTGATACCCGTTGAAGTTGAAATTTCTTTTGTAATAAGCCAAAGAGCCCCCCAGCCTAAGCTCTTCAGCCCTCTTTAGTTTTTTCCCCATTGTTCCCAACAGGAGATGAGATATTGAACAGTTCAATATGTAACAATATAGTAACATGTACAGTATGACAAAATGGCACTTGTGTTCTCTACATTCCCTTGTCTGCTCCCACCCTCCCCCTAACTCTCCCCCCCTCTTTCTCCCATCTCCCAAAACCATAATCCTTTCTTGAGATCAAGAAAGGAAGAAAGGGCACTAAAGAGATGTGTCCGGACACCCTCCCACCCAAGTTTACATGAGTAAAACAGCAATTGCATCAACCAGTAATGTCATAAACATAACAATGAACATAACAATGAACATTGAGAGGTAAGTGAAAACAAATAAATAAATAAATAAAAACAGGGAAAATACAGCTTGCATGTCCCGGAGATTAACGGCCATCTGCAGGCAACTTCCATCCTCCATCAATATGATCCAAAAAATAAACAAAAGTATATAATCCAGTTAATCCAAACCTGTTTGCCCAGCAGGAGACTGTACTATAGGCGTGGCCATAAAAGCATGGTCTGCAACCAAGAATCAATCCACAGCTCCTGAACTGCAGGAGGGCTGCAGCAAGTGGCCATTTCAACTGCAGGTGTGCATCCAGTTGGGCATATGCGATTGTAATCAGTGTCATCCCTTTCGGTCTATACCGTTCCACGTAGTCACATAAGTAATTAGAGAAAAAAGAAAAAACTAAATTATCCAGACAGATATACAACCTTGTAAGATATTTCCACTCCCTGGTAACTAAATTTGTGCCAATAGATCCACACCGCCTTCGGGTCTTTAGTGTTAGCACTGCAGGATGGCATGGTGAGCGGAGGAGGCTACAAGATCCCCGAGTCTCCAAAAACAAAAAGCCACAAATCTCCAGGAAACAAAACGAACAAAAATAAACTGTCTGACCCTCCTGGATTGGCGAAACTGTTCATATCACAGATATCCAAATGCAATTGTCCTCCCTGCGCCTGTGGATCCCTCCTCGAAGTATCTTGCTTCCAAGCATTAGCTAATATAAGATCCGGGATCAGGCAGCGCAAAAAAAACGAGGAAGAAAAAAAAAACTGTTCAACCATCCTGGCTTTTCCAATCTTGGCTAGATACAGCCCTCCAGTGACACCTGGAGCTTCAATCTCCAGTCAGTCCCTCCGCGAAGGCCTTTGCTTCAGGTAGCGATTTGAAGAGGTGAGCTGAGCCCGCGTGCCAAATCTTCAGATTCGCAGGGTATTGTAGCTGGAATTTAATATTATGCCGGTATAAGTCAGAACAGAGCGGACTAAACATCTTACGCTTCTGCGACAGTTGCACAGAGAAGTCCTGAAACATGCGCACGGAGGTTCCCTGATAAGCCAGATCTTTTTTGGAGCGAGCGGCCTGTAATATTTGTTGTTTAACTGTCCAGTTTAAGATACAGGTGATCACTAATCTGGGCCTTTTTTCTCCCTCCTGACGTCTGCCAAGTCTGTGCGCCCGTTCAACGCATAATTTCCCGGTCAAGTCAGGGAGAGCTAGCACCTCCGGCAGCCATTTTTCTAGGAACGGCCCTAAATTTTGATCTTCTACGGATTCAGGTAGGGCTGTGATTCTGATATTATTTCTTCGCGCCCTATTTTCTATATCGTCCAATTTGTCCGCCGTCTCCCGAGCCACCTTCTCTAGATCTTTTACTTTTTGCTGGAGGATCGAGTTTTCTTCCTCGAGGCTGACTATTCTTGACTCCGCCTGCTCTAGCCGCGGGGGGATGTCCTCGACCGCCCTTTGTAAATCCTGAAATTTGGCAGCTAATTCAGTAAACCGGGAATCTAGCGCGCTCACCACCGCCGCCGTGACTTGTGCCGTGATATCGCTCGGAGACTCCGCCGCCTGCGAGCCCTGCTGATTACTCGAAGAAGGAGACGAAGGATCGCGGCTGATCCCGGGCGCCATTTTGTCCGGCCCTTCCTTACTTTTTTCTTTCTCCTTTTTTCCGCCCCGTAAAGACATAACTGGCTGGGACTTCAACATGTAGCGATCTATAGACATGTACCTCCATTAATATACAGGATAGATGTTTCTTGCTCCGGTATGATGCTGTTTTCTATTGTTTATGGGAGGAGGGTGCCCGGAGCTGAGCCGAAACCCGTCTGTTCAGCTGCACCACATCACGTGACCCCCCTGGTCTAATGTTAAAGTTTTTTTTGCCAACCAATAATGTTCTAGAACCAGTTGCCAAGTAACGAGACAACCATCCTGCCAGCCAGTGACTCAGACACACACAACCAGACATAGACAAACACACAAAGACATTTGCTGTTGTGATGCTGCTCCTGTGCTCATTCGTGACTACCACCTGCCCCCAGCACTGCTGTGTCATTATGTAAAAGCTGATGCTTGTTTCCATCCCTTCCTCAGTCTGCAGCAGCCCCTCCCTCCTTTCCCATTCTCACCCCTTTTTGGCACCCTCGCGCTCCAGGAGACTCACTGGCTCCACAGCCAACTGCCCCTCTCAGAGCTCAGCCCAGCCATCTCAGACAGAAGCCTCACCAACACTGCACAGGCACCTCCTTCTGGCTCATCCCCTCCTTTTCTATTACAGTAGGCTTGCCTCCACCTCTCAGGACCTCCCCCCCCCCACCCCCCTCCAGCCTGTGTGCTGCACAGAGTCTGCTGCTTTTATGGTTCCCCAGGCAAGTGTTTCCGAGTTTTTTCACACCTAAAGGAAACCTACAGTAACAGCCTCCACGGAGCAGACAGTGCGAACATGGAGAGGACTTATATTTATTTATTTATTTAAAGGCTTTTATATACCGATGTTCATGTACTGGTACATATCACATCGGTTTACATAGAACCAAAGTAGGAAATTACATCGAACAAGAGGGTACAAATAACAGGGCTAACTTCGTAAGAACTTATAGATAAAGCTTAGAGCGACTAAAATTATTATAGATATATAGATAACAACTAACAAATAACAAATAATAGTAAGCAAACTCGGATTTACGACAGACTTAATAAGCATGGTTACGTAATAAAGTACAACTGACAGGGGAAATTTATGGTTACAGCATCGGACAGCTAGCTTATTGGAGTTTGAAATGCGTGAATCAAACCCATAGGGAGAGACCTTTAAGTGAAGGCTTTTGTGAAAAGCCAAGCTTTGAGTTTCTTTTTGAACGTTCGGCTACAAGTTTCAAGACGAAGGTCCGTGGGGAGGGCATTCCAGTGAGAGGGACTGGCAGTCGAGAATGCTCGTTTCTTTAGCAGTGACTTGGCTGGAGGTGCATGTAAGGTGCCTAGGTATGTGGTTCTGATAGGTCTCAGTGATGCATGAGGACAAAGTGGGTCGCTTAGATCTAGCGAAGTTTGGGAATGAATGGTCTTGTGGGTTATGGTTAGTACTTTGAATATGATTCTAGATTTAATAGGGAGCCAGTGTAGGTTTTTTAGAATAGGTGTTATGTGTTCTCCTCTACTAGAGTTGGTTAGAATCCTGGCAGCCGAGTTCTGCAACATTTGTAGTGGTTTGGTGGTAATAGCTGGGAGGCCGATTAGCAGAGAGTTGCAATAATCAATTTTAGAAAATAGAATTGTTTGAAGGACTGTTCTAAAGTCCTGAAAATGGAGGAGAGGTTTCAGCTTTTTCAAAATGTGTAGCTTGTGAAAGCATTCTTTCGTTGTGTTTTGACAAATTGTTTGAGATTCAGCCTATTGTCGATGGTAATGCCAAGGTCTCTTATGTGTGTGGGGGAGATCCTTAGCGGTATGATTGGATTGTTGGCAGCCTGAAGGTTGTCATCCAGGGTGATCAGCATAAGTTCCGTTTTTGAGGTATTGAGAACTAAATTGAGGCTAGTGAGGAGGGAGTTTATGGACTGTAGACAATTGTTCCAGAAGTTGATGGTGTTGGAGATAGAATCAGTGATTGGCAACAGGATCTGGACGTCGTCGGCATATATGAAGTGTGTGATCTTTAGACTTGAGAGCAGATGACATAGGGGGAGAAGATAGATGTTAAACAGGGTTGGGGAGAGGGAGGATCCTTGAGGGACTCTGAGGGTGGACTTGACCGGGTGAGAATCCTTGTTGCTTATTCTAACCTTGTATGTCCTGTTGTTAAGGAATGATCTGAACCATTCAAGGGCTGATCCAGAGATGCCTATGTCTGAGAGCCGGGTGTTGAGGATAGAGTGCTTTACAGTGTCAAATGCTGCAGATATATCGAAGTGCCAGGAGGTAGGGGGTCTTTTTCTCCAGTCCGGAGAGGATTCTGTCCGTCAATGATATTAAGAGGGATTTCGTGCTGAGGGATTTGCGGAATCCGAATTGGGCTGTTGTGAGAATCTTGTGGTCTTCTAGGAATTCTGATAACTGTTTGTTAACTATTCTCTCCATAAGTTTGGCGACAAACGGAAGGTTAGTGATGGGGCGATAATTGGCCAGGTCTGCTGGGTTCAGGTTGGGTTTCTTGAGGAGAGGTTTGAGGATGGCTATTTTCAGCGTGTTTGGTACTAATCCTTGGGTTAGCGAACGGTTGATAATCTCTGCTAAGGGCTTCGCGATGATGTTTGGGATGGTGAATAGTAATTTAGATGGAATGGCATCTATCGAATGATTGGAGGGTTTCATCTTTTTGAGAATCTATTCAATTTCTAGTGAGGAAGTGGGTTCGAAGGATTCTAGGTATGCTTTCTGGTTGAAGGGGGGGGGAGGGGGGAAGATAGACGGAGGTTCTATATTATACGTAGCCAGAGGAGCTATCAGCTTAAGGATTTTGTTTTCAAAGAATTGTGCAAGTTAAGTGCATCTGGATTGAGCTTGATCATCAGGGATAACTGGAGAGGTGGGTTTTGTGAGCTCTGAGACATAAGAGAACAGTGCTTTGGCATTGAAGGAAAAATTGTGAATTTTGTGGGCATAAAAATCTCTCTTTGTGCGAAGGATGTTGTTTCTGTAACTGTGCACGAGGGTTTTGTACTCGTTTAGTGTAGCGCTGGATGGTCGTTTTCGCCATGCATGTTCTATGCATGTTATATGGCTGGATGGTCTTTTTCGCCATGCATATTCGCCATGCATGTTATATGGCCAAAAGGGCTAGGAAAGCACTGAAAACCTCACCAATCTCTTTTCCAAAACAGAAGAGAGGGAGCAAAGACAACATGTCAGTGGATCAGCTCCCAAGGAAGCAGGGAGAAATGTGTGTGGTGTGAGCAACCAGCTCAGTTAATTACCTTGGCTGCTGCATGTGGCTGCTCCCAGCACTCAAAATGAATCATATCCAGTGCTCAGTGCACACTCTCCCCGTCTTACTTGGCTTCAAGGACTCAGACGGGGAAGATGAGGAGGGGCTGTGTGTGTACTGTGTGTGCTGCACAAAGTGGCTGCCAACTATCTCTGCCCTGCACGCTGCCCACTAATTACTCCAGGGCTCATGTTGGAGCTAGAAGAGGCGTGCATGATTAGACATGTTCTCAGAAAGGAGTTCCCATCAGTTTAAGAGCCACCGCTGGTATCGCTTGTTGCTGCAAGGTGCTGAGAGCAGAGCCCAGGTGGTGCCCTGGATCAGAGCATCAGGCACTGGTGACATTTCCATGACACCCCATATCAGATCTGGAGGCACACTGGGTGGGGAAACACTGCCATAGTCCCTGCTCTGCCTACCTGCTCCTGGGGAGGAGGAGGGGTACCAGACATGATCCATACTTCCGGCTTCCTCCAGGGATTAAGAAAAAGAAAAATTAAGCCCTGGCCAAGATTATATGTAGCACTATTAGGGAGAGCCTGGCCTACAGCTCCAGATGGAATTCTGCTTTCTCACGTGGGGCCAGGGCATCAGGCACCCTAGGAAAACCTTACAGCCTTGCCCCAGCCCCAGCCCCACCCTTCACATATCCAATTAAAAATTATGCATTTGTAATAAGATTTTACATGAGTCTTCTGAAGTAAAAATATTACCAAATGTTTACTATAATACATGCACTGCTGTGGTGCCAACCAGAAAATCTTGCAAAAAATAAAAATAAAAAGACACTTAGAACTTATATAGCATTAGGACTATTGTAACATGCACAGAGTATGGGCTTGGGCTTGGCACTCAGAAAGCCATGAGTAAATACATTACAGTTACAACATAATAAACCCATACCAAAACAGCACTAAGTGCCAACACTCAAATAGTAAGAACCCTAACCTATGAAAAGATAACACTGCAACTATTACAGCAGACCCTAAAACACCAATACACATCCTGTTAGGAAAAACAGAACAAGCCACACTGCTATAGGTCCCAACACAGAAACTGCACCCTAACAGCATATCTCATCTACAATTGACACAGGCAGAAAACAGACAGACCCTCACCAAATACAGAATAAAGGGACCATAAAGTATGAATAGAACTGAAAACCACAACAAGCCAGACTCAGTATGCAGTGCAACAATGGATAAAGAGAAACATTACAATTCCTCATAAAACATTAAAAAAAAATCAAGAAATATAAAATAATAGTAAAATCATACTAAAAGAAATGAACAAATATTTCCACACAGCTGATGATAGAACATCCAATAAATAAAAGCTAATTTGAAAATGTTTAAAATATTTCCCAAACACCAATAAAATATTTCAAAACAACAGATACATCAAATAACTAAGGATATAAATATCCAACAGTTGGGATACATCTGCTTCTAGTAACTATAAAATATAAATAGAAATGTGCAGACAAAAACTGAACAGGAAACCACAACAAGCCAGACACTGTATATGAAAAGCGGAAACATTACCATTCCTCACAAAACATCAAATAATAAAACCAAGAAATATAAAGTATAATAGTAAACTATACTAAAAAATGAACAAATATTTCAAAACAGATAACAAATATAAAATCCAATATTTAAAAACTTCATTTTTTAAAATTTACTGTTTTGAAATGGTTTTGGTGCTTGGAAGACACATCAAATAACACCCAATAATTAAAAATAAGGATTAAAAATCTTGAGCTCTCCATACCCTAGAAAGTTCAATTTCTAGTTACACTAAGTTTGTCATGGATTAGCAAACGAGAGGTGGATGCATAAACTTTCTCCTTCCTCCATCTCGCAAACACACAGTCAGACAGAAGCACACTCTCTCTCACACACACACACAGACGGAAGCACCTCCCTCTCTCACAGACACACAGAGAAAAGCACACTCCCTCTCTCACACAGACAGAAGCAGGCTCCTTCTCTCAGACAGAAGCACACGCCATCTCTCACACAGACAGAAGCATGTTCCTTCTCTCAGACAGAAGCACGCTCCTTCTCACACACAGAAACACCTTCCTCTCTCAAAGAAGCATGCTCCCTCTCTCACACAGACAGAAGTAAGCATGCTCCTTCTCTCAAACAGAAGCACACTCCATCTCTCACTCAGACAGAAGCACGCTTTTTCTTTCATCCAGATGCACACTCCCTCTCTCACACAGACAGAAGCACGCTCCTTCTCTCATACAGAAGCACGCTCCTTCTCACACAGACAAAAACACCTTCCTCTCTCACAGAAGATGCTCCCTCTTTCACACAGACAGAAGCACATTCCTTCTCATACAGAAACACACTCCATCTCTCACACAGACAGAAGCACGCTCCTTCTCTGACAGAAACATGCTCCCTCTCTCACACAGACAGAAACATGCTCCCTCTCTCTCACACAGACAGAAGTAAGCATGCTCCTTCTCTCAGACAGAGGCACACTCCATCTCTCACCCAGACAGAAGCACGCTCCTTCTCTCACACAGACAGAAGCACACTCCCTCTCATACAGAAGCACACTCCCTCTCACACAGAAGCACACTCCTTCGCTCACACAGAAAGAAGCACGCTCCTTCTCTCACACAGAAGCACGCTTCCTCTCTCACACAGACAGAAGCACGCTCTTTCTCTCGTACAGAAGCACGCTCCATCTCTCACACAGACAGAAGCACGCTCCTTCTCTCAGACAGAAGCACGCTCCTTCTCTCAGACAGAAGCTTGCTCCTTCTCTCATACAGAAACACGCTCCTTCTCTCATACACAAGCACACTCCATCTCTCACACAGACAGAAGCATGCTCCTTCTCTCACACAGATAGAAGCACGCTCCTTCTCTCAGACAGAAGCAGGCTCCCTCTCACAGACAGAAGCACCTCGCTCCCTCTCACAGACAGAAGCACTCTCACTCTCTCACAGACAGACAGAAGCAACTTCCTTGTATCTCCCTCCTACACACAGAGAGACTGAAGCATGCTCCCTCTCACTCAAACATGCACACACAAACACACACCTCTCTCTCACAACTATGCTTTAGTTTTTTTTGTCACCATGCAACCAGCCTCTTTCTCCTTTCTTTCAGCCCTACTGGACTGCAGTTCCTATCTTTGGCCCTGCCGGCCTCTCTCTGTTGAGCAGCTCTTTTTTTGGCTCTGCCGATGGTCCACAGCTGTTTTTACGGCCCCGCTGACCTGGACTCTGGTAGCAGCCTGCAGCTTCGGTCTTGGGACCTGGGGATTGAGGGGAAGGTGTCTTGTGCTGACTGAGGAGAACACGACCCACAGAGCATGTGGCCGCTGCACACAACACTAAGGCAGCCTTGAGAGGAAACAAAAGATGCTGCAGGTTGGTGTTGAGCACAGCAGCCCCGTGGGCATGGGGCCACTGAGACCAACACCAACCACATGGTTGGGCTGACTGACCCACCGGGACATGCCAGAAGCCCTGATAGGCCGATCTGCCCCTGCTCATGTACACACGCACACGCACAAACACACACACACACACACCTGTCAGGCGTCCTCCTTTCTTCTGTGCCTTGGCCGAGTCCACGCTGCTCATTTAATACCAGAGGGGGAAGTGGGAGGAAGCAGCCCTGCAACCATCAGATGCGTTCTGTTACCAAGCCTGTAGGCCTTTTTTCGGGCCACGTCATGTTGGGCTCCATCACGGCCCCACTGCGACGTATTGGGTTCCATCGTGGCCCTGCTGATATCTCCCTTGGGTCATGATAGGTTGGGCTCTGTCATGGCCCCACCAACATCTCTCTCGGGCCACATCGGATGTCACGGCCCCTCAAAAGACCTTGTTCCACAGCAATCCTTCAGCAGAAGTTGAGATGAAGACCATGTGACCAGTGTGACCAGTCCACCAGGAGATGCCAGGTCCCCCCGATAGGCCAATCTGCCCCTGCCAGGCACCACCGAGACCCTGGGAAAAAAATTGTTAAAATTGCAGTTTGTGGCTCCCTAGATAGTGAAGCATAAATTATTATATCCAAATTTATTACCTGTGCATTAATAGGTAACAGCCACCCATTCAGTATGGCGGAAGTTAATAACAGAGGAAAGGTAGATTTCCTCTCCAATAAAACCTCTCTTCTTTGCGGGTTGAGTTTAACTTATTTGCGCTCAGTCATTCTGATACTTTGGATTAACAAAAATTTAGGTTATCCAATGCCACTTGTCTATTAGCATGAAGGGTGAGTCAAAAGTATACATTGTCAGTGTATATGACAGGTCGTATAAATTTGTTATGCACCCAAGTTACCAGTTTTCAAATAAACCCAGCAAAACTATCCGCACACAATTACACCTGCTTTTCTGTGCGTGCATTTTTTAAATCTAAAAGTATGCATTTAAGTCTCAGCCCTGTCCAGTCTCTCCTCTATGTGCATAAAAGTACATGCACACAATGTATGTGTGTGTGTGTTTAATTTACACATGCATTGGTCACAAATTTTCCAAAAGGGCCATTTCTATGTTACCCCGAGCCAAGGGGATTTTCAAAAGGACTTCTACAAGTAATTTTCAAACAGCCCACACAGTGGTAAAGTTTGGGTGTACATGCAGACTTTACCGAGGGTTTTCAAAGCAAGCTTGCGCGCATGGTCGCTTTGGAAATACATGGGTAATTGGCCAAGTTTGCATGTGCACACATTCATCTGCGTAAAGTTACACGTCCTCTTTGGAAGATGTGAATTCCACATGCACGCTCATGCACAGGCCTCGTGAAAGCAAAAATAGTTGTATGTCTGTGCTGATTCTGCCCCCAGCTCCACCCCCAGAATGCTTCTCCTTAGTGCACGTAAAAGTGCACTCAAAATCAGGTCACACATGGTGAGCCCAGGTCAATTTTAGTGCAGTCATTTATGCCCATAGAACCAGATTTCATGTGCATGACAGGCTTTGAAAGTTACCCCTCTTATGTAGCAGATCCCCAAATGATTTTAAATAAATGTTATATAAGATCCGTTCTATTAAATAGATCCTTGGGAAGTCACATTCTGAAACTTCCAGGGATGAGATGGGCAGTTGCCCAAGTTTACTCTCTATGATTTATCCGATAGACAGGAAAGTGAACCACTTCAAAATCACGCTTCCCAAGGTTCTTTCTGTCTATGAAGTGGCTAAGTAGTATCCCACAGTCGATTGTGTCGAATACAGCTGTGACATAGCACATAATCCACCATCTTGTCTAATCCTCTCCTTAGCTCATTTGTCAAAGCTACTAACCGTAATTCCTCTACTATGATCTTGCCTGAAACCAGATTAGTAGGAAATAAAACATCATTAAATTTCAGAACATCTTGTAGCTGCACGTCCACAGCCTACCAAATAACCTTTCCGAGAAAGAAAACCACTGTTGATTTAAAACAAGTTGGCAATATTCCGAAAGTGAGGAGAGGACTATTTGCTTAAAAGGTCTTGTGTTTCTTTCCGATGCCGAGAAGCACGGAATCAAGCAAGCCAAGTTGTAGACATTCTGTTTCTCAAGATCTTATCTATCTTATCATGACTCAGTAGTACACAGGTTTAGAAAAGAATTGCCTGATCATTATCAGCTATTCTATTGACTGAGAAAGGTGTGCCTGAACTATCAAATTCATCAGTTCTGCAAACTTACTTCAATCCAACTTTATGCTAACATCATCATGCAATTGAACAGATGGTAAAAACAATTAATTATTAACTAGCTGCAAGAGCTGCTTTATATGATTTGTAGAGCCAGGGAGGAAGGCAGAAAAATAAGCTTTCAGTCAAAATAACAAATAATTTACAGGTTTTAAGATGTTCTGTGCACTGGAATTTGGTATCATCATTTTGATATTTCTGCCAGTGCCTCTCGTAGCCTCCTACCATGGTGTTTCAGCTTCCTCAGCTCTTTTGAATATTAGGGAGAAGCCCACCTTGGTAAACAATGAACTTTAATTGGTGCTATTTTGATCAACAGCCTTTGTAAACTTTTGCTGTCATAATTCTGTCTTTTTTTTTTTTTTTTTACGATACTGGGTCAGACCAAGGGTCCATCAAGCCCAGCATCCTGTCTCCAACAGTGGCCAATCCAGGCCATAAGAACCTGGCAAGTACCCAAAAACTAAGTCTATTCCATGTTACCGTTGCTAATGGCAGTGGCTATTCTCTAAGTGAACTTAATAGCAGGTAAAGGACTTCTCCTCCAAGAACTTATCCAATCCTTTTTTAAATATAGCTATACTAACTGCACTAACCACATCCTCTGGCAACAAATTCCAAAGTTTAATTGTGCGTTGAGTAAAAAAAGAACTTCCTCCGATTAGTTTTAAAAGTGCCACATTCTAACTTCATGGAGTGCCCCCTAGTCTTTTATTATCCGAAAGAGTAAATAGCCGATTCACATCTACCCGTTCTAGACCTCTCATGATTTTAAACACCTCTATCATATTTATTTATTTTATTTATTTATAGGTTCTTCTATACCGCGGTACGTATAGCAATACATCACCTCGGTTTACAGTGAAACATTAATTTAGCAACAGGCTTTACATGTAACAGTATAAAATAAACAGTAAAACAATTAATAGCAACAGGATATCCCCCCTCAGCCGTCTCTTCTCCAAGCTGAAAAGTCCTAACCTCTTTAGTCTTTCCTCATAGGGAAGCTGTTCCATTCCCCTTATCATTTTGGTAGCCCTTCTCTGTACCTTCTCCATCGCAATTATATCTTTTTTGAGATGCGGCGACCAGAATTGTACACAGTATTCAAGGTGCGGTCTCACCATGGAGCGATACAGAAGCATTATGACATTTTCTGTTTTATTCACCATTCCCTTTCTAATAATTCCCAACATTCTGTTTGTTTTTTGAATGCCGCAGCACACTGAGCCGAAGATTTCAATGTGTTATCCACTATGACGCCTAGATCTCTTTCTTGGGTTGTAGCACCTAATATGGAACCCAACATTGTATAACTATAGCATGGGCTACCTTTCTCTACATGCATCACCTTGCACTTATCCACATTAAATTTCATCTGCCATTTGAATGCCCAATTTTCCAGTCTCACAAGGTCTTCCTGCAATTTATCACAATCTGCTTGTGATTTAACTACTCTGAACAATTTTGTGTCATCTGCAAATTTGATTATCTCACTCATCATATTTCTTTCCAGATCATTTATAAATATATTGAAAAGTAAGGGTCCCAATACAGATCCCTGAGGCACTCCACTGAGAAAATTGTCCATTTAATCCTACTCTCTGTTTCCTGTCTTTTAGCCAGTTTGCAATCCACGAAAGGACATCGCCACCTATCCCATGACCTTTTTCTTTTCCTAGAAGCCTCTCATGAGGAACTTTGTCAAACGCCTTCTGAAAATCCAAGTATACTACATCTACCAGTTCACCTTTATCCACATGTTTATTAACTCCTTCAAAAAAGTGAAGCAGATTTGTGAGGCAAGACTTGCCCTGGGTAAAGCTATGCTGACTTTGTTCCATTAAACCATGTCTTTCTATATGTTCTGTGATTTTGATGTTTAGAACACTTTCCACTATTTTTCCTGGCACTGAAGTCAGGCTAACTGGTCTGTAGTTTCCCGGATCGCCCCTGGAGCCCTTTTTAAATATTGGGGTTACATTTGCTATCCTCCAGTCTTCAGGTACAATGGATGATTTTAATGATAGGTTACAAATTTTTACTAATAGGTCTGAAATTTCATTTTTTAGTTCCTTCAGAACTCTGGGGTGTATACCATCCGGTCCGGGTGATTTACTACTCTTCAGTTTGTCAATCAGGTCTACCACATCTTCTAGGTTCACCGTGATTTGATTCAGTCCATCTGAATCATTACCCATGAAAACCTTCTCCAGTACGGGTACCTCCCCAACATCCTCTTCAGTAAACACCGAAGCAAAGAAATCATTTAATCTTTTCGCAATGGCCTTATCTTCTCTAAGTGCCCCTTTAACCCGTCGATCATCTAATGGTCCAACTGACTCCCTCACAGGCTTTCTGCTTCGGATATATTTTAAAAAGTTTTTACTGTGAGTTTTTGCCTTTACGGCCAACTTCTTTTCAAATTCTCTTTTAGCTTGTCTTATCACTGTCTTACATTTAACTTGCCAATGTTTATGCTTTATCCTATTTTCTTCTGTTGGATCCTTCTTCCAATTTTTGAATGAAGATCTTTTGGCTAAAATAGCTTCTTTCACCTCCCCTTTTAACCATGCCAGTAATCGTTTTGCCTTCTTTCCACCTTTCTTAATGTGTGGAATACATCTGGACTATGCTTCTAGAATGGTATTTTTTTAACAATGACCACGCCTCTTGGACATTTTTTACTCTTGTAGCTTCTCCTTTCAGTTTTTTTCTAACAATTTTTCTCAATTTATCAAAGTTTCCCTTTTGAAAGTCTAGCACGAGAGCCGTGGATTTGCACACTGTTCCTCTTCCAGTCATTAATTACACTTGAACCATTTAAAAATTAGACACAAAAAAAATGAATTTTCAAAGAGTTATTGTTGCGGGAGCGCTAGGGAGCAGTCCCGATTCTGGGGAGATGGTGTGCCCTTAGGCCACAGCACGGCCCCAGAGGGTGAACTCTGGAGAAGCGACGAGGCAGGCAGAGCGCATCCAAGCATGGGCGGTCTCGGAACCCTGACCTCTGCTGATCCCAAACGCACCAGAAGATACCCAACAACGCAATGCTGGTCTCTGGGGTAGCCCTCCAGCCATTCGATAGCCCATTCGGACCTGCTGCCTGGGAACGGCAGGTGCAACAGGATGGACAGAGGTCGAGGACAGTGGATGGCACTGAAACAAGGATGAGACGTAGGTACTTGGAGACTAGGATGAGACGAGGCACTTGGTCGAGAGAAGGCATTTGGAGACTAGGTCGAAGTTTCAGGAGACTTGGAAGACTCGGACAAGGATTCAGGATGCTTGGAAGACTCTGACAAGGATTCAGGATATAGGCACTAGTACAGGTTGAGTACTGCACTGCAGCACGCCCTACACAGCCACCCATGGCTGTTTGCGGACCACGCCAGAAGCGAAGCAGACTCCAGGCGAGGAAGTGAAGACTTGGAACCAAAAACATGTCAAAGATTCAGGAGAGGCCTGCACTGAGGTGCGCCCTACACAGCTGCCTGTGGCTGGCTGTGGACCATGCTGAAGCGGAACAGGTTCTGGCTTGAGTCTTGGGCATGGACAGCAACAGGTACAAGGTACTCCGAAGACCGGGAACAGGATTCAAGATTCAGGATTCAAGACTCAGAACTTTGATTCAGGAACAGACCTCAGCAATAAAAACAGGCACCTTCCGGAGATTTGCGCTGCAGACATGAACATAGGCCTTGTGCCACGAAGCATGCTGCTACACAGCTCCCCATGGGCTGGTCACAGACCATGACGTGGCACGCCAGGAAAGGTGAACAGGTAGGAACCTGGAAGCAAGACGAAGACATGGAGATGAGGACATCAGGATTAGGACTGGAACGTGGAACATCTGGAGTCAGGAACATCTGGAGACAGGACAGACGAGGACGCAGGATCCGACGAGAGACCAGGAACCACAGACGAAGACAAGGGAGCTCCCACAAAGAACAGAGGACCTTGAAGAAGTGAAGGTGGACCTCAGAGCCTCCTGGAACGAAGAGCTGGAACAGACAAGGAATCCAGGAGTGGACTGGCTCCTTGCAAAGGCAACAAGGGACTGACGAGGAGCCCTTTTATAGGCCTGAAGAGAAGACACCCAGATGACATCATCAGGCGGGGCTGCGGGGCTTTTCCCGGGCCCTTTAAATACTCAGGAGAGGCACGGCCGCACGCCTAGAGAGAGGCCAGGACCGGGGACAGTAGTGATGGCGTCCATGCCACGAAGAACCAGGCTCCATGCCACGAAGAAGAAACTTGGCGGCGGCAGCCTCTGGGGGCCATGGGATAGGAGGGTGGTGGCAGCCACCAAGCCACGGGGAACAGACGGCAGCGGCGCTCTGGCCACACCAGAGATGGCAGTGGCGGCAGCTCTGCCCGCCGCGAAGAACAGGCAGCAGTGCTCAGGCCGTGTTTGGAGGTGGCAGCGATGGTGGCAGCTCTGCCTGCTGTGGGGAACAGACGGCGGCGGCACTCGGCCCGCAAGCAGACGCGGCGGCCCGCAAGCAGACGGCCCGCAAGCAGACGGCAGCAGCACTCGGCCCGCAAGCAGCGTTGTAACAGTTAATGTAAAAATTAGCATTTCCACATGTAAGTAGCACCTACTCGCATGTATGCTATTTTATAAACATCAAGCACAGGCATATTTTTGTTTTTGTGTGCACGTATACGCACATGAAAAGGGGCATTCTGAAGCGGGGCCAACATTTACATGCATAAGTGGCTATTTTAAGAGAAACACGCATAGATTTGCCAAATTACATGTGTAACTTTATACCTGTTAATTATCTTGCATAAGGGATATTAAATGTGTTTATGGGGTACTATTGACCAAGTAGGAGATCTGGGTGAGAGTTCAGTCTAAAGAACCAGGAGGGTCTTGATGACCTGAAGAAGGACTGGGCGACCGGGTGGAGTAACTGGTAAAACTGGCAATTTCAATTACGCATGCATATTTTAAAGTGTATCGACTTACATGTATAAAACCCAATTTATGCAAGTCCTATTTTATTTTCAAGCATAAAATATACGTATGCATTTTTTTTTTTTTTAAATGGAGAGGAAAGATGCGCACCTACAATGCATTGAAATGCTCGCTTTCAATATACTGCATGGTTACCCGTAAGCATGCATACATGCAAATATTTTGGGGGTGGCATATGCATATTTTATAATATGCAAATATCTGATGAGGTCTTTAAGATCATGAGAGGTCTTGAACAAGTAGATGTGACTCGATTATTTTCACTTTCGAATAATAGAAGGACTAGGGGGCATTCCATGAAGTTAGCAAGTAGCACATTTAAGACTAATCGGAGAAAATTCTTTTTCACTCAACGCACAATAAAGCTCTGGAATTTGTTGCCAGAGGATGTGGTTAGTGCAGTTAGTGTAGCTGGTTTCAAAAAAGGTTTGGATAAGTTCTTGGAGGAGAAGTCCATTAATGACTATTAATCAATTTTACTTAGGGAATAGCCACTGCTATTAATTGCATCAGTAGCATGGGATCTTCTTAGTGTTTGGTTAATTGCCAGGTTCTTGTGGCCTGGTTTGGCCTCTGTTGGAAACAGGATGCTGGGCTTGATGGACCCTTGGTCTGACCCAGCATAGCAATTTCTTATGTTCTTTTGTTCTTATGTTCTTATGATGTGCTTGGGTTGTAAAATACTAGCGTAGAGCTATTTGCGGTCATGTATGAGTGTATATGCCGCCACGTGTAGTTGTTTGATAGTAATCCTCAAATTCTCCCACGGCAAAGATCAAATCTCAGAAGTCAGTTTAATTGTGGACAGGATTTTAGT
This sequence comes from Rhinatrema bivittatum, assembly GCF_901001135.1. NCBI lineage: Eukaryota > Metazoa > Chordata > Amphibia > Gymnophiona > Rhinatrematidae > Rhinatrema > Rhinatrema bivittatum. Next base: position 31,552,061 of record NC_042631.1, read on the forward strand.
AATAGCCTTGAACTTATTTTTTTCTGTGAACAAACAACTTTAAATTAAAGGTAATCAGAAAATGATGTGACATTTAAATTAGACTAATCTTTAACTCCCTGATTTTCACTGTTGACTTTTTTGGTACCAGAACGAAAAATAAGATTGAGTGTTCCCTGTCAAACCAGTTGACTCCCTAATCAATTGATTTAACTCTAAATAACACAGTATCATCAGAAAAGCTAATTCTGTTCCTGTGGTTCAGAATCAATATGTAGATTTAAATCACTGAGAACAAGTCTCAGGAACCTTAGGGCACTTCCTCATCTGCAGTAACTTACAGTAAATCTGGTAGCAAAGCTCTTGGATCTGAAGGAGGAACCCGACAGATAAGAGACATCCACTGAAACCTTAGGAACCACATTTTACCAAGCAACATTCAGAAGCCAGTAGTTGTGGCATCATTATTTTGATAACTTTCAAAGCATCACACACACGTCTTGCAGCTCTGCAGAAGGAAAAACCCTCAAGCCTCACCAATGGCTGGCAACAATGCATTCCTCCTTTGCCTAACATGTATATTCTTTGCCTTCTCTCCCATAGGTGATAAAAACTACTCCTCAAAACCTGGGTTTCATGATCCCCCTAGCATACATTGAATGTTCTGTAGATGAGTGAACGCTATACAAGGTACGTAGGCAGACCCAGGGTTGGATTCCAGGAAAATATCAGTCCTCGTACATTTTCTCTGCAGCACGTATCTCAACAGCTCTCTAAAGCATGCCAAATTGACTCTGGAACCTGGCAGAATTAAGCCTAAATATCTCCATAATAAATTACATATTTTTTCTAAATAACTAAGAAATAGAGCACGCACTAGACCAGAAATGAGTAAACAAAGCTGTAGACCCCATTCCATCCATTCAAATCAGTTAACATCAGGGCCAGTGCGTCCATTAGGCAAACTTAGGTGGTCGTCTATGACGCCGACCCTTGGGGGGCACCAAAGAGCAGCCAGGTGGTGCCACGAGTGGCTCCACTCACGGCAGAGGAGTAAAGATTTGGGATATCTACATTGAATATGCATAAGACAATTGCAAATATATATCTCATGCATATTCATTGTGGATGTCCTCTAAACCCAAATGATTGTGGAGTCAATAACAGATTTTGGAGGAGTGGGAGTGGAGGAGTAGCCTAGTGGTTAGAGCAGCAAGCTATGACTTGGACCCAGGCAAGTCACTTTACCCTCTGTTGCCTCAAGTACAAAATTAGATTGTAAACCCTGTGGGGATAGGGAAATATAGTGCCTCAATGTAATCTGCTTTGATGTACACTTTGAAGTGCAGAAAAGCGGAATATAAAAAAACCCTCTGTATTAGAATTTTGTTTTGGAGGGGACAACACATAAAGATTCAGTGGTCTGCAAGCAACGTGTGCTGCTCGCAACCCTGAGAAGCATACAGCGGGTGGCGCGAACGAGGTAGGCCCGAGACTGGCGGGGGTAGCGTGAACGGGGTGGATATGGGGCGGCTTGAATGAGGGGAAGGGCTGGCACAAGGAGAAGTCACGTAGGGCACCCACTACCCTTGCACCGATCCTGGTTAACATACACACACACAAATATCCTACTCTGGCCAACCAAGCAGTTTTTGAACTAGTATTGAGACAACTACACTGCCAGCCAGTGTCAAACATATATACATGCTCAGTCACACAAACAGATTTATAGATTGCAGAAACTTTATATACACTGACACACACACTCTTTCTCAGACACATTCTCACAGACACACAGATAAACCCACACACTAAGAGTGAGAGTGTGTGTGTATGTAAGTGTCTGTGTGTGTGTCAGAGAGACACCCACACACGCACTCTCCCTCTGACACAAAGTGTATGTATAGGTATGTGTTGCTCTCTGTGTGACACAGACACACACTCTCTCTAACACGCTATTGCTGTGCTGCTGCTTATGTGCTCACACAGGGGCGGATTTTAAAAGGGTTACACACGTAACCCTTAAAAAAAAACCCTGCGCGCGCCGAGCCTATTTTACATAGGCTCAGCGGTGCGCGCAAGCCCCGGGATGTGCATAAGTCCCGGGGCTTTGCTAGGGGGGCGTGTCGGGGCGGCGCGATGTTTGGGGCGTTCCAGGAGGCATTCCTGGGGGTGTGGTGCCGGCCCGGGAGTGTTCCGGGGGCGTGGCCAAGGCCTCCGGACCAGCCACCTGGTCAGGTGATGGCGTGCCAGCGGGCCATCAGCGCGTGCAAGTTATGCCTGCTTTGGGCAGGCATAACTTGTGCGATAAAGGTAGGGGGGTTTAGATAGGGCTGGGGGGGTGGGTTAGGTAGGGGAAGGTGGGGGGAGGCAGAAGGAAAGTTCCCTCCGAGGCCGCTCTGATTTCTGAGCGGCCTTGGAGGGAACGGGCAGCGCGTGCAGGGCTCAGCGCGCGCAAGGTACACAGATGTGAATCCCCTTGCGCACGCCGACCCTGGATTTTAAAAGATACGCGCGGCTACGCACGAATCTATTAAAATCTGCTGTACTTTTGTTTGCGCCTGGTGCGCAAACAAAAGTACGCGCTCCCTCTTTTTTTTTAAATGTACCCTACAGTGTGTGCTCCCACTCCAGCACTATTGCATCATAGTTTAAAGTTCTTGCTTGCTGCCAGCCCTTCCTCATTCTGCAGCAGCCTCCTCCTTTTCCAATTCCACTCTGAGGCTTGCTGGTTCCACAGCTGCTTCTCTCAGAGCTCAGTCCAGTCACCTCAGACAGAAGCCTCCCCAATACTGCATAGGCACTTCCTCCTGGCTTACCCCCTCCCTTCCTGTGCCTGTAGCTCGTCACCTCAGACAGAAGCCTCCCCAACACCGCACAGGTACTTCCTCCTGGCTCACTCTCTCTCTTCCTGTGCCTGTAGCTTGCCTCCACTTCTCCGCCATCCTCCCACCACTCCAGTGCATTCCTGTTAACCGCATGCTACACAGTTTCCTGCTTTTATGGTCCCCAGGCTTGACTGCCTACCTACTCCAGGGGATAGGGGACCAGAAGTGATTCATACTTTTCCTTGGGCTTATAAAAAGAAAAACGTAAGCCCTAGCCGAGACACATGAGTGTGTTTTTAGAGTGTTCAGGTAAGGGTCCGAGTAGGTAACACAAAGAACAGCCATATTGAATGTATTTATAAGAAATAGTTTGTTAATAAATGATAATTAAATGTAGAGATTGACTTCAGGACCTCTGATTTGTGGTGTGATTTATATTAAGTTTTCGGAGAGCATGCAGGTGTGTTGACCATACGAGACAAGGGAAAGCCACTAAAACAGCTACAGATGGGAATCCAGTTTTCTCTTGTGGAGCCAGTGCAGCCAGGGCTGGTGCAAGGGTAATTTACAATAGATTTTACATGAAAAAGAACCTTCAAAGAACAGTCTTCTAAGGTAAAAATATCACATAAAACATGCATATTATTTACATGCACTACTATGGCACCAACCAGAAAACTCTGCAAAAAAGCCACCAGCAGCTATATGGTATTACAGTTTAATGTAGTGGGTGTTGGGTGTGGGCTCATCCTTCAGAAAGCTTTGAGTAACTTGACTTGCAATATAGTAAACCTCCCATATGAAAAGAACACTAACTACCAGCACTCAAACAGTAATAACCCAACCTATGAAAAGGCAGCACTGAAAATATTACATCAGACCCTAAATCACCAATACATCTGCTTTTAGGAAAACAGAACGAGCCAAGATGTTATAGATCCCTGCACAGAAACTACACATCTACAAAATCATGAAAGGACTTGAACAAGTTAATGTAAATCGGTTATTTACTCTCTCAGATAATATAAGGACTAGGGGGCATTCCATGAAGTTAGCAAGTTGCTCATTTAAAACAAATCAGACATTTCTTTTTCACTCAGCGCATAGTTAAGATCTGGAATTCATTGCCAGAGGATGTGGTTACAGCAGTTAGTGTAAGTGGTTTAAAAAAGGTTTGTATAAGTTCCTAGAGGATAAATCCATAAACTGCTATGACGGTAATTAATAAGCAATAGTTGCTTGTGATCTATCTAATGTTTGGGTACTTGCCAGGTACTTGTGACTTGGATTGGCCACTGTTGGAAACAGGCTGCTGGGCTTGATGGACCCTTGGTCTGACCCAGTATGGCATTTCTTATGTTCTTATGTTTCATTTAAGCTGAGCGCGTGAGCAATTGCTCATACATTTTAGAGCATTGCTCACAGGTTTTACATGATTGCACACATACATTGCTCTTTGTGATATATACAGAAATGGAACACTAATGTTGGCACTTAAAAATTGTTGGTTTAAAAAATTGTTGCTCACATGAAAAAAAAATTTGCACACACCTAGTCACTCCTTGGAGGAAGCATTGCTACACGCTAGCAGAATACCTCACCTCAGTCACACATTAAAACACAGACAGACCCTCACCAAATACAAAATGAAGAGATTATAAAATATAAATAGAAACATGCAGACAAAAACTGAACTTGAAACCGCAACAAGCCGGACTCTGTATGGAATGTAAAAACAAATACCATTCCTCACTAAACATTATTCTCCAGCTCCTCCTCTCTCACTGTATGGGAATTGAGCTCCACTCCTCTCTTTCCCTGTGCTCGTCAGCTCTGTCCCCCTCTCTCTCTCTCTGAATAGTCAATCCACTCTCTCTCTGCTACACCTGAGCTCAGCATGTCCTCTCTACTATCACCACACATCTCAATTACGCACTTCCTACACTTTACACTATTTCCCAATCCTTGGATGGACTTTTTCTATTTAGCTCCTATATGGAGTTTGATACTGTACATATGCTGGCACCATTCAACTATTTGTCCCCAAAAAGAAACCTGACCATACACACTCTAGTTAGTGATACACTGTCTGGATGAAGTTGGATGCTGTTAAGCAGACTGACATTAGAAATCAGCAAGACCGAAGCCACCATTCTTAGTAGATTCCCTAAAGCTAATTTTCTGATAGAAATTTTACTTGAAAGCAATGCAATTCAGATTATCTATCAGTTGAAGAATCTAGGCATAATTTATAAAACCAATCTGTTATTCTACTGACAGGTGAAAAGGGTGAAAACTTCCTGTTATAAACTGCATTTTCCATTTACGGATTTCCGTACTGTCTTGCCGTCATCATTTTTTTTTTCAGGCCTAGACTACAGTAATTCAGTTTACATTGGGATCTCTAACATTATCTTGCAGTTTATACAAAACGCATCTGCCCGTGTGCATGTCTTCGCGATCATATAACACAGGTATTAGAATCTTTATATTGGCTTCCAATAGTATGGAAGATAAAATTCAAAGTTGTTACTATTATATATAAGGAAGGCAGTAAATAAACAAGCACCTCTGTGCATTAGTTCGACCTTAAAAATTTGTCGACCTTCGTGCACACGTTGATCAATCGGCCTGGGGCTATTAGACATTCTCTCTCCAAAACTTGTCCAAGGCTCGTGAGAGAGCCCTTTCGGTGGCCGGTCACAGGGCTTAATTTGTGGGGGAATGGCCTAGAATGCAGCTCCGGCACTCCTTTTCAGACTGAAGAGAGAAGGGGTAACGGGGATATTCGGTTCCAGCCCCTTTCCCCCTCTAGGCAGCCTGCACAGATGAGGGGGATAAGGCCTGAAGCAGACAGAGCAGCACTCTTGCCCCTGTTGCTCTGGTCCCTCCCCTCCTTGACTTTCAGGGAAGCGGAGAGGAGAGTGTGATCCTAAAGCAGTCACTGCAGCACCTGGAACAGACTCAAAATAAAAAGGGGCTTGAATTAGCACAAGCTTTAATCTTGTGAGCAGCAATGCCAATCGTCAATACTTCAGCTATGCTACTGCTCACAAGTTTCAAACTTCTGCTAAATGAACGCCATTTTGTGTCTGTTACCTCGGGCTTAATTTATGGCTGCACAACCTTTTTTTTTTTTCCCCTGGGATCTGAGGATGTGGAACAGAAGCCAATAGTGTAAATCAGTTCAAGTGGGCGAAGGATGGCTGGAGGTTGAACACAGGGGTGGGCTGGGGAAGAGGATAAGGAGGAGGAAGTGTTTGGGAGAAAGTTCCTGGCTCCACCCCTTCTGATGTCACCCCTGGCCATGACCCTGATCCTTGACCTCTCCCCCCACCTTGCCAACCAGTTCCACAGTTACACTTCCTTTTTCACTACAAATCAAGCCCTGGGCTGGCCCAGATCTGTAGGAATACATTACCGGTTCGTTCATTTCATGCTTTGAAACTTTTAAGAAATAACTAAAAGCTTATTTCTTTAAACAAGCATTCGAGTGATAACACTGTGGAATTTTTTTTCTAAGTAGACTTCCTGCTATTGATCTGATCAATATTTATGGTCTATTTGTTAGGATGTGATTTTTAAATTATGTATATTAATATGTAACTCACCTTGAATTGTGGAGAGCATGAGTAGTAAAAGTTTTTTTATTATTATTATTATTAATTAATTAATTAATGTAACTCTGAATCTGGTGAACTTCAAGGAGTTCCTTTTTGAAAAATAAGCGGGAGGAACATGTTGGAACATGAAAGGAGGCAAAACGAATATCCAATTGTAAAATGATATATTTAGGCTCATGATGAAGCGGGTAACGTGAAACTTTGGCTGTCGTTGAGCTAACTAAGACGAGTGTCTTGGATATTCAACTCTCTTAGTTTTCCTCCACTGAGATATTTGATGCTTTAAGATGTTTTTCAAAGATGGTGGGGGAGGTATGATTTACATTATCAAAAGCCGCAAATGATTGAATAGAATGGGCGGTCTCTAACTTAATTGCAGAAACACGCTGACAGGCTTGCTGATGCATATTTATGCAACAGTAATAGCAAAATGAATAGTTTGTATTTTTTTTTTATTTTTTTCGGAGTTAACCTCATATAAAATGGCGGAACTATCTGGCTGGCTCCAGCCAGCCAGATAGTTCCGCTGCACCGCATATATATGATAAGTGCTACCTTTATATTACTGCCTTACAAAAACGTAAACTGGAGTAACCTATGACAAAAATGTAAACTGGAGTAACCTATGATTATAATAGTGACGGTTTGGTATCTAAATGGTATCGAAGTGACCGCACAAGTACTATATGGCTGACAGGGCATTTTGAATTGAACAAAGCCCGCCATTTTATATGAGGTTAACTCCGAAAAAAATAAAAAAAAAATACAAACTATTCATTTTGCTATTACTGTTGCATAAATATGATGATATTTTGAAAATAATTATATAAGAGTTCATCATACATTTGCAGTTATTGTTCTAGTGTCAAATAGGCTTGCTGATGCGGCATTAATATTAATAACATTTATATTGTGATAGATTATTTAAGAAGTACAATTCAAAAAATAAAAAATAATAAGTGACATATATTTTTTGGCACCTACACAGTGAAGTTACGTTGCATTTCCCTTTTGTTGTGAACTTCAAGGAGTCACAGGACTTGCCTTCTATACCAGGGTTAAGTCTCTATAAATATTATTCAATTTTGTTTTACCCTGAACGGTGAATTCTCTGTATGGGGAAGGATAAACCTCCAAAGCCCTGTCAGTTAAGTGTACTCTCTTTTTCTGAGTGCCAATAAATGTGAGATACTGTAGTAGTATTACAACACAAAATGTTCCCAAGGCATTGGTTCAGATATGTAGAACATGGTACTTGAATGAAGTCTTTCAGATAATTTCCATAATCTATTTCTAATTAGTAACAGCCCAATATTTAAAAAGAAAACTAGATAACTTCTCTGGGTAAAGATAACCAGATAGGTTATCAGGGATATTCATCAAGAATAAACATCCTACTGAATATTCCCTTAGAAAGTTATCCAGTTACCTTTAGCTGATAACTTTAAATCTAACAAGCTATCATTGAATATCGCCAGTTAGATGTAAAAGTTATCCAGGTATGTGCACCCAGATAAGTTTAGGATTCACTGCCAATCTTTAAAAGATTATAGCTGGTTAAGTGGCAATTACATGTTAAAAATAAATCAGCTTTACAGGCCCTAGTGGCCTAATTCCCCATCCCAATGTAAAAAAAAAACATGGGCTCTGCCAGCCCCAGCCTCCCATCCTCCATCCCCAATCCCATGAAAACAAACTTTAAAAATGTAATTGACCGAAGTCTCACTCTCCAGCCCCCCACCCTGGTTTGCAAAAATAAAATTGCTGTGGCCCCCCTTCTTTTCCTCCTCCCTCTCCCAGTCACTACATCCCTAATGCTCCCATTCACCTACAGGAAATATCCCAATTCTTGCTAAAAGACAAGCAGCTAAGAAAGGCTCTCTGACATCAGTAAAAATGGATATTGACCTATTGACCTATTTGGGCTATTGGGCTATTGACCTATTTGGGCTATGCAGAGAAAAAAATGGACATTGCCTGTTCTGCCATGGGCAGCCAAAAGGAAACTCTGCAGTGCTGTGTATGTAACTAAACCCAATGGATTTATTAACCTTCCTAGCCAAGCTGGAGCCAACTGAGGCCAAGAAAAGATAATGGACATGTGGTGTTGTGTGGGAATCTGTACCAGAAAAGCATTAGGGGCCTCTTTTTATGGTTAGTCCCTGTCAAATGTGAGCAACTGTCATTCATCAGAACTGTCCACTTGATGAACCTGGAGGTGAGACAAAGGACTGATAAAAGCATGGGAAGGTCTGCTAATTAAAAGCTTTAATTATGCATTCACCTGACAATGCCTGAGCTGCTGAATTATGCATAGGTAAACCCTTAAAAATTCCTCAGGGCTGTCCCGCCTTCCAGCTGTCACAGTCGTTAAGAACATAAGAATATAAGAAATTGCCATGCTGGGTCAGACCAAGGGTCCATCAAGCCCAGCATGGTGTTTCCAACAGAGGCCAAAACCAGGCCACAAGAACCTGGCAAGTACCCAAACACTAAGAAGATCCCATGCTACTGATGCAATTAATAGCAGTGGCTATTCACTAAGTAAAATTGATTAATAGCCATTAATGGACTTCTCCTCCAAGAACTTATCCAAACCTTTTTTGAACCCATTGTCAGCCAATCAAGACCCATTTGAAAAGAAGGATGCAGCATGTCTGCTATTGTTTTCCCTCGTGCATCATGGGCCAACGTGACTTGTGGAGACAAGGTCTAGGAGACTTGAGAGTTGAACAGTCTGCCGCTTCAGTGGCCATGATTGTCCTCTCTGCCTCTGTGCCTGAGACCTGTGAAGAAAGAGAGAGCTCCTGACCAACCCCTGAGAGCGTGAACTGTTGCCCACCGCATAGTAAAGACCTGGGCTCCATTTCCTACCCCAAGGGTTAGTAGGGTAGTGCTTATTAGCATTCAAATGTAAGTCTCTGCTAAATAAATGTGAGGTTAACATTAACTAATTAGTTGTAATATGATAAGTGCCAGATGTGAATATGCTTTTGTAAATATTGTTTTCTTATTGTCTGTGTCCCTAATTGACTGTGTGTATCCTGAAGAAGTGTTAAGCTTAGCCCTGTACAACTTAAATAAAGGAGATTTGTTTTTCTTCAGAGAGTTGGATAATTTTTCTAACAAACAAACAGGAAGGCCACTGGTAAATAGTAGATACATTCATAAAGGGATGTGGGGTTGGAATTCATAGCTCATCTCCCTACATATACAATGGAGGATTCTGGATTGAGATGGCATAATTTATGCAAACTTTCCTGAAGAAATTACAGGGAAACAGTATATCTTGAGTTTTTACATGAGATTGATTTATGTATGTCCTGGAAAGAAAATCATAGTAGCTGACAGGGAAAGAGTTAAGCTGTTAACCAGAATGAATGCAGAGACATTTTCCCAGGCAACATGGCTACATGCTGAGAGACTCTAGCTTGTAATAAAGGCAGGAATGCTAGCTTTGCTGTGTGAAATACTAGGAAAACCAGCAGAGCAGTTTGCTGAGATATTTATCTGTCCCTTTATAGCTGTGAAAGGCTAACAGGGCAAAATTCCAGAGAAAAGTGCTGCAGGTTGCTTCCAAAGGCTCAGGGAATGAACCAATGCAGTAGTTTTTTTTTCTAGAACTTAAATCTTCCTAAATTGAAAGAGATTCAGAGAGGAGTTTTAAACTCCAACCTCCAAGAGCAGGAAATTTTGGAAGTCATTCAAGCTTTGAAGTTAGGCAAGGCTTCTGGGCCAGATGGTTTTGGTCCAGAATTTTACAATTAATTAGGACATTATGTATCTATACCATTGAAAGAGATGTTTCTTTGGCACGGCAGCGAGATGCTTTTGAATTAGGACATAATTTGGATACAATCATATTTATTTATTTTATTTATTTATTCAACATTTTTATATACCGACATTCGTTAATAACATCACATCGGTTACCATTAAACAGAAATGCAGCCATAGAGGCTTTACAGTATTACCTAAGCTAGGGAAAAATCATTTACTTCCCTGAATGGTATCGGCCCATTTCCCTCCTCAATCAGCATATTAAAATACTGGCAGAGGTTCTGGCCAACAGGCTGGGTAGAGTAATCCAAGACTTGGTAACTCATGATCAAACAGGATTTATTAAAGGACATCGTTCAACCACTAATATTTTTAAAAACAGTATTAGCACTGTGGGGTGAACATCATAATAATCACGGAGGATTACTAGTTGGCTTGCGTTTGGAGAAAGCCTTCGACCATGTCAAATGGTCATATTTATGGTATATTTTACAGGACTACGGCTTTCCTGAACATTTCCTTAGTTGGGTAAAAATACTGGGGTAGATTTTTAAAGTTATGCATGGGCGTAGATTTGTTCATGCAACCCGGCACGAACAAATCTACGCCCGATTTTATAACATGCACGCGCTGCCATGTGCATGTTATAAAATCCAGGGTCAGCGCACACAGGGGAGTGCACAATTGTGCAACCTGCATGCGCAGAGCCCAGCAGTCTGCTTCCGTTCCCTTTTTTCCAGCCCCCCCACCTTCCCCTCCCTTCACCTACCTAACCCACCCCCCAGCCCTAACTAAATCCCTCCCCACCTTTGTGTGTGCCGGCAGGCTGCTGGCGTGCCATTCCCCGGCCCGGGGGCTGGTTCGGAGACCTTGATCATGCCCCCGGAACGTCTCCAGGCTGGCACCACGCCCACGGCCCCGCCCCCGGAATGCCCCTAAATGCCGACGCGCCCCCGACACGCCCCCCAAGCAAAGCCCCGGGACTTACGTGTGTCCTGGGCCTTTGCACGTGCCGGTGGCCTATGCAACATAGGCGCGCGTAAATCCGGCTGGATTTATGTGCGCAGGGCTTTTAAAATCTGCCCCACTATATGCAACACCAAAAGCTCAATTTTTAGTCAATGGCATGTAATCTTCCACATTTCCAAACTTGAGGGTACTAGACAAGGATGCCCACTATCACCACTGCTTTATGCACGTTTTTTGGAACCATTAGCTATAAAATTACACAAGATGCAAAAGTTTGTGGACATTTATATAGGAAAGAATTAAAACTTAGTCTATTTGCAGATGATGTGCTTTTATTTTTAGGAAACCCAGAGCAATGCTTGTAGCAAGGGATTCACTCTATTCAAACATTTGGGACTTTTTCAGGTCTGAAAATAAATTATGGAAAGTCTGAAGCCTACCCGTTGATTCCAGCCTTGAAAGACACTTTGAAGTCACCGTTTCTCTTCAAATGGTCTTTGACAGCTTTAAAATACTTAGGTGTTCAACTGGCTCACACTGAGGAAGAGTTATACTAATTGAATATTGTGCAGTCATTGTCAGATTGCAAGACTTGAATTACTAAGTGGATGGACTATCTTTTATGGGCAGATGTGCAATAGTTAAAATGGTAATTTTACCAGAAAATGTTATATGTGATGCAGATGCTCCCATTAAGGATTCAAGCGAAGGAAATTTCAGGTCTGCCATAATAGGCTTTATTTAGAAAAAAAAAAAAGAGCAAGAATTAATTATACTTTACTGTGTAAAGAAAAAAAACAGGGAGATCAAGCATTACCTTCCTTGAGAGCATGCAATGTAGAAGCTTTATTGCACTTTATACAAGATTGGGTATCATTACAAGCTAAATCTGATCCGCACCAACTGTAATAGAGTTGATTAAGCCCTGGACCCCAATTAATTTATTGCATCGCTCACATCCACAAGCATTATCATTGGACCGTTGGGGATTTTGGTTTAAAGCTATTCATAAAGGCTGGAAGTGGTGGAGAGCAGCTAATAAACTCTCCTCTAATATACCTCCTTTTCTAATGTTGGTGGGCAATCCAGATTTCCCAAGTGGAATGGATTTTGGAGTGTACAAACTATAGAGGAATAGGGGATTGTACTGTACAGGGCAACCGGTGGATCCTGAAACTTGTCATATTTCCTCTTTTCAAAGAGGAATGGGAATATCCTAAAAGAAAATTTTTATGCCTATCTGCAATCAGACATTACTGTCTTCCCTTAAAGAATAATAACTTGCAATCTTTGGCATTTACCGAAGCTGAAGAAGCTTTTTTTTTTTTTTACACAACCCTAACATTATGCAAACTTGGCATTTGGATGATGCATATTAAAAATGCATTGCCTGATACTGCTATGCCAGAGATTAGCCAAATTATGGGGCAAGAGTTTAGGGATCCTCTTACAGGCCCAGGAGTTAAAAGCAGCATTTACAGCACTGTATGTATAGATAAGAACATAAGAACATAAGAACATGCCATACTGGGTCAGACCAAGGGTCCATCAAGCCCAGCATCCTGTTTCCAACAGTGGCCAATCCAGGCCATAAGAACCTGGCAAGTACCCAAAAAACTAAGTCTATTCCATGTTACTATTACTAGTAATAGCAGTGGCTAATTTCTAAGTCAACTTAATTAATAGCAGGTAATGGACTTCTCCTCCAAGAACTTATTCAATTCTTTTTTAAACACAGCTATACTGACTGCACTAACCACATCCTCTGGCAACAAATTCCAAAGTTTAATTGTGTGTTGAGTGAAAAAGAACTTTCTCCGATTAGTTTTAAATGTGCCACGTGCTAACTTCATGGAGTGCCCCCTAGTCTTTCTATTATCCGAAAGTGTAAATAACTGATTCACATCTACCCATTCTAGACCTCTCATGATTTTAAACACCTCTATCATATCCCCCCTCAGCCGTCTCTTCTCCAAGCTGAAAAGTCCTCTTTAGTCTTTCCTCATAGGGGAGCTGTTCCATTCCCCGTATCATTTTGGTAGCCTTCTCTGTATCTTCTCCATCGCAATTATATCTTTTTTGAGATGCGGCGACCAGAATTGTACACAGTATTCAAGGTACAGTCTCACCATGGAGCGATACAGAGGCATTATGACATTTTCCGTTTTATTCACCATTCCCTTTCTAATAATTCCCAACATTCTGTTTGCTTTTTTGACTGCCGCAGCACACTGAACCGATGATTTCAATGTGTTATCCACTATGATGCCTAGATCTCTTTCTTGGGTATCCACACTTATCCACATTAAATTTCATCTGCCATTTTGATGCCCAATTTTCCAGTCTCACAAGGTCTTCCTGCAATTTATCACAATCTGCTTGTGATTTAATTACTCTGAACAATTTTGTATCATCTGCAAATTTGATTGCCTCACTCGTCGTATTTCTTTCCAGATCATTTATAAATATATTGAAAAGTAAGGGTCCCAATACAGATCCCTGAGGCACTCCACTGCCCACTCCCTTCCACTGAGAAAATTGTCCATTTAATCCTACTCTCTGTTTCCTGTCTTTTAGCCAGTTTGTAATCCTCGAAAGGACATCACCACCTATCCCATGACTTTTTACTTTTCCTAGAAGCCTCTCATGAGGAACTTTGTCAAACGCCTTCTGAAAATCAGATAGCTTAGAACTGGTTGCCCTGCGAGAAGTACAGTTCAAAATTCTTCATAGGATATATCTTTCCAGATCTTTGGGTGCTAAGATGAAATTTTGGGTTTCTGATATTTACTTAAAAAGTAATACTGTGACAGGTGATTTGTGTCATATGTTCACGAATTGTTCTAAGCTATGTGATTTTTGGAATTTCATTCACAACCTCCTATCCAAATTGCTGAATACTACAGTACTTTGAGATGGAATGGCAGGATGTTATACTTATTTGATAATAAAAAAGTATTGCCAAAAGAGGGAGCCAAAGTGCTTAGTACAGCATTAACATTGGCCAAAAAAGTTATCCTTTTGAATTGGTACAATGAAGACCCACCCAGTATATCGATTTGGAAATCAGAAATGAGAAACTATGCTACTATGGAGAAAACATAGTAAAAAAAATGTATAGTGGATTTTCTACACAATGCGGAGAGGTATGATCTTGGCGAAGCCCAGTACTTAGCGGGAGGGAGAGAGAGTGGATTTTTTTTCCGGCTACTTTTAAATTTTTTTCTCTTAATACCAAGGGGCTCAACCACCCGAGTAAACGCAGATTACTTTTCAAAGAGCTAGACTGTCTGCAGGTTGATACCTTTTTACAAGAAACCCATCTGAGGAAGCGTTACCTGGGTCTTATGAAACATCCTAAATTTTCCTATCAATACTGGGCAGCAGCCACATCCTCCTCGAAATACTCAGGAGTGGGTATCTTAATTCACAAAGATCTCCATTTCGAGTTTAAGGATCTTTATATGGATCCCATGGGCAGAATGTTATTGTTGAAAATCTCATTGGGGGGGGACTCTTTTCACTGATATCCATATACGGGCCTAACATACATAAAGCAGAATTCTATAGTTCTCTGAATCAAACGTTGGCGTCTAGAGTGGAAGGCTGACTAATTTTTGGTGGGGACTTTAATCTAACACTTGAACCTAGAAGGGATACTTCCACTGGAGCTAGTTCTGACCTTAAAGTGACTAGAAAGGAACTTAAACGCCTGATGTGTGATACTGGTGTTACAGATATATGGAGATCATGTTTCCCAAAGTCCAGGAATTACACCTTCTATTCTTCCCCACATGGAAGTTATTCTAGGATTGATATGTTTATGTGTAGCAGAGGTTTGATGCCAAGGATTAAGGAAGTTGATATAGAAGCCATTTTATGGTCAGACCATGCCACCATATGGTTTACTTTACAGTTTACGGACTATGACAGGGGTGCGAGATTTTGGAAGTTTAATGAATCTCTGCTGGAGGACTCGAGTTTTGTATCTCAAATAGAGAAGGATATTCAGGATTATCTAATACTTAATGACAATGGGGAGGTTAACCCTGTGACTGTTTGGGAATGCTTAAAAGCTGTCTTAAGGGGCAAGTTCATAGTGCGTGCCTCATTCCTTAAAAAATGAAGGGAGAAAGAACGCGCCCAATTGGTGCTTCAACTTAAAGATCTAGAGAAAACTCATAAAAAGACACCGACTCATAGGGATCCCTTGCCGCCATGGAGGCTGTTCGGACCGCATAGCTTTCTTGGATGCTGCAGCTATCGCTTATCAGCTAGAAAGGACACAGCAAAAATATTTTGAGGGAGGCAATAAGGCCGGGAAGATCCTTGCCCATATGTTAAAGCGTAGACAAGATCAGTCCACAATTGTTAAAATTAAAAGTCAGGAGGGCATTATGTTATCCGACAATAAAGCCATTAGACAGTGCTTTCAACAATTCTACTCCGAGTTGTACTCTGCTGATAGCAATATTACCCAGAGTGCCATAGAGGAATACTTGAAGAACTCCTACTTGCAAGTACTTGAGCCCTCGCAGCAGTTTATACTAAATAAGGATATTACGGAAATAGAAATTAAAATGGCCATCAAAGATTTGAAACCTGGAAAATCACCAGGTTTAGATGGTTATACGGGTGCTTTTATCAACAATTTGTGTCCCTTCTTGCCCCGGTGTTAGTCAAATTTTTTAAGTCATTAAAAGAGGGAATGCCACTTTCCACATCTGCTAACACAGCAGGCATAGCGATATTAGACAAACCAGGCAGGGATCCCACTGTTATGCTCGGTCTTGTGAACCCTTGGGCCGACGTGAGGATGGAATACCTTGCGGAAGTTCCGTAGGCTCTCACGCCGGGTGGCAAGGTAGAACAAGAGGCGGGACCAGCTGGCCCTTGGCACTGGGGCTGAGGCGAATATGGAGGCGATGAAGCGACAAGAAGGGGCGCTGTGTCTTCACCACTGGTGGTCTGCGGTCCCCCCGGGAGGAGCCCGTAGGGACCCGACCGCTGGGACTTAGGTGGACCTAGGGAGGTCAGAGCAATGGTGCAAAGGCCAACTGGAGCTTCACCCTGGAAGCCCGCGGTCCCCCCAGGAGGAGCCCGTAGGGACCCGGGCCGCTGGGACTTAGGTGGGCCTTTGGGTGACGGAGTCTTGGAGGAGTCCTAGGTCGAGTGCCAGAGGGTCGTCGCTCACCAGTGCGAAGTCGTGCACCAGAGAATCACCGTAAGCCAATCCGAAGTCAGGAACCAGAGAATCACCGTAAGCCAATCCGAAGTCAGGAACCAGAGAATCACCAGGACGTAACAGGAGCAAGAGGCAGGAACTCACCGAAGCAAGCAGACTCAAACAACACTCGCAAGAGACGTTGCCAAGTCAAGGAATGAGCAGAGGAAGCCTCCCTATATACTTCCTCTGCTCTGGATCATTGGAAACAGGTGAGTCTAGTTAAAGGGACCAGGTTCCTTCAAATGCAAATGAGTTGACGGCGGCCATCTTGGATCTCATGGCGGCGGCCATCTTTGATCTCCCCGGTGGAGGAGAGACGCCGCTGAGGGAAGCAGGACGGCTTCTCCTGCAGTGGACAGCACGGCCTGAGTCGGAGCCCTCCCCCGGGACTTTCCTGGCGCTGAGAGTCAGGTAGGGGAACGCGGTCGTGGGGCGCCACGGCCGCGGAACACAACACCCATGGTGTGTGGTTCTTATAGACCAATTTCTCTCATCAATATTGACTTGAAAATACTTGCCAAAATTTTAGCCAACCGTCTGAATGGTTTTATTGCCCAAATTATCCACTCTGATCAGGCAGGTTTTATTCCGGGATGCCAGGCCAGTGACAATGTACATAAAATCCTGGACATGATTTGG
The DNA here is from genome assembly GCF_901001135.1 of Rhinatrema bivittatum. Taxonomy (NCBI): domain Eukaryota; kingdom Metazoa; phylum Chordata; class Amphibia; order Gymnophiona; family Rhinatrematidae; genus Rhinatrema; species Rhinatrema bivittatum. The sequence continues at coordinate 31,569,106 of NC_042631.1, forward strand.
TGGGTTAAAAAACATCAGATACTGACGGTGGTTCTCTCGGTTGACGCCGAGAAAGCCTTCGATATGGTTCATTGGCCATACTTGTTTGCTTACTAAAACGGTTGCAATTTGGGGATAATTTTATTCAATGGCTTCAACAACTGTACACTAACCCCTTGGCTTGCATTAAGATAAATGGGGGCTACTCACACAATTTTTGTGTACAAAGAGGTACTAGACAGGGTTGCCCTCTGTCACCTCTTTTATTCGCCATCTTTTTAGAGCCATTTGCAAACCATATAAGATGGAACTCGAAGATACATGGCATACAAGTAGGCACCTTCGCTTCAAAATTATCGCTTTTCGCTGACGATATATTGATTATGGTTACTGATCCTGAAACTTCCCTCACACTGTTATCACAGGCCCTCGAGGGTTTTAGCAAGGTGTCGGGCTTCCGCATTAATTGGGAGAAATCGGAAATTCTCAATATAAATATTTCTCCTATTGTGGAGATTTCTTTGCGGGAGAGCATCCGATTTCTATGGGCCCATAATCATATAAAATATTTAGGAGTCTACATTAGTGCCACCCAGGATTTATTCCAACTCAATTACGATAAGTTGTGGGCTATTATTACTAGGGATCTAGAGGAATGGAATCGCTATAGGATATCATGGTTTGGTAGAATCGCTGCAGTGAAAATGACAATATTATCCAAAATACTCTACTTATTTCAAACACTCCCAATCGCTCTTCCTAAGAAGAGTCTACTTAAATGGCAAAAGAGGCTCTTGCTCTACATTTGGGGTAGCAGGAGGCCCAGAATAACACGTACAATACTCTATAAATCCAAAATTCATGGGGGACTGGGAGTACCTAACTTGGAGCGATATTTCTTGGCGGCTAGATTTAAAACTCTGGTGGAATGGAATAGGAGCAATTTACAGAAACCCTGGGTATTGTTCAGTCAACAACTTGTGAACCAAATCCCTTTGTCTAGCTTTCTCTGGCAACCTAAAAAGACCTGGATGATTCAACCCCAGGCAGTGTTACTGCCATCTATGCTATTACCTTTACAGCTTTGGGAATCTAAGAAGTCTGTGTTAGTGGGATCTCTAGAATATCACCATAGCACTTATCTCTATGCCAACTCCTCATTCACACCGGAGTTCAAGAGCCCTGCATTTCAGGGATGGGCTAGAAAGGGGATACAATCCTGGGGCCAAATTTGGGGAACACACGGTCTGTTAAGCTTCCCAGATTTACAACAGAAATATGATCTTTCGAACTCTGACCTTTTTTTGTATTTACAATTTCCCCACTTTGCACATTCTAATCAGCTCCAAGGGTACCTCTTACAGGTGAAATTTGATTTTGAGCTCTTATGTCAAAATACTCACCAAACAGCCAAGCTACTTTCGAATGTATATACATTCCCGGGAAAAGAGAACTTTTTTAAACCCAATTAAGTCGTAGCCTGGGAAACAGATTTGAATATATCTTTATCTCCCTCAGTAATGCCAATTGGTAATGTGTTTTCTCTATTTTAAAACAGCCATGTTTTGAGTTTCTTTAAAAAGAAACTCAAAACATGGCTGTTCGGCCGAGCCTTTCCGTGCGCCTAGACAATAACTGCATCATTGAACTTTAATCTATTATTTCGTCACGCCTCAAATTAATTCACAAAGATGTCATAATCTTCAGAAGTTGCCTTAGAGATCGGCTATTCTAGCCACTCTCTCTCTCTGTATAAAGTATTCCTATTGTTTGCATACTTTTGTTTTCCCCCTTTCTTTTCACTATCCCCAGTTGCTCGCCCTTGTTATAATGTAACTTTTGACTCTGCCACTTTCTGCTCCGTACTGATATGTTTATTGACTATGTTATTGTTCAAAACTTTTGTTCGATGTAAACCGAATTGATTTGATCTGTATCAAGAAATTCGGTATAGAAAAGCCTTAAATAAATAAATAAATAAATCTCAACGAGACTGGGAAGAGATATTTTCAAACACTGGCAAGGGCTTAATAGCAGCACATATGATTGAAAACTCTTGGAAACTAGTGTTGAGATGGTATTACTCTCCAGTATGATTACATCGTATGTCACCATTGATCTCCGAATATTGCTCGAGAGGGTGCCTCACAATTGGTAGTTTTTTCCATATGTGGTGAGACTGTCCAGTGTTGCATCCGTTGTGATCCGAGGTGGAAGTGTGGTTAACTCAGATACACAGAACTGGCATTCGTATCCTACCACAACAGGCCTTATTAGGATTTCCATTATTCCAGGGGAAGGACAAGTTTAATACACTGGTAAACTTCATTTTCTCAGCCACTAGGATTGAAATTGCAAGACACTGGAAATCCCCCCAGGTTCCCTCACTAGCTGTAGTCCAATTTAAAGTTGAGCTAATTTACCGTCTGGCAGAAATCACAGCCCATCTTAGGAAAAATCTGGGAAGATTCCGGGATACTTGGCATAAGTACTGTCTTTGGAAGAAGGGCATGGGTATCTCTACCTAAAATTATGTGGAGGTCTTTGCCTTGTAGGGATGGACTTTGCCCCACCCTCTATATCCTTAGTTCATTCCACAAATATCAGCTATCTATTATGATGTTTACCTCTTTCTATTCTTTGGCTATTCAGGCTGCGGTATGATGTATCACCTTTGTAATTCTTGTGCGAGTTAGGGGGGGGGTGGTATGTTGAGTTTTATATATAGGTACAATGTGTAACAACAAAATAAGGACACAGGTTTATTGGTGTCATCTCTTTAATGCCTTTTATTATTATTCTTTACATTTCTTTTAGTATTGATGATGGTTCTTCATGTAAATTTTGTATACTGGGTCCTCTATCTTTATAACTCTTGCCTTTTGTAATGTTGCAAATTTCAACAATAAAAAAGTTTAAATAAAAAAAAAACAAAAAACATATAGTGGAAACCCACTGTACCTGTTGAAACAGAGAGCTTATTGTCAATTGTGGTCCAAAGTATTACGACTGTTAGAACAAATAGACATTGGCACTTTTATAAGTCAGCCCTTGCATCACGATTATTCTTATTTATATGAGGATGGATGACTGGGTGTGAATGGGTTCTGCAAGTGGTTTATACGGAAAAGAGCAGGGAGAAAAGAAAATCATATTATGATTTTTGGTATGTTACATCATTGTTGTTGGATATAATAGCCTGTTGCATTTTGCATGCACAAACTTATTTTGTACTTTTGTAATAATTGCTTCAATTAAAAAAAAAACTGACAGACGTTTAACAAAGTGGAGAGGCCACGTCTGTGGATGTCCAGCTAGCAGACACGCAGGTTCTACAGGCACCTCCAGTGCTGAGCAGTAAAAATAAAAAACCAAGCCTCACTTGTCAGTGAGTCCCTCTCTCACAAAATGAGAGACAGGGTCGAACTGGATGCCATGAGACATCGTAATACCCTGGCAGAGATACCGGGACAAGTAATTAACATTATGTGGAGAAATTGGATATGAAAAGCAAACTCCACAGATTATATCACCCACAGTTATCCGGCCAGGTAGAGAGAGCACCGAAGGCTAAGATCAACATTCTAAAGACGTATAGGGTAGATTTTAAAAGCCCTGTGCGCGTAAATTCCGGGGTTTACGCGCGTGTCCGGGCCTTGCGAGCACCGGGCGAATTTTCAAAGGGGCCTGGCCACACGCGTAAACCCTGGTACGCGCACAAGTGCCGGGGCTCTTCAAAAGTGCAAGCCGAGGAGCAGGGTCTGGGCAGGCCAGGACACTGCCATTTTACGCTGTACTGGGGAAGCGCGCACCGGCAGCTGGCCCGTATACATACATTGCTTCTGCTCACAAGGACAGTGAGTAAACAAATAAAAATATGAGGGCTAGCTAGTTAGGAATTAGGGGTCAGGGTGGAGAGGGGAAAGGAAAGGAAGCAGACTGGGAGAAAACTCGGGGAGGCCTGATTGCTACGCCGCATACTGGATCTGATTTTAAAAAGCATTTACATGCGTAAAACTGGGTTTTACGCATGTAAATGCACTTTACTCGAGTAAGTGGGTTTTTGAAAATTGCTACAATATATGCCATTGACTTGTCTATAGGATTTACTCACATAAGTGCACTTTACTTGAGTAAATGGCTTTTGAAAATTGCTACAATAGTAGCTACATTTACGCATGTAACTCCTTTTGAAAATTACCCCCACTATTACAAAATTCACCCCCCCCCCCCCCGCGCGCGTGCAGATTATAAAATCCGGCATGCATGTGCACGCGGCCCATGGATTTTATAGCATGCACGTGTTACAAAATCAGCTCGTCCATGAGTGCGCACCGGGAAGCGCGCACACATGGCTGTACACGCACACGTTTTAAAATCTATCCCTAGGTGTTCACATGAGGTAAGGATTGGGAGGTAAAATTGCCCCTGGTGCTGATGACAAACAGAGCCACGTCCTACTGTCTTATGGGTTTTCACTGATGTTCTGATGTCCGGTAGAGAAGTGGTCTTGCCCATGCACTTGCTTTACAGGACGCAGGATGCTAATTTGGCTACTGCCACCCCACACCCCAGTATGTTACCTATGTGCGGGAACATTTATAAAGTACCTTGGCGCTGCCAGAAGTGAGAAAGCCTATCATGATTTAAAGCTACCTCTGAAGAGTATGAAATTGGAGACTAGGTCTTCTATTATAGTAGTAAAAGCAGAGCCAAAAGAAAGTTTTGCCTAGCTGGAAAGGACCTTTTGTAATGGTGGATAAGGTTTTACCCGTCACATACCTTATCTGAAATAAGATGAATCCAGGTGATGAAGACCTCCTTAAACTGGTCCACATTAACCAGCTGAGACCTGTCACCCTTGTAAAGTAGCGGATCGCAATATTGTGTCCCTTGATGCTGACACTAACGAAGAAAAGAGAAGCGGTTCTCGACTTTTAGATGAAGAGCGATTTTTCTCAGTGCTGTCGCTGACAGAAGCAGATGCTGCCAAGCTGGTCAAACCTGGCCCTCTGCCGGCATCGCGATGCAAGAACTCCAAACGTCCTCGTTCCCTCGTCCAGACTGTCCACCCAGAAATGTTTGCATCGTATGCAGTGGCGTAGCCACGGGTGGGCCTGGGTGGGCAGGTGCCCACCCAACTTAGACCCAGGCCCACCCAACTGGCACCGGAACTGCAAGGCTGTCGCGGGATCCCATCCCCGCGACAGCGAACAAGAGAACCCACGCCTCGCGCGCCATCATGGCACACATGGGGAAGCGCTGCTGCGGCCGTATGGCCAACCGGTCTTCCTGTTGAGGGGGGGGGGGAGTGGAAGCGCCGAGCGCAGCTTCCGCTTCCTCCCCCCAATGCAAGAAGATCAGCTGCCTCTCCTGCTGCCACCCGTTCTCCTGCTATCTTCGGACCAAACGGCCTGCCGAACTTCCTGTTTGGGGGAGCGGAAGCGCCGCGCACAGCTTCCGCTTTCTCCCCCAAAGCAGGAAGATCAGCTGCCTCTCCTGCTGCCACCGGCCTCCTGCTATCTTCGGGCGTCGGGCCGATCTTCCTGCTTGGGGGGGGGGGGGGAGGGAGGAAGCGGACATTGTGCGCTGCGCTTCCGCTCCCCCCCCCCCCCGACAGGAAGTTCGGCGGGCAGTACGGCCCGACGCCCGAAGATAGCAGGAGGCCGGTGGCAGCAGGAGAGGCAGCTGATCTTCCTGTTCTCGGGGAGAAAGCGGAAGCTATGCACGTGCTTGAATGTGTATGTGTGGATGAGAATGGGAGTGTGTGTGGGTGAAAACTGGAGCCTGGGTGTGTATGTGGGTGAGAATGGAAGCTTGAATATGTGGGTGAATGGGAGCTCGAATGTGTGTATGTGTGGTTGAGAATGGGAGCCTGGGTTTGTGGGTGGGTGAGAATGGGAGCTTGAATGTGTGTATATATGGGTGAGAATGAGAGCCTGGGTTTGTGTGGGTGGGTGAGAATGGAAGCTTGAATATGTGGATAAGAATGGGTGCTTGAATGTGTGTATGTGTGGGTGAGAATAGTACCTTAAATGTGTATATGTATGGATGAGAATGGGAGCTTGAATATGTGTGGGTGAGACTGGGAGCATGGGTTTGTGGGTGAGAATGGGAGTCTGGGTTTATGTGTGTGGGTGAGAATGGGTGCCTGGATGTGCGTCTGTGTGTGCATAAGAATATAAGCCTGGGGAGGGGTGAGAAAGTGAGAACTTGAATGTGAGCTTGGGGGGGGGGAGAGCATATGAGAGTGAGAGCTTGAGTGTGTGAGAGGGAGTCTGTGAGAGAAAGCGTGTATGTGTGTATGTGTATGTGTGTATGTGTGTGTGTGTGTGTGTGTGGAAGGGAAGAAGACAGTAATAGAAGAAAGACACTGAAAAGGAATTAGGAAATGAGCTATAAGGGAAAAAATGGGAAAAAGAGACCAGGACCAACTGATTAGAAAAATACAAAGATCAGACAACAAAGGTAAAAATATATATCTATATTTTGAGATGTTAGCAATTTAAATATAAGCAACACAACCGCTCTCTCAAAATTTATGGACAGGTAGGAGCCGTGTATAAAATCGTAATAATAAGAAGGCTAAAGTACCACAAATCACCGTGAATTATGTTTGTATCATTAAGTAAACCTCATACTTAGGCGTAGATGTGAATGCTGTGCTGCATAATTTGGCATTATTTATCAGTAAAAAAACAACTAGTAGACCTGCATGCCTACAGCCCACCCATGTTAACCTTGTGCCCACCCAAAAAATCAATTCTGGCTACGCCACTGGTCGTATGTCCCCAGCACCGATCCAGAAACATTTTAACCTCTAACATCCAATCGCTTGCAACCTTGAGTGTGGTTGAAGGGCTACATAAAGTACGCCACTCTTCCAGACTCTCCCCAATGACTTATTTAGTGAACTGGACAACAGTATTAGCAATTTAATGAAAGGACAGAATCACACTATGTGTAAGGAGAATTTTATATACAAAATGGGCCTGGCATATTTATAACCTAATATCTCAATGTTTAGAAAAGGGACACTCTGATTACAGTGTACACAAAAAGTCATAGGTAATGTCTTTCTCACATACTTGTAACTCTGCACAGTTTACTAAGAACTTTCCTGTTCAGTTTACTATCAACTGGACCACAGTAATGTCCTGTATCATTCACAATGTTTCTAAAAGCCCCTGTAGGAATGGTGCTTGGGATATTCCTCCTATATTACCTTTAATGTTATGATTATGATAAATGTCTGCCCCTAGTAAAACTGAAGCATACTGGTCTGATTACACACATACTCAGCAAGGTTTACCTGACTGTGGTTCTTCTTTTTGGGTTCCTGTGGCACCTTTGTTTATGAGTCATATGTTTACACATAAACATTCATACCATAATAAGCGTGCCACGCTGGAGGAAGCTATCACTCTATCTGAAAGGGATAGCTTTATTGCAGCTTCAGCACTCATATTTGGAGCTGGCCATAGTACAGCCAGATTAGCTACAAGTATCCTGCGTCTCCAAGTTATAGTAGAATTATTTAAAAACACTAAGGTAGAAACATTGAAACATACTGCCATTAAACTAACAGAAGTGAGAGCTACTTTACAAGATCATAGATTGGCTCTTGATTTGCTGTTAATGGTACATGGTGGTTTATGTCATACTCTCCAAACCACTTATGGTCATCAGTGTTACTTAGAAGTTACTGATTGTACCCCAAAAATTCTTAACTTAACCAAACATTTAGAAGAAAATTACAATTTGCCCTCTGACTGGTTAGCTGAACCAGAATGGTTCTTTATGGGAACCAATTAAAGGATGGGGAACAAAATTATTAATCTATTTCCTCACAGAACTTGCATGTTGCATTGCAGTAGTGTTACGGCCCCGGGGCATGGCCCAGGACCTGCACCTACCAGGCGGCCCGGTCCGGCCGCAGGAACGCCGTTGCTTCGGTCTCCTCAACCTGAGGAGCGGCCCTCCGTGGCGTTCTGCCTCGCAGGGAGACGCCGACGTCGATCCGCGGCTGGCCCTGCCCCTAAGCGCTAGGGCTGCAGATTTAAAGGGGCCAGTGCGGGAATCCTGGACAGCTCCATTGCTGACGTCAGACACTGCCGGGCTATTTAAACCCTGAGGAACAGAATACGGAGTAGCCGAACGTCCTTCTAGTCCTTTATTAATTGCCCGACTCTAGGCCTGAGTTTCGCCCGAAAAGGGCTGCTTCAGGGGCTCTAAAAATAAATAAATAAATAATAATAAGGGTATTTAATCAATTCTCTAGCTGTAAAATATAATTAATTAAAATAAATTAAAATAAATTAAAATTGAATAAAATAGACGCAAGACAAGCTCTAAAGAAACATTCAAATTGTACAATGATAAATAATTAAAGACAGAAATTAAATGGAGGTACTAACTGTAAAATACAGCAAGATTAAGATATAAAACAGCCTAAAACAGGTGTCTAAAATGTTCTTGATGTATCTCCTTATTTTATTAAATATTATAAATCAATACTTGAGGGTCATACCTGGATAGGCTTTGAAATGTCACGTGCTTAGGTAAACTCGATCAGTACGAATACATCACAGGCTTAAATATAAAAACAACTGTTAGTATAAAAAATGATGGTAAAATGGGTGTTGGAGAATAATAATTTTATGGGTCATAATTACCTCACTTAGGTATCGTCAATGAGCTAGAATAGCCATCGTTGGAGACCCAAATTTTCCTGGATCAGACGTTGCCACTGAAGCAAGACCAGGACGGTCCGAAACACGATCGTGTTGGGACGGTTAAAATGATGAGTATACCGTTGGGATCTTCACAATAGATGAGTATTATGAGTGACTAATCGAGCTATAAAGTGGTCTTACAATTTGAGAATTTGGCTCTGTTCAAAAATTGGTGCGATATGGTGATGCACATAATGATCAATAACGATTTGGGTCTATAAATGTTTTACAGAAAAGAAAAAACTCAAAAAAATTTTCAAAAAATTTGCCTCGTGATTAATAAAGTAATTTTGGACCTGTACACTACAAGTGAGTCTGTATGTGTAACAGACTCATGTAGATCAGAGGTCCTACAAATACATAATTAATTGCAATTAGTGATTTCATGTGGTTCCACATTGTCATTGTTGAAAATTAGGATACCAGTTGCCTTTGTTTAGTTTGATGTGTGTGTTGATATTACTCACAACATTTAGTAAACTCAGTTTTGTTTTTGCAATATTTGCTAATGCGTGTTCTATGACATAATATACCTCTCACACACACACGTGCACACACTATTTTGCTTCCCCAGATCTCATTGCAGTGGCTCTTGCTAAAATTACCTGAAATATTATTGAGCCTATCCAGATCCCGTTTGCTTGTTATATGGGTAATGCTAAGGAGTGGATTTTAAAAGGGTTATGCGTGTAATATACGCGCATAACCCTTTTAAACCCGCTGCTGTGTGCACCAAGCCTATTTTGGATATGCCCGGCAACGCACGCAAGCCCCGGGACGCGCATCTGTCCCGGGACTTTGAAAAAGGGACGGGGTGGGGCACCGGTCCGGGGGCAGTCCGAGGGCGGTCCACGGGCAGGACCGAGGCCTCCGGCACAGCAGCCTTGCCGGGGGATAACGCGCCGGCAGCTGGCCACAGGCAGGCGAAACCACAGTCAGGTGTAAATAGGAAAATAAAGGTGGGGGGGGGATTTAGGTAGGGCTGGGGGGCGGGTTAGATAGGGGAAGGGAGGGGAAGGTGGGGGGGAGCAGAAGGAAAGTTCCCTCCGAGGCCGCTCCAATTTTGGAGCGGCCTCGGAGGGAACGAGGTAACCCATCGGGGCTCCCCTAGGGCTCGGCGCATGCAAGATGCACAAGTGTGCACCCCCTTGCTCACGCCGACCCCGGATTTTAGAACATACGTGCATGTTATAAAATTGGGCGTAGATTTGTGAGCGCCAGGTTGCGCGCACAAATCTACGCCCGCGCATAGCTACTAAAATCTGGCCCTATATGTGTCGACTTAGAATATTGAGGTTACTTATGTGCTACATTTACCTTTCATACTGCCTGAGAATGTGTACCAAGTGAAACAAATGGTTGACACAGGAGCTTGGACAGACAATTTATACCTGTGTGTAGATACCTGTCATTTTGGGCCTACCAAAGGGATAACCCACAGCAATATATAGTTCCCCAAGAACAAAAAGGACATACATTGGCTGGGTCCTGGTAAGCCTTTCCTGAAAAAAACAAATGAAGCTCTGTGTGGTTTGCCTCCTGATAATGTCTGAGAGATGTGTAAGATTACCATAACCAAGTATGTTGAATTCTCTGTGACTAAGGTTGCTGAGGTAGATAATGTTTGGTTGGTTAGCACCTCACTGCAGGAAATCACTATTTATAACACTCCCCACTTGAGTCCCTGAAATGTACTTTAACTTGGCACTTGTGCTACCATGGGGGTTATTCAGGAATGAGCCATGCACAATCATGAGATTATTGCATTACACTTAGATTAGAAGTGAGTATATATTTGCTCACACATTCTCCAGTTCTAAGGTTGCCCTCACTACCTCATGTCCTTACATGCATGGTGTGACCTATGATTTCCATTTCTTCCTTTCCTTCCTCATTGCTATTACTATCCTTTCTTCTCTCTTGTTTTATTACATTATTATTATTGTTTTATTATTTTTATGATTTTTATGATTTTGATTCCCATTATCATTTTCATTTCATTATTGTTGTTCTATTTATTATTGCCTTATCATCAGGGCTATGGCTTGTTGTTTATTCATGTCATCTAGCTGAGTCTTGTGGAGTTAGCCTGATTGTTAGGTTTTAACAGTGGGGTGCCTCCTTGACAGCCCCTCCCTGTTGAAAAGGGGAAAAAAAAAAGTAGGAAATATCCCAATTCAAACAGCTATAAAGGGCTCTCTGATGTCAGTAAATATGGATATTGACCTGTTTGGGCTATGCACAGCTAAATGCAGAGAAAAAAATGGACAAGCCTGTTTTGCCATGGGCAACCAAAAAGAAAATCTGCAGTTGAATAAGAATCAAATTCAGCTCTTTTCAGCATGAAAATCAAGCCCTTTTATGTGGGCAAAAATTGGAGGTAAAACAGGTGCAAAGTCCATGGGCACCAAAGGGTATTTTCTCAGGGAAACTCCGCTCCAGGAGGGCTAAATCTAGGACTGCTGGGCTGATTTGGGAGAATACCTAAATCCTGACTATAGGTCCCAGCCCCAGAACTCCTGCTTCTGCCCCTACACTAACCCTAGAGCTGGAAACGTTACTCCATCACTGATCATCTCTCTGCATTGGGGAGTAATAGCTAATGCCTTCCTTAGCATGGGATTTCCATGTGAGGGTGTTAAAAACACCTTGCTTGCACCAGGAGTAACATTTGTGCAAAAGCATGCATGCACAACTGCAGATAAAATTGTGCGCTCTGCTAAGCTCACCTAAGTATTTTATTTATTTATTTACTTTAAAACTCTTCTATACTGTCATTAAGTTAGTTCACCATCACAACAGTTTACATAAAGGCACAAAATACAAATATGTAAGCAAAGACAGCCGAATGTTGCAAATAGGCTTAAAATGTCAGCATTACAACTTAACCCTAAATTTTTTGTTACTCACTCCACATTCATACAGTAAATTCAACAAACCCAAAATAAGGCTGTTGCCCTGTTTTCGTGGGAGTTTGGGAGTATTATTATTAAAAGGCTGATGAGCTTTCTCTGTAAGATGTCATTGGCCATTTTAGTCTTGATGCATCTATTTTATTTTATTTTTCTGTATCTTATGATAAGGATTTTATATTTTTTTATACTTCATTTAGAAGTTATTAAGCAAGATGAATTATAAAATTGAATAAATATCAACATTCATCTTACACCTCTGCCATAATAGTGATATTAAGTTTGGCTTTAATATACAGCAGATATTTTCCCCAGACTAATCTGTTCTCATAGTCACATTCCTTCACTTCCAGATTCCAGGATAAATTTCACTTGATTCCACTTGTTTCGTAGGACAAACCCCAATATTCTAGACATGGTTCATTATCATTAACTCAAGATTTGAGAAATATTTTTTTTTCCAAAGCAAAACCAGTAAAACTTCCTTTCCCCCACCTAGAAATCTTGTTCAATTGAACCATGTTTCCAAATAAAACTAAAGAAGGATTTCACAGACTACTTACCCTAAGACATCTAAAACCATTTCTCAACCCCTATGATTTCAGAACTGTCCTACAACTACTTATTTTCTCCACCTTCGATTACTGCAACTCCTTACTAATTGGAATACCTAATTCAACCCTCAAACCACTACAGATACTACAGAACTCTGCTGCCAGACTCCTAACAGAAACAAAAAGAAATGAACACATAACGCCCATATTGACATCACTTCATTGGCTCCCAATTAAAGCACGCATCGAACACAAATCAATGACCATCATTCACAAAATTCTAAACAAGGATCATCAAGGTCTAAATACCTTAAACATAATCCCCCAGAATCCTCCAAGAAACCTACGCTCTAACAACTCAGGATACTTAAACATCCCCCCATCAGAGATGCACATCTGGCAGCAACAAGAGAGAGAGTCTTTTCCGTAGCCTCCCCTAAACTTTGGAACTCCCTACTTAAAGATCTGAGAATCCAGCACAACCTAAAAACGTTCAAAAAAGACCTAAAAACATTAATGTTTCGCAAATGCGACACTGACCTTCTTACGTCCGATCATCCCAACTCACAACTGAACTTTCATCCAAAATCCTCTGAATAATTTCTCTCCAACCAGAACCTACATACCCTCCTTGTCCCACTTACTAATACTTTCTGGACTTGAAATTTTTAACTTCTGTTTAATATCCACCTTGTTATACTTTTTGCACAACTGTTAAGAAAATGTATATTTTGTAAACCGTTACGATGGCTCTACCAAATGACGGTATATAAAACTCAACAAATAAATAAATAAAATCAGCCTGTATCTCCATTCAACATTTAACCCAGTTACTTTTCCAGTATATTTGAATACAATATCCCATAATTTTTTCAGTTTTGTGCATGCCAGAAAGGAATGAGTGAGCGATGCTATACTTATTTTATATTTAATACAATCAACGTTATCCTAGAGCTTCTTTTGAAAACCCTTAGGCACAGTAACTTACATGTGTTCTGTGTAAAATCTTATATTGCGTTTCTCCTAGATCCATATTAGTTGACCCTGGTAGAACAGTAGAAAAAGCCAAGTTTGGCGCCAGTGGGGCAGGAAGAACTGGGAATCGCTCCTGCCTCATTTGGACTGCTGGATGGGCTAAGATGTGGGGGAGGGAGGGTGAGAGGAGATAGGGGGATGGGGGAGGAGATATAAGAGAAACCCAGGGAGGCATCTCTTAAAAAAAGTATTGTTACAGGGCTACGAGAAAATGAAAAATAATGAAAAAAAGTTTTAAAAAGTAAAATGAGCAACGAAACCAAAAGAAAATGTATCAAATCCTCCTGCACATTTCTACTAAACACTTTCCCTGGGATCTCCTTCTTATAGCCCAGCTAAAAGTATGCATGCTAATGCTTTGGAATCCGTCAGTGCTTTTCGCCATATTGAGTAAAGACTAAATTTCAACCAGCCTGATTTATCACAGTAAATGACTATGAACATTGTCCTTATTTGGGAGGGGTTGCTTTAAGCCGGACTCCACAAGCGTAACCGGGATATCAATTTACTTGGCATGTTTGGTCATCTTTAAAGCATTTCCTTTCCCTGAGGTAAAAGAACTGTTGGGCTGTGAAATTTTACTGAGAAAATTCATGCCCCATCAAATCCTGAAAGACAGGTCAATAAAGTATTGTGTATTCATCCCAGCATTTCATAGAACTTCTTTTGGCACCGACTTTATATGGACAGAGCTCTGACAAACAGGACACCTAAAAAAAAAGGAAAAAAGATGTTCGGATATTGCCCTGGGTTTTCTCAAGCTGGCCGTGGAACCGTGGGGAAAAAACACCCCCAGAAAGCAAAGCGAAGGAGATAGTGCAGTCAGGTAAGCTACAATACTACCTGCAAACTCATATTAGCTATGGGCAGTTGCATTGTGCAATAGTCAGTTTAGCTTCTTAATATCTAATTAGCACACAGTCGTTTACTACATAGAGTGTAATTTATTGGAACTTCTCTAACAAGAACGATTGTGCACAACCTGTACCTGTGTATTGAGGACTTAACATTTTAGTTCTAGGCACACTTCTTAAATAAATGTCTTTTCTATTAAAAGTTCTGCTGTATATGATTGTGCATCAAAGCATCAGATTATCTTATCAATTAAGCAAACAATGCAAATATACAGTTTTACAAGACATTGTAATTGGTATAGTAAAAGTATGAAATAAAAAAAAAACAGTAAGCCTTTACCTTATTACAGATTATGGATGTTTCTTGGGATTTCTTAAGAGCAATTGTAGAATGAAAGAAACAACGTGCCTTAGTCACTATTTGACTTTCACAACTGTCCTCTTCTCTTCTGGAATCCAGAGCACATTCGCACTCTCCTATTTGCTGATGTCCTGGATGTCGCCCTTCCAAGTAGACTTTCTATGATCCTATGATATAGCTAAAGTCAGTCTGTGCCTGCAGCTAAGTTAATTTTTAATTCAGGAAATCTGGAAGCACAACATTGAACTTTTCCGAAAACCTGTCAGTTTGGTTAATTAACACCACAAAATACAAGCAGTGAAGCACACAGAAATCTGGCTTCGGAAATGATTTACAACATAGACTTGTAGAAGGGTTTTGTATGATGCTGTGGGGCGTGGAGTGGGGAGGGTTGGTGCAGATGCATCTGAAGGGAATGGAAAGTGGATATGAAGAAGTATAGGCGGAGTATGTGGGATCGAATGTGGGGCGAGCCTGTGTGTGGTGGGGATGTCTATGTGCGTGTGGATGGGTGGGTCTGGGTGGTGGGAGTGTGTGTTTGGTGATGTGGGAGTGTGTTTGTTGGGGTGTTTTTGAATGGGTAAGGGTTGCGTGAATAGGAGGGATTTGTGGAGGAGGTCTGTGCATATTGGTGTTGTGGGTTGTGTTTTTTTGGGAATATGGATGTGTTTATAGGTAACAGAGTTATTGTGAGGCAGTGTGTGGGACGTGTTTGTGGGTGGGGGTTGTATGTGTGTGGGGACTGTGTGAAAGCTTGTTGTGTGTTAGGATTCTGTGCATAGGAGTGTGGGTGTGGGTGTGGGTGTGTATGTATATGAAACTCCGCTCACAAGAGACAGAGGTTTAAGCATCAACCATTTAAGTGAACAGAAGAGAAAGAAAAATAGAACAATGCAGCTATGTAAATTGAGCTGCAAGCCTAGGAAACCCAAAATACCTCTTACTGTGATGGTGCTTAATGACCATTGAATAGATAAGTCACAGATTCAGGTAGGGGATTTGCTTGTCACAGCCCCCTGGACTTCTGCTGGTAATTTTAAAGGAAATATTACTAAAAGATCAGAGGATTCAAACTCCTAAATTTCAGAACTATGCCTGGGAAAGGGATTTATGAGACAAATGTACTGCAAACAGTCCTAGGAAGCAAACATATTTTCACCTTGACTAACAAGGGTATTCAGACATGTGTGCACCGAGATCCCAGACAACGGGGTGGATGGTCAGGCAGGATAGAGGGGTGTCTACATGGTCTCTCTCTGTGGTCCTGCCTGGGTCTTGGCCTTTTGACTGAGAAGTGACCCAAACAGGGTCAGACAACAGATAAAGCAAAAGCCAGGCTGAGAAAAGGTGACTTATCCAGGCTGGGTAACAGTACATGACTGGCCATGAGCTTAACGGAGCTAAAATCACTAAAAGCTGAAACTGTGGAGGGCCAGAACTACTGAATGCTAAAACAGCCATGAGCCTTTTGGAGCTGTAAATCCAAGCCAGGGAACACCTTCATAACGAGGGAGGAGAACTGAAGGATGGCAGCAGGCCTGGAGTCGAGTGGTCCCTTCCCTTGAGTGAAGGGACCTCAGTGGCAGATCTGGAAATCAAGTGGTCCCCCTTGAGCAAGGGGACCCCAGCAGCAGTCTGGGAAATGGAGCCTGGTCCCCCAGGAGGCTATGGACCCCAGCAGCAGCCTGGAAGGCAGAGATGGGTCCCCCAGGAGGGCATGGACCCCAGCGGTAGACCAGGAGGTGGAATCAGATCCCCCACAAGGGTGTGGACCCCAGCGACAGACCAGAAGACAGAGTTGGGTCTCTCAGTAAGCAGGAACGCTATAGGGTGGTATACTGTGGGGGCCAACAACCCCAAATTACCAAATATTAAATGTTCTTGCTACCTTGTAGAAATGTATATAGTTGTGTAGACTGAGACTACTAACAACGAGAATATAAATGTGCTGCTTGACATCCTATTAGTGATGCACATAGACATGCAGAAATGATTATACTTGTAAAGTCTAGTAAACTTGTATATATTTGTTCATACATTTGTACATACTGCCAGCCTTATTCATAGTCCTATTTGTTTTCCTGGGGTGAAGGGAGGGAAATCCCACCCACTAATACCTTCTTCCCCAGGTGGAAGCACCAAGAACGTGAGAACAGACAGTCTGCCCTAGGGGGGGCTCCCACCAGGTCAGCCCCAGACCCAGGAATTCCCCACCAGGTAAACAGTCAAGGGGGCATTACATATATGTAGTGGAACACTTCCCGCCCCAGTTTACTGCTGGACTAAATTTGGTGTGCCACACAGTTTCCAGGGTTATTCTTGCTCTCTTTCCAAACTCATACAGCCACTGGTCTGCCAATGTTCATTCGGCGGGGAGGAGTTATTCACCTCTGGGGCCGAAATGGCCAAACACAACTCAGTCCAAATTCACAAGTACTGGTCAGTGGCTACTCACGGTGGCTGATCTTCTCAGTAAGATGATGCACTCTTGAAATAAAGCATGGAGGCCGATATTGATGTTCAACTGAAAAAAAGTGTAACTTAAAAAGAATGACCCAAGATAGTATTGCAAAAATCATGAATAGCATAGTAAAACTCATAACAAGAATATCAGTGGTAACTTTATGCATGGTGCATCTAGCCACTCGTCTTCCCTCAAATGACCCAGCCTTCACCGTCTCCAACATCCCTACCCCATAGAGGATGGGATGATTGTCCTCAACACCAATTATAAAACAAGGGATAATGCAAAAAAAAAAAACCCAACGTTTTTTTTCCAGAAACAGATGGCTCAAAGCTTCTTTTAACATCACAGATTCCCAGATCTTCTCCTTTGTTATTAACTCTGTGCAAAGTGGAAAGAACCCCAAGAACTCAGCCCATTCCAGATATGAGGATTTGCCCTTCTATCAGGATCTGGTCCTGACCGGATAACAATAGAAACAAGCTCCACACAAACCCTCTCTTTTCCACCACTCTTCAAAACCTCTTTGATTAGTCCACCAATGGAGTATAATGACCCTGATCAGTCCTCTAAAGAAGTAGCAAAGAGGAAAGACCCTTTGCACATGCTCAGAGGAAAATTCATATCCCTGTGGCACAGCCCACAAAAAAGTGAGAATAAAGGTAAGGGGGGTACTCAAAAAATGCACAATCACTAAGATGCTGAAAAAAAAACAAAACAGAACAAAAACAGTTCCAGGGTTACTTACATTATATGTGGGCGGGTTATAAGGGGGGGGGGGGGTGAAGGTGCCGGAATATGTGCTCGGAATAGATGGATGTGGATGTGTTTGGGTATTTTGTGTGCAGGGAGGGATTCTGTGGAGGGGTATTGCGTGGCAGGATTGGGTGTGTAAAGGGCATTGTGGGGTGTGGGCTTTTTGGGAGTATGGCTGTTTGTGTAGGTGGAGGGTATAATTGCATGGGCATGGGGATGTGATTGGGGCAAGTGTGTGTGGGGGTGTGTATGTTCCAGGATGTGTGTGGGGGAGGTATTTTAAATTGAGAAGTTGCATCATGTATTTGTTCTATGGGGGCTGGGGTTACCAACCAGCTCCAGATTTTCAGGACAGGTTGAACCAGTCCTGGGTTTACTCCCCCTGCATGCAGGTACTTGTAGTCTCGCTTTTCTTAGGGAATGCAATAGGGAGATCAGAATAAGTCCCAGCAGGCAATGGGGTAAAACCTAACTTGAAACCTAACTTGAAAATCTGGAGCCAGCCGGCAGCCCTAATTGGGGGGGGGGGGGGGGGGGTAAGTGTGAATGTGTTGGGAACAGGTAAGTGTGTGATGTGTGTGTAGTGTGTCGGGGTGTTCGAATGTTAGAAAGCATTAAAAAAAACAAACCATGGCATTTGTCTAGGCATCACTTCAGACATAAACAGTATTCTTGGGAGAGCAGAAAGGAGAAAGTGATGGAGTGGAGATTGAAACTTCAGAACGGCAGAGGCTGTTTATGCCAGAAACTGTCCTTGATTTTTTATGGCATCTGATGAAGTGGACTCTGTCCTTGAAAGCTCCTGCCACAATAAATGGAGTAGTCTATAAGGTGCCACCTGTTTCTTGTCATTTTTGCTACACCAGACTAACACATGACTATCCCTTTGATAATTTGTTATTACTGCTGATAAGGCAACGATGACAAGATTAATTGTGCAAATGGACTGAGACATTTTGTGGCCAATTTTCTTTTTTTTTTTATTTATAACTTTACCAATACATACAAAGTATTTCGTCATCAGGAAACACCACTATTCAACAGAAAGAAGAAATACAATTATCAATGGCTTATTACTAAATCTTAATACAAATTAACCCAAGGGGGCAGTATATATGAGGAGTACTAGGTAATATGAACCAGGAAAGGGTATTGTCCTGAAATACAGAGCTACCTTATTTAACAAATTTTTGGAGCCCCATGTAATTTAAAAATTAAGTGAAAAATGAATCTAGAAAGGCTCTCAGCTGCTCCAGGTCAAAAGAAAAATAATAATCGCTATCTTTATAAGAACATGCCATACTGGGTCAGACCAAGGGTCCATCAAGCCCAGCATCCTGTTTCCAACAGTGGCCAATCCAGGCCATAAGAACCTGGCAAGTACCCAAAAACTAAGTCTATCCCATGTTACTGTTGCTAGTAATAGCAGTGGCTATTTTCTAAGTCAACTTAATTAATAGCAGGTAATGGACTTCTCCTCCAAGAACTTATCCAATCCTTTTTTAAACACAGCTATACTAACTGCACTAACCACATCCTCTGGCAACAAATTCCAGAGCTTAATTGTACGTTGAGTAAAAAAGAACTTTCTCCGATTAGTTTTAAATGTGCCACATGCTAACTTCATAGAGTGCCCCCTAGTCTTTCTATTATCCGAAAGAGTAAATAACCGATTCACATCTACCCGTTCTAGACCTCTCATGATTTTAAACAAACACCTCTATCATATCCCCCCTCAGCCGTCTCTTCTCCAAGCTGAAAAGTCCTAACCTCTTTAGTCTTTCCTCATAGGGGAGCAGTTCCATTCCCCTTATCATTTTGGTAGCCCTTCTCTGTACCTTCTCCATCGCAATTATATCTTTTTTGAGATGTGGCGACCAGAATTGTACACAGTATTCAAGGTGCGGTTGTTGCGGCTCCGGGTCGGCCCCGGCCGCTCCGCTCACCTCTGCGGGGTTCCGCTCCTTCCCAGCCCTCCCCGGGCCTCCGGGGGCCCGTACCGCCGCGCTCCCGGCATCCCCACGCGGCGCCCGGGCCTGCCTCCGCTTCCTCCGTGCTGCTTCCGCGCCGCCGGAGCAGCCGGCGTCCTGCCGCGGCTGGCTCCGCCCCCTAGGGGCACGCGCGCGTCTCGGCCCGAGATTTAAAGGGCCAGGCGCGGGGAACCTGCCTCCTCCCTCCAGTGACGTCAGACGCGACTGGGCTACTTAAGCCCTGCAGTCCCTCTCCTCAGGGCCTTGCAACGAGGTTCCCAGGTTCGTCCTGCTCCCAGTTGCTGTGTTCCTGCTCGTCGCTTGATCTTCTGGTTCTCGACTTCGGATTGGCTTGTGGTTCTTCCTGGTTCCTGACTTCAGTTTGGCTTCGGTGATTTTCTGGTTCTTGACTCGGACAGGCTGACGACGATCCTCTGGCTCTGGACTCGGACTGGCTGACGACGTTCCTCCGGCACCTGACCCTGGCCTGGTGAGCGACGACTCCGTCGGTAGAGATCTCCTAAGTCCCAGCGGCCGGGTTCCTACGGGCTCCTCCCGGGGGGACACCGGCTTCCAGGGTGAATCTCCTAAGTCCCAGCGGCCGGACTCTTACGAGCTCCTCTCGGGGGAGTACCGGCTTCCAGGGTGAAGATCCTCTTCCACCAGGTCAGCCTCTTCTCCTGGCCCTTGGTCGCATAGGGCCCTTCGTGTCTTCCCCTCAGCTGTCCGCGAGCCCGCCTTCGCCACCTCCCGGTTGGAACCGGTGTCACAACCTCTCTAAGGCATTCCATCTTCTGGTTCCGATCGGCCCAAGGGTCCACGAAGCTAACAGTGGTCTCACCATGGAGCGATACAGAGGCATTATGACATTTTCCGTTTTATTCACCATTCCCTTTCTAATAATTCCCAACATTCTGTTTGCTTTTTTGACTGCCACAGCACACTGAACCGACGATTTCAATGTGTTATCCACTATGACACCTAGATCTCTTTCTTGGGTTGTAGCACCTAATATGGAACCCAACATTGTGTAACTATAGCATGGGTTATTTTTCCCTATATGCATCACCTTGCACTTATCCACATTAAATTTCATCTGCCATTTGGATGCCATATTTTCCAGTCTCACAAGGTCTTCCTGCAATTTATCACAATCTGCTTGTGATTTAACTACTCTGAACAATTTTGTGTCATCTGCAAATTTGATTATCTCACTCATCGTATTTCTTTCCAGATCATTTATAAATATATTGAACAGTAAGGCTCCCAATACAGATCCCTGAGGCACTCCACTGTCTACTCCCTTCCACTGAGAAAATTGTCCATTTAATCCTACTTTCTGTTTCCTGTCTTTTAGCCAGTTTGCAATCCACGAAAGGACATCGCCACCTATCCCATGACTTTTTACTTTTCCTAGAACCCTTTCATGAGGAACTTTGTCAAACGCCTTCTGAAAATCCAAGTATATGTTTATTAACTCCTTCAAAAATCCAAGTACATGTTTATTAACTCCTTCAAAAATCCAAGTACATGTTTATTAACTCCTTCAAAAAAGTGAAGCAGATTTGTGAGGCAAGACTTGCCCTGGGTAAAGCTATGCTGACTTTGTTCCATTAAACCATGTCTTTCTATATGTTCTGTGATTTTGATGTTTAGAACACTTTCCACTATTTTTCCTGGCACTGAAGTCAGGCTAACCGGTCTGTAGTTTCCCGGATCGCCCTGGAGCCCTTTTTAAATATTGGGGTTACATTTGCTATCCTCCAGTCTTCAGGTACAATGGATGATTTTAATGATAGGTTACAAATTTTTACTGATAGGTCTGAAATTTCATTTTTAGTTCCTTCAGAACTCTGGGGTGTATACCATCCAGTCCGGGTGATTTTTATTTATTTATTTATTTATTTATTTAAGGTTTTTATATACCGGCAATCATGAGCACATATCTTGCTGGTTTACATGGAAAGGGAGTGCATAAAATACAACAACTAGAACTGATTTACTACTCCTCAGTTTGTCAATCAGGTCTACCACATCTTCTAGGTTCACCATGATTTGATTCAGTCCATCTGAATCATTACCCATGAAAACCTTCTCCATTACGGGTACCTCCCCAACATCCTCTTCAGTAAACACCGAAGCAAAGAAATCATTTAATCTTTCCGCGATGGCCTTTATCTTCTCTAAGTGCCCCTTTAACCCCTCTATCATCTAACGGTCCAACTGACTCCCTCACAGGCTTTCTGCTTCGGATATATTTTAAAAAGTTTTTACTGTGAGTTTTTGCCTCTACAGCCAACTTCTTTTCAACTTCTCTCTTAGCCTGTCTTATCAATGTCTTACATTTAACTTGCAACGTTTATGCTTTATCTTATTTTCTTCTGTTGGATCCTTCTTCCAATTTTTGAATGAAGATCTTTTGGCTAAAATAGCTTCTTTCACCTCCCCTTTTAACCATGCCGGTAATCGTTTTGCCTTCTTTCCACCTTTCTTAATGTGTGGAATACATCTGGACTGTGCTTCTAGAATGGTATTTTTTAACAATGACCACGCCTCTTGGACATTTTTTACTTTTGTAGCTGCTCCTTTCAGTTTTTTTCTAACACTTTTTCTCATTTTATCAAAGTTTCCCTTTTGAAAGTTTAGCACGAGAGCCTTGGATTTGCACACTGTTCCTCTTCCAGTCATTAAATCAAATTTGATCATATTATGATCACTATTGCCAAGAGGCCCCACCACCGTTACCTATCTCACCAAGTCCTGTGCTCCACTGAGAATTAGATCTAAATTGCTCCCTCTCTCGTTGGTTCCTGAACCAATTGCTCCATAAAGCTATCATTTATTCTATCCAGGAACGTTATCTCTCTAGCGTGTGCCGATGATACATTTACCCAGTCAATATTGGGGTAATTGAAGTCTCCCATTATTACTGCACTACCAATTTGGTTAGCTTCCCTAATTTCTCTTAGCATTTCACTGTCAGTCTCACCATCTTGACCAGGTGGACGGTAGTATACCCCTATCACTATAGTCTTCCCCGACACACAAGGGATTTCTATCAATAAAGATTCAATTTTGTATTTAGTCTCATGCAGGATGTTTATCCTGTTGGACTCTATGCCATCCCGGACATAAAGCGCCACACCTCCTCCCGGGTGCTCCTCTCTGTCAATGCGATATAATGTGTACCCCGATATAGCACTGTCCCATTGTTTATCCTCTTTCCACCATGTCTCTGAGATGCCAATTAAGTCTATGTCATCATTCACTGCTATACATTCTAATTCTCCCATCTTACTTCTTAGACTTCTGGCATTAGCATACAAACATTTCAAAGTTTGTTTTTTGTTTGTATTTTCATTCTGCTTTTTAATTGATAGGGATAAGTTAGAATTTTTTAGCTCAGGTGAGTTTTTAGTTACAGGCACTTGGACTATTTTTCTAATTATTGGAACCTCACTGTCGGGATGCCCTAATTCTAATGCATCATTAGTATCCTTTGAAGATACCTCTCTCCGAACCATGCGCTGCTGAGTGACTGTCGGCTTTCCCCTTTGTTTTAGTTTAAAAGCTGCTCTATCTCCTTTTTAAAGGTTAGCGCCAGCAGTCTGGTTCCACTCTGGTTAAGGTGGAGCCCATCCCTTTGGAAGAGTCTCCCCCTTCCCCAAAAGGTTCCCCAGTTCCTAACAAAACTGAATCCCTCTTCCTTGCACCATCGTCTCATCCACGCATTGAGACTCCGGAGCTCTGCCTGCCTCTGGTGACCTGCGCGCGGAACAAGTAAGTTGTGTAGAAATAGAGGGGAAAATCCTCACTTTACCTTTACATTTAGGCGGCATAAGGTTTAAGCAAAACAATATTGAAAGGAAACTAAGAGCAGCCCTAGTTCACGACTCAGCTCAGGACGCCATCTTGCCCCAGATCGGCCAATTTTCAAAGAGGTGAATATTCAAAAGGTAGATAGCTGAATAAGTGGTACTTATTCAGCTATAACTGAATATCCAGTTATACTCAGCGGCTGCTAGCTGGATAAGTCACTAATCCAGCTATCTAGTTAGCTGAATAAGACGTGGGTGGGTATTGGGCAGATCGTGGTGGCACTACTTAGCCAAGTTATCTGGCTAAGTAGCGATATTCAGCAGGTCTAAACTTAAACAGAAAAGACTTATCCGTTCAACGGCAGGGGAGAAGAAAAACTGATACTTCACGCATATCCAGCATAGCTCTCTGCTTCAACGGCAGGGGAGAAGAAAAACTGATACTTCACGCATATCCAGCATAGCTCTCTGCTTCAACGGCAGGGGAGAAGAAAAACTGATACTTCACGCATATCCAGCATAGCTCTCTGCTTCAACGGCAGGGGAGAAGAAAAACTGATACTTCACGCATATCCAGCATAGCTCTCTGCTTCAACGGCAGGAGAGAAGAAAAACGTATACTTCACGCATATCCAGCATAGCTCTCTGCTTCAACGGCAGGGGAGAAGAAAAACAACCAATAAGGGCTGAATAACATAGTCTGGGTAAAACAAATAAGCATGGGTGTAGCTTGCTTATTGCGGCGGTTACTACCCCTACTACCCCTAACTAATCAAACTTGATATTTCACTTGGATGCAGCTCCATCACTGCTCTCTACATTAATGGCGGGGGTGGAAGGGAAATAGAACCAAAGAGCTAAGAGAAACAGATAAGTATGAGAAAAAAATGTGTGAAGCTTGCTGGGCAGACTGGATGGGCCGTTTGGTCTTCTTCTGCCGTCATTTCTATGTTTCTGTGTTTCTTTAATAACAGAGATATGTCTATCAGGCTAACTTAGATAAACAGCTAGGCTTTCAATATTTACCTCAAAGAGTTTAGGCTCTTAACTTTTGGAGTTAGACTCCTAAATTGGTCGTTTGTAAATTTACTAGGGCTGAGTTCCTACATTTATGCTTCTAGATTCATTAGGCCCCTAAATTTAGGATGATAAAAAGTGAGTGGCTACAGGGGCAAAGTTAGGGCAGGGAAACAAAGTTAGGAGTTTAGCACTGATTTTCAGAACTAGGCATCTAATTTAGGGCCCTAAATCTAGTCAAATGAATAGCAGGCCTACATTTAAAAGCCAAACTTTTAGACTCCTAAATTTACATGAATTGCGATAACATGTTTACAGAGAGAAAGAGAGAGAGAGAGGACCTTCGGAGTGAGGAAACTCACCCAAAGATGAGATTTGTGCAATGTTCTCTCAACCTAGCTTGATGGGCTCTCTACCTGGGAAACATCAAGCTAGGTTGGCTGAGTTAGGAACCATAAGTTTTTGAAAATTGTCCACCTATGCTCCTAACTTTGGCTGAAAATAGGTGCCAAATTTAGGAGCCTAAACCTGTGGGCTCGGGGAAAATACTCAGTCACTGGCCAGATTGCAAAGTTAGCCGGATAAACTTATCTCAGAAATACCCCTGGAACGTCTCTACATTATGCTAAACTATAGCCAGGTAATGGCCCAAAATATTCAAAAGTCAGCATTTAGCTGGATAACTCAGAAATAATGTGGCTAAATGCTGCTGAATATGGACCCCCCCCCTCGGCTTTTTTTGAGTATTGACCCATTTGTTAATTTTGAGGCCAATATTCAGTAGGCTGTTTAGTGGACAAGTTATCCTGGCTAAAATTAGCCGGGATAAACCTCCCTCTGAATATACTTGCTTAAAATTATCTGACTAACCAGAGCTGTATAACTTTAAACATAGCTGGATATTCTTTTGAATATCGTCGGTTATGTATAAAGTTATTCGGCTATGGTTAAGTTAGGTACCATTTAAACCCCCCCCCCTCAAATCGCGGCCTGTCCCCCACCTCCCTCCCACATGAGATACAAAGGCCCTACAGGGCCGACCTTGCCAGACCCATCCCAAAACAGCCCCTTTATTTTCTGCCAGCATTAAATCAAAAACAAACATGTCCTGAGCTATGTCTTCCGTTTTTATTGTGTAGCAGAAACAATAATGAGAATCGGATAGAAGAAAGCCCTTTATTATGACGCCCGACTCTGGCCGAGTTTCGCTCTTTTTAGAGCTGCCTCAGGGGCAACTAAAAATGGACATATAAAAAATTAATATACATATATATGAAATAAAACAATTTTTGACATAAATGAATGAAAAACTGAATATAAAAATGTATCAATTAGAATTATATTATAAAATCATTGTATTGTACATAACATAAAAACAGAAAAATTAATACATATATATGTGTTTGGACTTACGGATACAATAACTTAAAAGACAACATGTATGAATGAAAAAGTAACTTAAAATACCACATGTGTATATGAAAAAATGAATAATTGAAAAACAGTGTATCAGGGGGTTAAAAAATGTGAAAATGTAAAAATGCAGGGAATTGAGAGGTGGTGATCCTGTGTCATATATATTATATGAAACTATAAACAACATGGAGTCAATAATGGTTTTTGTATAATATAATCATTAAATATTTCATGCTTACTTCATTCAAGCAGGACTTGGAAAAGTCAATATCGTATTAATTATCCTGAATGTGAAAAAGCAAACAAAACAAATGAATATATACAAAAATCAAAAAAAATTGAAAAGAATAAAAGGAATCAAAAAAAGAAATAAGCTACAAAAACTATAATTAGACAAGTGTTAAATTAAAAATGCAGAGAATGTATGTGTGTTGTGCTTGGAGATGGCTTGTTTGCTGGCAGAGAATCTTTGACATCAAACATTATAAAATCTGATTGCACGAATGCTATCTAAACCACCTTAAATGCGATTCTTAGTGGGGATAATAAATGTGGAAATCTACCTACATTCATCCATTGTTATTTTCATTTTAACATTATTATTTCCAATTAACATGATAAAGAAGACTTTCTAATAGTTTTATTCTGATTTATAGTACTAATTTCAACATTTATTATCCCCACTAAGAATCGCATTTAAGGTGGTTTAGATAGCATTCGTGCAATCAGATTTTATAATGTTTGATGTCAAAGATTCTCTGCCAGCAAACAAGCCATCTCCAAGCACAACACACATACATTCTCTGCATTTTTAATTTAACACTTGTCTAATTATAGTTTTTGTAGCTTATTTCTATTTTTGATTCCTTTTATTCTTTTCAATTTTTTTTGATTTTTGTATATATTCATTTGTTTTGTTTGCTTTTTCACATTCAGGATAATTAATACGATATTGACTTTTCCAAGTCCTGCTTGAATGAAGTAAGCATGAAATATTTAATGATTATATTATACAAAAACCATTATTGACTCCATGTTGTTTATAGTTTCATATAATATATATGACACAGGATCACCACCTCTCAATTCCCTGCATTTTTACATTTTCACATTTTTTAACCCCCTGATACACTGTTTTTCAATTATTCATTTTTTCATATACACATGTGGTATTTTAAGTTACTTTTTCATTCATACATGTTGTCTTTTAAGTTATTGTATCCGTAAGTCCAAACACATATATATGTATTAATTTTTCTGTTTTTATGTTATGTACAATACAATGATTTTATAATATAATTCTAATTGATACATTTTTATATTCAGTTTTTCATTCATTTATGTCAAAAATTGTTTTATTTCATATATATGTATATTAATTTTTTATATGTCCATTTTTAGTTGCCCCTGAGGCAGCTCTAAAAAGAGCGAAACTCGGCCAGAGTCGGGCGTCATAATAAAGGGCTTTCTTCTATCCGATTCTCATTATTGTTTCTGCTACACGGCTTACTGGATCGGTTACCGATTTGTTTTTTGGTTCCGTTTTTATTGTGCAGTGACTGAGTTCATAAAAACTGATTAAGGTCAATATTGAAACACACCCTGCTATGTAAGTTTGCCAGATAAGACTTATCCTGTTAAGTTAGCCGGGAGATTCAGTGGTGCGGCCGTGCCATTGAATATACCTGGATAAGTTTAAAGTCAGCCAGATAAAATAATCAGCTAACTTTATTCAATAGCAGGTCTAAAGTTAGCCGGATAAGTTTTAATATTGCTACTTATCCAACTAAGAGGGTTATTTTTCAAAGCATTATCGCGTGCATTAGGGCCTTATTGCACGCGAAAAGGGCCTTTTCGCATGCGATATATCGCAAATTAGGTGGAGGGGAGGAGTCGGGGTGGGGAGGGGGAGGAGACGGCTGCAGCACCGCTGCCGGCGAATAACGTGAGGAACATTATCGCCGGCAGTAGCACGGCGAATAGCTACGCCTTTTACGGTGTCGCTATTCGCGGCGAAATCTCACCACCGTGGTGAGAATGACTGCGGCCTTTCGCAGGCCCACCCCACCCCTGCTCCCTTTTTCACGGGATTCATCATTCCGCGAGGATTCATCATTCCGCGAGGAATGATGAATCCTGCCCTAAGGTAGCCAGATAAAAAAAAGAGGCATTCCAAGGGAGTTACTTATCTGGCTAGATTTTAGCTGGATAATGACTTATCTGGCTGAAATCTTGAGCCAGATAAGGGGCTGAATATGCCAAAACTTGCCATTTAGAGGATAACTTTAGGTTAAATGGATTATGGGAGGGGGCAGAGTGAGAGAGAGGATGGGGCGAGAGATGGCCACAGAAAGGATTGGAAGAAAGAAAGGGATGCAGGCAGAAGGAACTACAGAGGAGCAGAGACTGAAGGCAAGAGCACAGGGGAGAGGGGGAGAGAGAGAGGACTAGAGAGGGAAAGGTAAGAGCAATGGCTACTGAGTGGAGGAAAAGGAAGAAAAGACTCATGAAGGGAGAGAAGAGAAGAAAAAGATGGAGGTAGGGGAGGAGGAAGGGAGAGAGAAATCCCGGAGATTGGGGGAGGCAGCAAATAATTTCAGGAAGATAATGTAGGACGAAGGGGACAAGCCATGGAGTAGAGGAGAAAAAGGAAAGAATGGAGGAGGACTGGGGAAAGAAGAGCAGTCAGGGAGGCAAGGAAGAAAAGAAAGAAGTAAGCGGAAAGAGAGAATTAAAATATCCACTCTGAAGGATAGAGACAGACGAGAGAGAGAGAGAGAGAGAGAAAGAGAGAGAGAACTGAAACAGAGAGACAGACGAGACACAGACGAGAGCAGAGAATGAGAAAGAAGGTACATAGTGAGCCAGAAAAGCAAGCCAGAGACACTAAAGGTGGAACATTTTATTGCCTGATAAGAGAATTTTAATGACTAATTAGTGTAAAATACCCTGCCACCGAGTTCAAAGTCTGAGGACCTGGCCTTGTCTCCCACACAGAATTTACATATTGATAGCAGCTGGATTTTTCAGGCTGATCTTTTCCTGGTTTATAATTAATTCTCCTGTACGTGGGACATACTCCCCGGTCCTGAGGCTTTTGTATTGTGCCTGTTCTTTTTTGTGATAACAAGGATTAGAAAAAATGTGCTTTTAAGTATAATTGGAGAGTAGATTACTGTGATTTTCGATGGAGACCGTCTACTGGGCAACCCTTCTCCACCGCAGATGAACTGCTTGTTCACTACCAGGACTACAGGGAACAAGCATCCCAGATTTGCCCACTGGTAATCTTACTTTAACTCTTCAGAGGGATAGCTGTGTTAGTCTGGTGCAGCAAGAAAGGGCAAGGGGAAGGCTCACGCCTCAATAACCAAGTTACTGAGGCATGAGCTTTCAAGGACAGAATCCACACATCCGATGAGGTGGACTCTGACCTTGAAAGCTCACGCCTCAATAAATTGGTTCGTCTATAAGGTGACTCACCCGCCTCTGGCCATTTGAAAGCTGAGTTCAGGCACCAAAAGCTATTTGCATGCACCCGTGTATGTGTGTGCGTAGGTGGGGAGTGGCGAAGCAAAGTGATCATTTGCACAGGGCAGCAAAACAGATAGCACCGTCCTTGATCACACCTGCTCTGTTTAGTGATTAAAAATCCCCCTCCCCTTTTTTTTTTTTTTTTTATTAAACCACATTCAGTTATTGCACAGTGAAGAAAGCATTGCGTGTTGGAGGGATTTTTCAGAAACTGGCTTCTCTAAACCAGTGGTTTTCGACCAGCATGCTGTGGCACACTGGTGTGCCACGATAAAGACCCTGCAGCTGCAGTGGCTTCAGGTGCTCCATCATCCAGCCCAGTCCCTCCTCATCCCTCCTGGTGTTTTCCTCCACAGCATCCCCCTGGCACAACTCTGAAGCTGGCTTGAGATGGCAGGCGGATCCCATCTCATCAGCCAGCTGAGTGAAACTTGTATCCAGCATTTCAGTCAGCAGTCACTGTAAACATTTTTTAAAACTCACAGGATGACTGGCCACACTAATCTAGCAAGAATAGCATGGCCGGTCAGCCTGAAAGTTTTACAAAGGTTTGTGATGACTGCTGGTTGAGATACTGCTGGCTGTCAGGATGGAACTTAGCTGTCAGCTCAAGTCAGTTGTCCACTTGCGGGGACATAAGAACATAAGAAATTGCCATGCTGGGTCAGATCAAGGGTCCATCAAGCCCAGCATCCTGTTTCCAACAGAGGCCAAAACCAGGCCACAAGAACCTGGCAATTACCCAAACTCGGCGGAGGGATAAGAGCATCGAGCCAGGGCAGACATCATCACAGCACAGAGGTGGAGGAACACGTCTGGGGGATGGAGAAAAGCATTTGACTTGAGAAAAGCTGTCGTTGCTGCAGGCTCTGGTAAACATCTTGCCACTCCTGTTGGAGCTGCCCAAGAAGAGATGCCATCAGTGCCACAGGTGCCTGAGAGAAGAGGAGATAAGACTGGAGAGAGAGAGAGGAATGAGACTGAGTGTGGGAATGCGGGTAAGAAAGTGATGGAAGGAGAAACTGAGGGAAAGGCGGAAGGATAAAACACTAACAGGCCGATTCAGTAAAAACGCGGGAGAGCGGACGAACGCCCGCTCTCCCGGCGCACGCACAGGCCACTCGCCTGTGCACGCGATTCAGTATTTAAATTAGGTGGTGCGGTAGAAACGGGCAAAAGGAGGCGCTAGGGGCACTAGCGCGTCCCTAGCGCCTCCTTTTAGCCCGGAGCGGCGGCTGTCAGCGGGTTTGACATGCGACGCTCAATTTTGCCGCGTCGGTTCTCGAGCCCGCTGACAGCCACGGGCTCGGAAACCGGATGCCGGCAAAATTGAGCGTCCGGTTTTTGACCCGACAGCCGCCGGCCCATTTAAAAAATTTTTCTCTTTTTTTTTTACTTTTTGTACCCTTCGGGACCTCCGACTTAATATCGCCATGATATTAAGTCAGAGGGTGCACAGAAAAGCAGTTTTTACTGCTTTTCTGTACACTTTCCTGGTGCAGGCAGAAACTAGCGCCTACCTTTGGGTAGGCGCTAATTTCTGAAAGTAAAATGTGCGGCTTGGCTGCACATTTTACTTTCTGTATCCCGCGCACATACCTAATAGCGCCCTCAACATGCATTTGCATGTTGAGGGCGCTATTAGGTGCCATGGGTTGGACGCGCGTTTTCCGCCCCTTACTGAATAAGGGGTAAGGGAAAACGCGCGTCCAAGAGCAGGCTAACAGTGCACTCCGTCGGAAGGAGGAAGAGGGAGATAAGGAGTGCCATGAATGGTGAGAAAGGTGGCATTGGGAAGAAGAGGAAGAGAAGGAGCACTAGGAAATGGGTAGAGAGAGGAGGCCCTGGGAGGAGGGATATGGGAGGAGTGGCACTGGGGGGAGAGAGGGAGCACTGGGATTGGAGTATAGATGTGGAGTTGGAATGGAGTTAGAGACAGAAGGTTGGAAGAACTGCACAGATGGAAGGGTAATGCTGGGGGGAGGGGGGAGATGAGGTTGCAGTGAGAGAGGACTGAGCAAGGAGGTGAGTGAGAGACAGGATTGGGTGGGGAGTGATGGAGATGAACTGTGTGAAGTTTAAGTTTGGTGTGCCCTGCGGAGTGAACAAACTCTAATATGTGCCATGAAGTAAAAAAAAAAAAAAAAAAAGGTTCAGGAGCGCTGCGCTAGACAAAGAGACAGCATCAGAAGAGTTAACTGCGCCCGATGGCAGAAAAAAAAAAGCAATCAAGGCAGGCAGGCACTCTATTGTTGAAACATTTAAGAAAATTAGAGCTCCCTGTGTGGTCTGATATTTTTTATCGATGTATTCTGGGGCTCTTGTGATACCATTTGGAAACAAAGTTCCCATTCGTGATAGCAGAGGGGTCAAAATAGCCACAGCAGGCTAGCCTGTTATAAAATCACCTCATCTCCACTCGCGTGCATGCAACTCTGTCCCAGGGCAACTGCTGAAAAAGTCAGCCTGAACTGTCGTTATGTTCGGTGACAGTTCCCGTCTTCATATTAACGGGGATGAGAATAGATGTTTGCTTTATAGGCAGTTACAGCCATTTTTTATGTGGTTTACAATTGTTCTGAACAGGCCAACTGGAACCTGCCAGCTAAGTAAACTAAACTATTCAGCTGCAGGAACCTGATGAACAAGTGTGCCCTGCACTGCAAATACCTGCTTGGGCCTGGCATTCTTGTTCTCAGGCAAGCATGTCAGGAGCACAGGGCCAGATCGAAGATTATGGCAACCCATTTAGGCAGAAGACTCGGGGTGGGGAGCTTTACCCCCAGAAATGAAAGAGCAGCAGGTGGGGGATTCCGGGTTGTGCGTGCCTTCGCAATTCGGCACCCTAAGCACCTGCCTATGCAGTCTATGCCTAAATCTGGCTCTGTAAGCGCGCAACTTCCCATCTCTAACTGGCCGTCCATCTATCTGTCTGTCCCACTGTCGTCGGCTTGTACTCTCTCTCTCTCTCTCTTTAGCTCCCTCAGCCCCTTGCCATTTTCTCACCTCCTCTGTCTCCCTGCAGCATTTTCTTCTCTCTGCGGGGAAACAGCAGCTCTTTCTGTTCTGGTGTTGCCTTTCAAACTTTCAACTTGGGATGTGGAATCAGGACGCCAGGGTAGCTAAATCTTGAAAGTCACAAGACTATCACCTGTGATAGTATCTTCTGTGATAGTAGTCAAAGAAACACACACCCATTAGGTGTTTTGGTTTTTTTTCTTATAATTTGATACAAAAATGCTTTTAAAAAAACAAACACACCCCCAGAAATCATCATCACCGTACCTGATATGTGATATTGCCGAGCACTCCTTCCCACATTCCTCCTGAAATAAAATCAATAAAATGAAACAAACCATAACTAAAGAAAAGCTCCATGGAGGAGGATGATATATGAGACATAGTAAAGAAATAAATTCTGAACCACTTTTGAACTCCAAGCTGAGAGCAAATAACAAAACAATATGCGTCTCCATCGCATACATAAAGAGAGATTGACAAATGCTCGGTAAATTTAGTTTCTTCTATGCGGGATTAAGTTATTGTGTACGTGGAAAGAACAAACTAGGTTTTATGACAGATGTCGTTATTGTTGTCTATTATGTTGACAGCGCTGAACCGATGGGTGGCTTATAGTTAAAAGGTTAAACCGGGGCTGGTTTGAAGTTGTACATGTTTTTTGGGCAGAATGAGTCACTTGTCTATTAGATGTATTAGTATTTTCGAGGCTTAAGCAAGTAAAATTTGTTTGGGAAATTAAGTCAACATTCTTGCCGCCAAGGTTACCCATAAACTGAGTTATCTTCATAAATATCTTCTTTGTCAGTCTATTCTGATGCTTAATCCGTAAATAAAACCCTGATGCCCTGGATAAATTATGCTGAAGTTAAAGTTTGTTATAGCTGCCTCACCGTATAAAAATAAATCGAAGCACTTTAAGAATATGGGAAAGGCTTTTTTGGAGAAATGCTTTTAGCTAGGTACAATATACTGAGCAGGTCCGCACCATCATGAGTAATAGCAGTAGGTCTTTCCTCCGGTTTTCCTCCATCCCCCACGTTTTTTCCAAACAATGTTTTCTTCATAATTTGTCTCGATTTCCGTTAATATGATATGATATTTGCTATGTACCCATAATACAGTTGTCAATTTGGATATGAATTTTTACATTTCATAGTATAGAAGGAGAATATTTATTTATTTATTTATTTGATATATATTTCTATACCGGACTTCACGAATGGAATTCACATCAGGCCGGTTTACATGGAACTTAGGGGAATAACAAGTGTAACCAAACGAAAGGCCGAAGCAAGCAAAGTTACATATAACAAGGGTATAGAACTTGGGGGCAATAGAGCCAGATAACTCTATCTGGCTCTATTGCCATAATAATAATAGATAACTATAGTCTCAAATATACCTTTGGACAACGAACAGGTAAATAATTGACTTCACTTTGCCAGTCTAAGTAATTTTTATAGTAATGAATCACAATGATTTTTTCCTTGATAATTTGCTTCCTCACAATATTTTTTATATATGAAATGTTTTTTTTTAAACAATTTCCTTGGTGTATGGAATCTGTGTTTAAATTATTTATATGAGAAGAAGGAATGGATTATGGAAATAATGCATTCTCAAATTAATACCTCCTGAATGTAATCCGCTTTGAAGGGCTGGAAAAAAAATGCAAAAAGCAGAATATAAATCTAAATAAGTAAATAAACATCTTTTAACGTTTTTAATTGGTTATTTGTGTAATCATGTTACCTATTGAGTTCTGTTTTAATATCATTTACTGTTATATTTAAGATAACATTTGTGAACTGATTAATTGAAATACATATATATATATATATATATATATATATATATGTTTGTTTTTAGCAGATAATTATGTTTTATACAAATGTAAAGAACACAACATTTGTATAATCGAGTTTCCTCTCTTCTATGTTTTGTTTTTATTAATACAATGAAAGAAAAAATATCTACCCTGATATTTTATATGAAATTGCAAAAGACCATACAAGTATTTTGAATCATATGATGACCTTCATATATGGCATCATCATCTGTGCTATAGACAAGCACGAAAATTTAACTCTGCCGTAGTGTATAATCATCGGTCATACTTTTTAAGAACATAAGAACATAAGAAATTGCCATGCTGGGTCAGAACAAGGGTCCATCAAGCCCAGCATCCTGTTTCCAACAGAGGCCAAACCAGGCCACAAGAACCTGGCAATTACCCAAACACTAAGAAGATCCCATGCTACTAATGCAATTAATAGCAGTAGGACTTTTTAAGAAAAGTTCATGCAAACAATGTGCTCAATTGAGAATATACGTCATAGAAATACTTAAATAATAGTGTTTTTCAATCAATTATTTCATGACAAATCATAAATCATAACACAGCAGTAAAACAGTGAGTAAAAGAGAAAGCAACATACCACAATATATCTCAGGTCTGCCTATGCCAGTATGGATCTGTTTCCGGTTACGTTTGCCAGAAAGGGATTCACCGTGTATTCATTGATATCAGAGCGAGTGATTTGTCATGAAATAATTGATTGAAAAACACTACTATTTAAGTATACCCAATTGTTGGATGTAATTGTATATTTGTTTAATTGTTCAATCTGTTTGATGTAATTTTCTGTTCCTTGATCCGTGTAAACCGAAGTGGTATGCACTAGTGCATGAACTCCGGTATATAAAAGCCTTTAAATAAATAAATAAATAAGTATATTCTCAGTTGAGCACATTGTTTGTATGGACATTTCTTAAAAACTAAAAAGTATGACCGATGATTATACACTACGGCAAGGTTAAATTTTCGTGCTTGCCTATAGCACAGACTATGATGCCATACACGAAGGTCATCATATGATTCAAAATACTTGTATGGTCTTTTGCAATTTCATATAAAATATCAGGGTAGATAGTTTTTCTTTCATTGTGTTGTTTAGTCACTATCACCTGAACCACAAAACTTCTGCGTTGGCACACTGGTTTTTGTAACTTCATTGTTTTTATTAATAACATTTTATTCTTTTCATTCTACTCTTCTGTTGATGGTAGTTTTATACATGTGCAATCTCCCTTTTGCTTTAATTAATTTATAAAAATGCTATGCCCTCTCACAGTTTGTACGATGCAGCACACGCTTTGTCTTCTGTTCACAGATAACACCACTCAGAGGAGGAGGAGGAGGAAGAAGAGTGTTGTGTCCGTTGGTCTCAGACGGCTTTGACCTCTGTGCCTCATCTTTCTTTCTGCTCTCCCTGCTAGCCATGGAAAGATGGCTACCACCGCGTCTGCATGCCGCGTCCCCGGAACAGCAATGGCAAGGCTATCCACCATGTTTCTCCTGAGGGTCTCCTAGGGTGCGCGCGCACACCACCCACATCTTTATCCACGTCATGGTGGGAACCTTGGGGGCGTCCCCCTCGAGTGACATCACGCCATCTGGGTATTTAGCCTGCCCTTCATTTGCTAACAAATTGAGTTAGCAAGGATTGGATACGCCTCCGGTTTGAGCTACTCTGCCGCTTCTGTGCTGCCGCTGGAAGCTCTCTCTGCCCTTCGGGATAATTCATCTAACCTGGGTACCCGCTCCTCAGGGGCCCTTTGCTTTCTTTCAGGTGCCGATCTGGGATACCAGGTACTCGCTCCTCGAGGGCATGCTCTTCCTGTCTTGGTGCCTGTAATCTAACTACTTCTGCCTGCTGGGATCTACATCTATACAGCTAGCAACTTAGTGAGAAATCTAACCTTTATCAGTCTGTCTCATCTACAGCTCAGCACTAGGAACCTGCATCTGGAACTCCCTATACTACCGTGTGCTGCTAACATCTACCATTGTGAGACGGGTCTCCTCTGCCAAGGGCCCCTGGACTGTTATTGCTGGATCACCTCATTACTGCCACCTCTGGTGGTATCATCCAGCTGTATAATAAAAGACAAATATCTGTGTTTGTGTGTCTCGAGTCTAGCCTAGTACTGCGGTTCCTCACGGGGCTCCTCCCCGTGGGAGTTGCCATCACTGCAGTACCCAAGAATCGTTTCTCAAAGATGGCTCACTTCATGGCTCTCCCTGGCTTGCCTTCAGCCATGGAGCTTGCTAAACTATTCATCAGCCACATCTTTCGCCTACACGGCATGCCAAAACACATTGTCTCTGACAGAGGAGCTCAATTTACAGCCAAGTTATGGAAGGCTTTAAGTAAGAAGTTCGACATCACACTTGACTTCACCTCTGTGCATACCATCCTCAGTCGAATGGCCAAACTGAGAGAATGAATAGAATACTCAAGCAGTTCCTATGTGCCTATGTTGGTTCACGTCAGAATGACTGGGCTGAACTGTTGCCCTGGGCTGTCAGACAGAACTGGAGACAGGAGTCAGGACAGACTTGAGATGCTGGCTGCAGGGCTGCAGGCTGACATCTGGTGGGTCTGAAGCTCAGGCAGGAACCAAGGTCAGGGGTGGAACACTGGAACAGTTGGACAAGACAGAGGCTACAAATACTGGCAAGTTTGGGACAGAAGGTTAGAGAGCCAGAGGGCAAGTTTTAGACAAAGGCTTAGGGAAGCCACAGGGCCAGCTTGAGACAGAGGCTAATAAGCCAGAGAGCAAGCTGGGAAACAGGAAGGCTTAGAGAAGCCACAAAGTAAACTGGGAAACAAGAAGGCTTAGGAAAACCACAGAGCAAACAGTAAAGGAGAAGGGTTGGAAAGTCACAAGTCAGAAGGCTGCAGAGAGCCACAAGATATACAGAGACAAGGGGCCAAGCAAGGGGCAGAGCAGACTCAATGACAAGGCCCTGAGTGTAGACAGAGGCAGGGCTAAATAAGTCATGAGGTCACCGAGACTAAAGCCAGAAAGAGGGTAGGAGCAGCTCCCGGAGGACCTCTGGTGGTTGGGAGCTGCATGACAAGCAGAATCACAGCAGGAACATCTTGTATGTTTCCCCACTACTAAAAGCATTGCACGGGGAGACAAGGAGTACACATTAAATGCCCCTTTCAACAACTGTTGTGTCTGCGGACTCTTGGGCTTGAGGTGAGATTGGCTCTAGCTGCAGGGAGGAGCCCTGCAGGTTCTCACTGCCAGCAGGTGGACCCAGATGAAGCAGAGAACAGTCTAGAACTAAACCTTTACCAGCCCTCGTTCCCCTCAGGTTGAGCCTTTGGGTGCCGGGGTTGGGTCTCTGAAGACAGCTAGCAATGTGGTCCAAAGGCAAGCTATGATCAAAGAAAGGCAGAGATCAGTAATAATGAGAGTCCAGACAAGGGTCAGTGGCAGGAAGTGATCAGGCGAGAATCTAGGCAAAGTTGAATCCAGGTATCCATCCGAGGGAGAGGAAGAGGGATGGATAGGGCTGGAGCAGGCTGTGCAGGTGAGGCAGGAGCAGGTAGGGCAGACAAAGGCTGGATAAGCAACATGCACTATTAGATGTAGGTGGACCTGTTGCTGAGGCAGAATGCATCGGAGGAGCTGCCCTTAAATAGGGTGAAGACAGTGATGTCATCAGTAGGGACCAGGAGGAACCTTCCCACTATGTTCCCTTTAAGAGATCCAAAGTCAGGTGCACTCATGCCTAAGAGGCACAGTGAGGTAGAAGCTGGCATCATCCTGTCGCATGGCATTCAGTGGCCTCCTGCCATGGGAAGGGTCAGTGGCATCCTGCCATGCTGAGGACAGTGACAGCCAGCTGGAGTGTGCCGGCCACAGAGGTGAGAGTGGCGGCTCACGGAGGCAACCCACAAGCCATCAAACGCAACCAAAACAGTACAACGTCCAGCAGAAAAAAGGTGTCATGCAGTTGTGCAAGTAGGAGCTCCATTCACCTGAAGCTGTCTGCAGCAAGTTCTAATCAATCACCTATATGGCCCAAAAGCTGGTGATGTACTGAAAGAAAAAGATGATAAAATCTGTCTTACCCCATAGTGATGAAGGGCTACCTGGAGTAATACAGGTGTAATTATCGCACCTAGCCTAACCTTCTCCCTGCTCACACTGGCTATCCTTCCCGGTAGGGCTCAGCTTACTTTTACAGGGCTCCCAGCTTCTATCTGCAAGTCCCTTCCTCGCCTTGCCACACTTACACCTCTGAAAAACATACCTCCCAAGGGACAAAACATAGGTTTTGCCAGGGCCCCTGTCCATGAAAGCTAAAGGAAGTTTTGAGGGCTGTCCCTTTAAAGTTTCCAGCTGTGAGCTATCACAGACTCCTTGATGTGTTCATTACCAACTCCTCCCCCTCACCTACCTACACTACCTGTAATTGGGAAGGACTCTGACACAGTAAAGCCTTTGTAGCTTGTCTATCACCTGAAGCTGGGTCAGAACTGTAATTTCCCTCAGGTGCTTCCCATCCAGATATCTATTACACTACGCAGAATTTGTAGGGTAGATATAGCTGATGAGACATGGCAGAAACTCATCAGTAATACACAGGGCACATATACTTTATTTATTTTATTTATTTACAAAACTTTTATATACCGATGTTTGGAACATGCCGTCACAACCGTTTACAAACAAGAATAAAATAAACACCAGGAAATCAGTGAACTGTAAAATAATAAACAGAATTAAAACTAAAATTGATTAAAATGTAATTAGAAAAACAACAAGGTCAGGATTTATAACGTAATAATCGTTAACAAAATGCTAACAATTAATTAATTAATTAATTAATTAATTAAGTACAAGCCTTCAGTAATCATAAAACACTATAAATAACTACTAGGATAAAATTAGAATTTCTAAATACTTGACTAAGTTGATAAAACTAATACTAGATAAAAGGTGGTCTAAAATAATCAAAATAAATAACATTCTAAAATAGTACAAGGTAGGTGGAAATGAATTAGCCAATGCCATCCTTGTATGCTTGCTCAAAAAGCCAAGTTTTAAGATGTTTTCTAAACAACTTTAAATCACTCTGTATCCTTAGGTCCACTGGAAGAGAGTTCCACAATCCGGCTCTCTCTCCAACTGTGGAGAGTCATGCTGTAGAGACTGATGGTACTGATAATAGACCTTTGTTAGATGAGCTGAGGTTCCGCTGAGTTGTATGAAGCTGAACCATTGCATTTAACCATTCTACCTGATTGCCATAGATTGCTTTGTGCAAAATGCAAAGTACTTTATAGTCAATACGTTTTTCAATAGGAAGCTAGTGTAGCTGTTGCGCTGGAGGTGGACCCTTGGCCTGGTGCAGGGTTGGTACGGCCTCTGGTCGGGACCAGAGAGGGCCTGCCACCAGAAGGTGGAGCACAGGAGGAGAGAGAGGCTAGCTGGAGCTTCGCCAATAGCAACCCAGGGTTTCCGCAGGTTGAGCCCTTGGGTACCCGGGCCGCCTGGTCTTAGGTGGGCCTCGCAGGGTCTCCCAGAGAGGAAGTGCAGGGGAGTGCCCACCATGAACAAGGGTGCGCGGTCAATATTCAAGCAAGCTGGTTCAGGAATCACAGGAGGCCAGAAAAGAGTTTCCGAGTGGATAGCGAGGATCAAGGCCAGAGTATCAGTCCAGAATGGTCAGCCGAAGCAGGGGTCAGTACCTGTGGTCAGTCCGGGAGTAGTCAGGTCAGGCAAAGGTCAAGTTCCAGGCAGTGGTCAGATGTGGTCAGTGGACAGGCAGAGGTCGGTTCCTGGCAGCGATCAGACGTGGTCGGTGGTCGGATCCAGGCAGCAGTCAGACGAGGTCAGGACCAAGCAAAGGTCAGTATCTTGAGGGTCAAAGCCAAGGAATCCATCCAAAGGTTAGCGGGAACAGGAAGCTGGAACTGGAACAGGAACACAAATGCTGGAACAGGAACAGGTACTGGAACAGGAAAACCAACGAGCAGCAACTAAGCA
Organism: Rhinatrema bivittatum; assembly: GCF_901001135.1. Classification (NCBI taxonomy): domain Eukaryota; kingdom Metazoa; phylum Chordata; class Amphibia; order Gymnophiona; family Rhinatrematidae; genus Rhinatrema; species Rhinatrema bivittatum. The sequence continues at coordinate 31,609,386 of NC_042631.1, forward strand.
CACAACAGGAAGGTGCTGGAGGGTTATAGGACAGAGCAGTGTGAACTCTCTCCTACACTGGGCCCTTGGGCAGAAACTGCCGGGACACCCAGCTGCAGTGCATGGGGGGAGATAGGACAAGATAGGGCGCTGCCCTATCCCTTGGTGGGAGATATTGCAGATCAGAGGTTCGACATGACAATTGCAATGACGGACAAGTGTACAGGAGCCTAAGGCCTTCCTGAATGAGGTCAGAGACGTAGAGGTAATTTGAGGCGATTCAATTAAGAGCACGGCCGGGTTGGTCTGGCAGGCTGTGAGAACACTAAGCACAAGTGCTGAAGCAGTCGGGTCGGTCTGATAGGCTGTGTGCTTAGAAGCATTTAAGATCATAGTTGGATTGGTCTGGCAAGCTGTGATAATGGTAAACACAAACAGAAAAGCAGCTGGGTCAGTCTGGCAGACTGCGCACATACAGGCCGATGCAATATCGGCGTGCATTAAAGGGGCGTTCAAGATTGAGCGCCGATCCAACTCTTCGGTGGGCTGCCATGGTTAAAAGGAGGCCCTAGGGGAAATTTGCACCCCTAGCACCTCCTTGGTAGCAGGTGCCCGGGAGAGGTAGCTGTCAGCCACTTAGGGAAAATGGACGCTCAGTTTTAGAGTGTCCGTCCGTTTTGCTAACCTGTGCACGGCTAGCTGGGGGGGGGGGGGGGGGTTATTGTTCAAAATGTAATTAGGGTTATTGAGTCATGGGGAACTGGGAGGTTCTGTAGAGTAGAAGGCATTATTGAATAGCCAAGATTTTAAGTCGCTCTTGAATTTCTTTTTGTCCGATATTGGCCGAAGGTCCTCTGGCATTGCGTTCCATAGTTTTGGGCCAGCAATTGATATCACTCTATCTCTCGTTTGCATAAGTTGAGAATTTCTTAAGTTCAGGATTTCTAGGAGGCCTTTGTTCTGTGATCCGAGAGTTCGCGGTGGGGGGGGGGGGGGGGATATTGTGAGGTTTAAATGTTATTCCCAGCAGATCGATGTTGTTCAGGTTAATGTTATTGAATATTATTGGGGTGATGTGGTCACATTTCCTTGCTCCAGACAATAGTCTAGCTGTGGCATTTTGCAGCAGTTGCAGAGGTTTTAAGGGACTTGCTGGAAGACCTAGAAGAAAGGAGTTACAGTAACCCAACAATTTGGACCCCTAGGTCTCTCTCTTGGGTTGTTGGGATTAATTGGCGAGCTCCTGAGATCTGTCCCTGGGGGTATACATTTTGGCGGATTGCGACTCAATCAAATTATTTCATTTTTGGGGGGGGGTTCATCAAGAGTTTCCATTGAGCTAGTTTTTCTTTTCTTTTACTCATATATTCAGAGATTAGTGATGTTGTTTTTTTTTCAAATGATTTTGTTACAATAGCCCGGTCGCTCTGGCAGTTCGATAGCAGCCGGGCAGATGTGCCGGCTGCAAGCGGACGATTTAGGTTGACTGATTAATTGACTGAATATATATATTGTAAGCCGAACCTTAGATAGTTGGTTAGAATGCAATTCTGATGCGATTGTACTTTGGATGATAAATAAAAGCTGCAGCCTGAATTTTTCTACAAAGAGACTGCCTGCTGACTCTTCTCGTACGCTCTGTTTCAGCGTTTCCCAACCGGCGTGCCATGCCATGGGCTCAGGTCCCTCTGGGCCTGCAGGATATTCTCCCACCAGCTGGGGGGAAGTCAGATCAGGGCTTATCGGCAGGCTCCTGATTCTTGCTGGCCCCCATGCAGTTCAGATTGCAGAGGGAAGCTGGCAAAGGAGAAAGAAGCAGCGCCGGGTAAGCATTACCTCCCAGACTCCTGCTGATCAAGGATTGGGGGTGGGGTGGGGAAAGGGGGCAGCTGAATGTGCCACTGGGTGTGGGGGAGGGAGAAGGGATTTTGATGATGCCGGGAGATGGGGGGGAGAGGGAAGATGATGCTTCAAAGAGGAGAGGAGGAGAGGTGGAGGGAGAGGGAAGACGATGACACGAGGGAGTGAGGTTGAGGGAAGGTGATGCCAGGGGGTGGAAGGAAAGGGAAGGTGATGATGCCAGGGGGTGAGGGAGAGGGAAGATGATGATGATGATGGTAGTGGAGAGGAGAGGAGAGGGAAGGTGATGATGCCAGGGGGTGAGGGAGAGGGAAGATGATGATGACGGTAGTGGAGAGGAGAGGAGAGGGAAGGTGATGTTGCCAGGGGGTGAGGGAGAGGGAAGATGATGATGATGATGATGATGGTAGTGGAGAGGAGTGGAGAGGGAAGGTGATGATGCCAGGGGGTGAGGGAGAGGGAAGATGATGATGATGATGGTAGTGGAGAGGAGTGGAGAGGGAAGGTGATGATGCCAGGGGGTGAGGGAGAGGGAAGATGATGATGATGATGATGACAGTAGTGGAGAGGAGTGGAGAGGGAAGGTGATGATACCAGGGGATGAGGGAGAGGGAAAGTGATGATGATGATGATGGTAGTGGAGAGGAGTGCAGAGGAAAGTGATGATGCCAGGGGATGAGGGAGAGGGAAGATGATGATGATGATGGTAGTTGAGAGGAGTGGGGAGGGAAGGTGATGATGCCAGGGGATGAGGGAGAGGGAAGATGATGATGATGATGATGATGATGGTAGTGGAGAGGAGTGGAGAGGGAAAGTGATGATGCCAGGGGGTGAGGGAGAGGGAAGATGATTCCAGGGGGTTGAAGGAAAGGGAAGAGAAGGTGATTGGCATGGGGGGGGGGGGTGTGGTGTGGAGAAAGAGGGACATTAATGATGATGCCAGAGGTGAGGGACAGGGTGGAGGGAGAGGGATGATGATGATGCCCGGGGGTGAGGGAGAGCGGTAAAGGTAGAGGGAAGGAGATGATGCCAGGTTGAGGGAGATGGAAGGTGAGGAGGATGGGGGGGCGGGGGGAGGGGGTGAAGGGATAGAGATGGTCATGATGTGTGTGGGTGGAGGGAAGAGGTGATGGAAGGTGATGATGATGATGCCTGGGGGTGGGAGGGGGTAGAAGGAAAGGGAATGTGGGGATGATTCTAGGGGTGAGGAGGTGGAGAGGTGATGATGCCAGGAGGTGAGGGAGAGGAATGGAGGAGGAAGGTGGTGTTGATGCAAGGGGAACAGGGAAGAGATGGTTTGAGAGGGAAAGTGATGATGATGCCTGGGGGTGGGGGAGATAGGTGGAGGGAAAGGGAAAATGATGGTAGGGAGAGGGGTAGAGGGAAAAGCATGATGATTATAGTGGGGGAGGTGCAGAAGATAGGGAGGGAGAGAGAAGGTGATGATTCCAGGGAGTGAGAGAGAGGGAAAGATGGAAAGGGAAGGTGGTAATGATGATGCCAGGGGTGAGGAGAAGAGATGGAGGGAGAGAGGGAATGTGATGATGATGCCAGGGGGTGGGGAAGAGGTAGAAGGAAAGGAAAGAAGATGATGATGATGATGCCAGGGGTGAGAAGGTGGAGAGAGAAGGGGATGATAACTCCAGGTTGTGGGTAGGGGTGGAGGGAAAGGGAAAGTGATGATAATGTGAGGGGAGAGGAAGAGATGGTGAGAGAGGGAAGGTGGTGATGATGATGATGCCAGCTGGTGGTGGAGAGGAAGAAGATGATGATGGCAGGGGAGAGGGGTTATTATGATGGCAGGGAAAGAGGGGAGAAGGTGGTTGTGCCAAGGGATGAGGGAGGGAGAAAGTGATGATGATGCCAATGGGATGGAGGGCGAGGGAAGTGAAGAGGAAGTGCTGGGTGTGCCACCAAATGAAAAGGGTTGGGAAGCACCGCTCTAGTTTATATGCGGTGGATGGAGGGGAGTAGTAGGCAAACGGAGGTGCTGGCACGGGACCTACGGTGTCCGCCTCATGCACGTGCGTTTCTTTGTTTTGGGTTCTCTTGGGCCTATGATTGGCTTCTCTCTTGGGACTTCCCTCGGTAATTTTTCTTTTATAGTAAGGTTGAAGCCTTGACCTTTGACCCTAAGTCCCCTGGTTTCCCCCCTCTGTTACTTGTTTCATGAATTACTTAGGGCAATGTCCCCGTTTCTGGAAGGCTTCTGTTTCCTTGTCAGGGGGCTGGCTTAGGCGTTTCCTTTTCCTGCCCCAAATGCTTTCGGTTTCGTTTCCCGCAGCTGTGCCGCAGGCTCGCGGTAACGAGCTAAAGCGGGAAGCCCGGCTGCTGGTCGTTGTTATCCGAGACGCTGACTGAGGCAGCTGCCGTGGCCTGGGGAGGAGGACCGGGAAACTGAGGGCCCAAGTCCAGGTAAAAGGATGAAGAATGCTGCTGCTTCTTCTTAACGCAGACGAGCCACATTTCGGAGTGCCTAAGGCGGGCTTGCTTTCCCCTTTCCTTCCTGCTCCGGTTTCAGGTCTTTCAATTCAAACAGCCCAAGCTTGCACCGTGGACTTAGTGCAGGCTAGGAGGAGGGAAAGAAGCGGAGGTTACAGGGCACACAGCACCTCCAGCTCCCTTCTCCCTCCCCAAGGGGGGGAGGGGGAGGACATGATTTGCTGATTGCAGGACCTAGGGCCTAACGAGTAACGCACCGCCTCTTGTGAGCCTGTAATCAGGGGAGTTCTGGGTCACTTGGCCCTTTAAAACGATAGTGGCCCAGTCCACCGCGGGCCGCCCTTGTCTGTGTTAGCGGCCCCAGCCGTGTTCATTTTTAAAGCGCATTTCTCCCGCTTTCAAAAATCACACAGCGTGACCTCCACGATATTTTGTTGGAGAGGGGCAAAATATCACAGAAACACCCATAGTCCCCCCCCCCCCTGCAATATTTGGCCCTTTCCATAATAAAATATTGTGACTTTGTTAGATTGTGAGCCCTCTGGGGATAGGGAAATACTTGAATTCAGTACCTGAATGAAATCCACTTTGCAGTGCCAAAAGGTGTAATATTAATAAAAAAAACTTTCTCTCTCTGTATATATATATATATTTCTTTATAGAGAGGATGGTGGATGCATGGAACAGCCTCCCTATGGAGGTGGTGGAGATAAAGATGGTATCTAAATCCAAGAAAGTTAGGCCCCTAAATTTAGGCCTGCTATCCAGTTATCTCGATTTAAGAACCCAAATTAGATGCCTACTTCTGAAAATCAGTGCTAACATTGGTTCCTTTCCTTGTCTCTAACCCTGTAGCCACCCACTTTTTAGGATTCTCAATTTAGGTGCCCAGTTAGGCACTCACCCCTAGTACATTTTCAGAAGGACCAATTTAGGATCCTAATTTTGAAAGTTAGGACCCTAAACCCTTTGAAAATTGGCCTCTGAATTTAGACATGCAATTCATTTGCCTGGATGTAGGTGCCCACTGGTTGATTTTAAAGGGGTTTCGTGCCCTGCCTCCTCAGGTGTTTTTCTGTTTGTTCACTTTCTCCTGCTTCCCCAGTAGCCTTTTCTGTTTCTAATGCTTTTACTCTGCCTTGTTTCGTCGTGCGCTGGCAGTATAACAGCAAGCATTCACTGTTTCTGCCATATTCAGTGCAGCTGGGTGTTTTTCCTCCTGTTTTCTGTCAGCTGTGGCCAGCTGGGTCTGGCCTTTGCCATTCAGCAGCTAATCTGGTCAGCCCTGCAGAACAATCCTCATATTACCTGCCTTTTTATCTCTATAGCCCAGGCCACTCTGGTCACTGTTCTCTCCAGTAAGTCTCTGGACTTGAGGACCTGGCCTCCTCAGTCTGTCAGTAAAGACAGTTAAGTTGTGCATAGGAAATGCAGAGTGGAGACAGAATATTTATTTTATTTATTTAACAGGTTTTATTGACCGTTTAGTTACTACTTTCACAACTGTTTACAAACAATAAGAAAGTGAATACAGCATATTATATTAACATTAAAGGTCATAAAAACAAATTAACACAGGTTGTTAATAATAAAGTAACAAGTAAAAAGATAAAACGAATGATAGATAAAAGGTAAAAGCACTGAGGTTCATTTCATACATCTGTACTGTAGGTCTTTTTAAATAACTTTGGGGGTTAGGCACCAAAAGAGAGTACGTTTGAAAATTGCCAGGATTTCAGCACCTAAAACATGGGCACGGCCAAGGGTGGGGTCAGGTCAGGGGAAGGAATTTAGGTGCCTAGTGCTTCATTCTAGTGCTTGGCACCTAGCTTGGGTGGGTGAATCGAGATGCTGCCAGAGCAGTCCTAATTCTGGCTGCCCAGATACTTCCTGCCACCTGCCCAATTAAAAGCGACAAGGTGGGCCCAAGAGATCCACATCCCACCTCCTACCTATCTGACTAAAATTAAATTCACAGGACTGAACGCCTCTTCTTCCCGCTCAGTGGCACCATAAATGCAGAATGGACCATATCTACCCTTCCCATTTGACCACCTCCAAAAAAGAATGTAGCTGGCCAAGGGTGCCTGGAACTGCCATAAGCCTTCCATCCCCAAAAGCTCCCTAGCTGAGCCGGGAGGACAGGCTTGCAGTCCTCAAGGCTTAGCGTCTAACGTTGGCCTAGCTGAAGCACTAGTAGCTGTTAGATCAGCTCGAAGCCTGTGTCCTATCGGCTTAGGGAGTTTTCAAGAATTGGAGGCTTATGGCAAATAGGAATTCTGGCGCCTTTGACCTGCTTTGTTCTTTTTTTCAAATGGGCAGGAGGAAGGAGAATTCCAGCACCCTTGCCTTAAGTTTGGGGCCGACGCGGCAAAGTGCGCCCAGTGTAGCACATGGGTTTACGCACGGTTGGGCGTGTGTTTCGGACGTGCTGGATTAGCACCCAATGGAATCAGGAAATTAGCGCGTCCAAAATGCTCACCGGAACAAATGTGCAGCCGATGGCGCCCATCGCATGTAAATTTCATGTATGAGGCTATTAGCTATTACCACCCCCCCTGCCCCCGATGCATGGCAAATCCAACTCCAGACCAGAGGTGGCATAAAGTCAATCTGTGTGTCAAGGATTCATGAGAAATTTAAAAATAGGGTTCTCTGTGGTTCCTCCTACTTAGTATCTTTGTTACACTTAGATTTATTACTTTTTGAGCTGGTGGCCTTGATTCTAGGGTTTAAGTCACAAGCAAATACAGGCCATTATTACATTTATTTCATTATTCCCAAGAAGGAGGGTTCTTTTTGCCCCATCCTGGTTCTAAAGGGAATCAGTTATCCTTGAGAGTGGCTTGTTTGTGCATGAAAACTTTACACTGTGATTTTGGCAGTACAGGAGGGGGAGTTTCTTATGTCTCTGAATTGTCAGTGTATCTACATATTTCCCATTCAGCTGGAACATTAGCGGTTTCTGAGGTTTGCTGTTTTGGGGTGACATTATCGGTTTCAAGTGCTACTTTTTGGTTTGGCCACCGCACCCAGAACCTTCTCTAATGTCTTGGTGGTGGTAGTGGCAGTGTCAAGACAGGATGGTATTCTGGTTCACCTCTGGCCTAGATGGTTGGCTATTTTGGGCCAGGAGCATAGAATAGTCTTCAGGCCTCGCACAAGGTGGTCTCCTTGCTGCAGTAATTAGGTTGGGTGGTGAATTTGGCCAAGAGCAATGTACAGCCGTCTCAGACACTGGAGTGTCTTGGTGTTTGTTTTTAGCATGAAGCACGTCAGGGTATTCCTGCCAGAGACCGCATTCAGAAACTAATAGCACAGTTGCGGCTGTTGTCAGCAATTTGCCTATCGGTATGGTCTTGACTCTAGGTGCTAAGTTGATGGTAAATACTCTACTCTAGAAGTGGCTCTGGGGGCAAGGGCACATATGTGTCCTCTTCAGCGCATACTGCTTGCACAATAGAGTCCACAGTCTCAAGACTTCTTGATATGGCTTTGCTTAGCGGTGGAGATTAGCATCCAAATGCAGCAATGATTGAAAGCAGATCATCTAAGGAAGGACGTTTCCCTAAGAATACTGGACTGACTGATACTCACGATGGATGCGAGCCTCCAGGATTGTGGGGCTTACTGTCAGATGTTGATGGTGCAGGGGCACAGGAGTGCAGAGCAGTCTCACTGGCCCATCAATAGTCTGGAAGCATGTGCCGTTCGGTTGGCATGCTTGCAGTTCATTGACTGCTTGCAGGGTCAAGTGCTCGAGCAATGTCTGACAGTGGCTTACATCAATCGTCAGGAAGGCACCAAGAGCCAGCAAGTGTCGCAGGAAATAATCCAGCTCTTGGAATGGGCGAAAGTATATCTTCAGGAAATCTCCGCCTCTCACATTGTGGGAAAAGGCAAAGTATGAGTCAATTTTCTCAGCAGTCAGTCGATTCAGGAGAATGGGAATTGTCGGACGAAGCGTTGCAGCTCTCAGTGGGCTGCTAGGGGCCTACTGTTTCTAGACTTGCTGGCAACATCACACAATGAGAAGGTTTCTCCTCTTTTTTTTTTTTCAAGTGCGGGGGAGATATGCTCTTGAGCAAGAGTGGCTGGAAGTTAAGTTTTGGTATGCTTTTCCCCGTGGCCCATGTTACACAGCGTGATTCAGAAGACTGAAAGACACATGGGGCTAGTGCTTCTGGTTACTCCAGATTGGCCCAGGAAGCTGTGCAATGCAGATCTATGGAGGCTCCTGTCAGACTCTCCTTCCTATTTACTGGTCCACAGGGACCTATTCTTCGTGTAGATCAATCTCAATTTTGTCTTACGGTATGGTCCTTGAAAGGGCTCGGTTGCTGAAGCATGAATATTCCACTACGGTCAATTCCACCTTGCTTCGAGTGCAGAAGTTCTCCCCCCTTTAGCTTATGTTTGGTTTGGAGAGTGTTTGAGGCTTGGTGTGAGGAATGAAGCATGCTTCCTCATTCAATTAAGATCCTGCTCATTTTGGAATTCTTACAGGATGGGTCACTTAAGGGCTTGGCTCCTAAATTCTTGAAGGAGCAGTTCTTGCCTGTTTCAAGGGTTAGGTGAATGGCAGACCCTTATCGGCCCATCTGGATGTGGCCCAATTTTGTAGGGTTGAAGTTTCTTCATCCTCCTTTGCGGTTGCCAGTGCCCTTATAGAGCCTTAATCTGGTTCTAGGATTTTGGCAAATTCCACTTTTTGACTTCTGCATAGTCTCACTTGAGGTTAATTTCTTGAAGACTGTTTCTCGTGGTAATTTATTCTGCGTTGTCTGAGCTGCGGGTTTCTTCTTGCCAGGAACCATTCCTGCGGATGACTCCAGGGGCGGTCCAGCTTTGTCTGCTTCATTTTTGCCAAAAGTGGTCTCTGATTTTCATTTGAACTAATCAATTTCCCTGCCAATGCTGGACAGGGAGAGAGATGTGGATGAATATCGCCTGGTGCGGACCTTGGATGTCACGAGACATCTGATGCTGTATTGGAGATTAGTAAAACCTTTTCAGGAAGTCTTGACCGTCTGTTTGTTCTGTGCGGTGGATGAGTTGGCCTCGTGGGCTACTTTTTCCTGTTTGGTTAAGGAGGTAATGACGGCCACGTTTGTGGATGCTGGTTAGCCATTACATATACAGGTTAGGGTTCATTCTACTAGGGCTCAGGCAGTGTCAAGGACAGAGCTTCAATTGTTGTCTCCTGTTGAGATTTGCTGAGCTGTGATGTTCTCCTCCTTACAAACTTTTTCCAGGTGTTTCCGCCTGGATGTGCAGGTCCAGGAGGACGCAGCCTTTGTGCGTGCGTTGTTTGGTTGGACTGCGGACAGCCTCCTGCCCTATTCGGGAGTTGCCTTGGTACATCCCACTGGTCATAGATTAACCTGTCTGAATACTGAGAAATGAGAAATTACTACTTAGCTGATAATTTCCTTTTCTCTAATGAAGACAGGTTAACCCACCTTCCTGCCCTTGGCTGCCAGTTTGTGGTTCTGTGGTCCTCCTGAATGGCTGCATGTCCGGGGATAATTGTCAAGTATCAGTTTTTCTCCCTAGATTAGTGATGCTACCCTCTTTGTCTGAGCTCAGTGTTTCCTGTTGACTCTGTGAGTACTTGTAGTTGTCTGTTAAGTTATAATCAAGTGTTAGTTGTCCACAGTTGACTTTTGCAGAGAATACTGGTGGCTGATGTCGGTGCTGGGGTATACCGTGACGTCAGCTTTTCTCCGTTTCCATCTGCTGGTAGACGTGCATAACCCACTGGTCATGGATTAACCTGTCTTCACTAGAGAAAAGGAAATTTATCAGATAAGTAGCCATTTCTCAACATACAGTAAAATATATAACACGTGTTAAAATAATATAAAAAACAGAATCAAGCTTACAGCAAAATACTTTGCCGAGAAACTAAAAACAAATCACAAAATAAACTCTTCATTAATCTCAAAAGCACTTTTAAACAACTATGTTTTTAACTCACACTAAAGGTTGTAAACTGTTGTAAAGAACATGTCCAAGGAACGTGTTATAGGTCACTCTAGGGTCCAGACCAAGGGCACTCAATTTATTTATTAAAGTTGCCTATGTAAAAAACCTTGTCATAGAAATGACGGCAGAAAAGGACCAAATGGTTTATCCAGTCTGCCCAGCAAGCTTATGGTAGCATCTGCTGTGCCGTGCAGGTTACCCCAATGCTTATTATTTTCACAGACTGTAAAGGTCAGGGCCCTCATTAGTTGCTATGTTAACCCAATTCCCCTTTTCCCCCTGCCATTGAAGCAGAGAGCAGTGTTGGAGTTGCATCAACAGTATCAAGTCTTCTTGGTTAAGTGTAGTAACCACTAGGGATGTGAATCGTGTCCTCTATCGTCTTAACGATCGATTTCGGCTGGGAGGGGGAGGGAATCGTATTGTTGCCGTTTGGGGGGGTAAAATATCGTGAAAAATCGTTAAAAATTGAAAAATCGAAAAACCGGCACATTAAAACCCCCTAAAACCCACCCCCGACCCTTTAAATTAAATCCCCCCACCCTCCCGAACCCCATCCCTCGCCGGAACATCGTTAAAAATCAAAAAATCGAAAAAACCGGCACACTAAAACCCCCTAAAACCCACCCCCGACCCTTTAAATTAAATCCCCCACCCTCCCGAACCCCCCCCCCAAATAACTTAAATAACCTGCGGGTCCAGCGGCGGTCCGGAACGGGCTCCTGCTCCTCAATCTTGTCGTCTTCAGCCGGCGCCATTTTCCAAAATGGCGCCGAAAAATGGCGGCGGCCATAGACGAAAAAGATTGGACGGCAGGAGGTCCTTCCGGACCCCCGCTGGACTTTTGGCAAGTCTCGTGGGGGTCAGGAGGCCCCCCACAAGCTGGCCAAAAGTTCCTGGAGGTCCAGCGGGGGTCAGGGAGCGATTTCCCACCGCGAATCGTTTTCGTACGGAAAATGGCGCTGGCCATACGCGTATGGCCGGCGCCATTTTCCGTACGGAAAATGGCGCCGGCAGGAGATCGACTGCAGGAGGTCGTTCAGCGAGGGTTCCGGCGCCTCGCTGAACGACCTCCTGCAGTCGATCTCCTGCCGGCGCCATTTTCCGTACGAAAACGATTCGCGGCGGGAAATCGCTCCCTGACCCCCGCTGGACCTCCAGGAACTTTTGGCCAGCTTGTGGGGGGCCTCCTGACCCCCACGAGACTTGCCAAAAGTCCAGCGGGGGTCCGGAAGGACCTCCTGCCGTCCAATCTTTTTCGTCTATGGCCGCCGCCATTTTTCGGCGCCATTTTGGAAAATGGCGCCGGCTGAAGACGACAAGATTCAGGAGCAGGAGCCCGTTCCGGACCGCTGCCGTTCCGGACCGCCGCTGGACCCGCAGGTTATTTAAGTTATTTGGGGGGGGGTTCGGGAGGGTGGGGGATTTAATTTAAAGGGTCGGGGGTGGGTTTTAGGGGGTTTTAGTGTGCCGGCTCACGATTCTAACGATTTATAACGATAAATCGTTAGAATCTGTATTGTATTGTGTTCCATAACGGTTTAAGACGATATTAAAATTATCAGACGATAATTTTAATCGTCCTAAAACGATTCACATCCCTAGTAACCACCACACCAGCAAATTACTTCCCCCCCCCCCCTTCACCCCCTCTCCATTCCACCCAACATCACACCCAGACTCCTCCCCCCCACCCCCTCCCCTCCCATCCTTTCCTTGCTTAGCCCCCTTCCTCTCACTCGCCTTGTATATTGAATGTATATAATAGAATGTACTTAACTCCTGCCTCTCTGTAAATAATCCCCCTATTCCCCGCCACCTATCCCAGCTGACTCATATAGTTCCAAGTTACTGCCCTACCCTTTCCCATCCCTTCCCTCCCCCTCAGTTATAATATCAGTTACAATGTAAAGCCCTGTTGGCTGAATTTGCTGTTATCTGGAAACCGATGTGATGTCTCGTGCGAATGTCGGTATAGAAAAATGTTAAATTAAAAAAAAAAAATTACTCCCATTCACTCTTTTCTTCATTCCCATCCTCTAGCCTTTAGGGATCCACAGTGTTTATCCCATGTCTCTTTGAATTTTTTCATTGTTTTCATTTTTACTACCTCCTCCAGAAGGGCATTCCAGGCATCCACCACCCTCTCCCTGAAGAAATATTTCCTGACATTTGTTCTCAGTCTTCCTCCCTGGAGTTTCATTTCATGACTCCTAGTTCTATTAATTTTTTTTTTTTCCAATGGAAAAGATTTAACAATTGTGTATCATTAAAACCTTTCCAGAATCTGAAGGTCTGTATCCTATCTCCCCTGCACCTCCTCTCTTCTAGGGTATACATATTTAGATCCTTCAGTCTCTCCTCATAAGTCTTCCGATGCTGACCACACACCATTTTGGTCACTCTTCTTTGGACCATCTCCATCCTGTCTTTATCCTTTTTGACATATAGGCTCCAGCTCTAAACACAGTACTCAAGGTGAGGTCTCACCAAGGACCTGTACAAGGACATCACCACCTCCTTTTTTTTTTTTTTTTTTTTTTTTTTTTTTCTTACTGGTTATTCCTCTCTCTATGCAGCCAAGCATTCTTTTTAGCTTTAGCTATTGCCTTGTCACATTGCTTCGCCACCTTCAGGTCACCAGACACTATCATCCCAAGGTCTCTCTTCTAGTTCATGTACATTAGTCTTTCAATGTTCATCACATACAGCTCTTTTTGATTACCGTACCCTAGATGCATGACTCTGCACTTCTTGGCTTGAATCCCAGCTGCCAGATCCTCGACCAATCCTCAAGCTTTCTTAAATCACTCTTCATTTTCTCTACTCCTTTAGGCATGTCCACTCTGTTGCAGATCTTAGTATCATCTGCAAATAGAAAAACTTTACCTTCTATCCCTTCTGTAATGTAACTCACAAAGATATTGAACAGAACTGGTCCCAACACTCATCCCTGTGGCACTCCACTTAACATCATTCTTTCTTCAGAGTAGGTTCCATTTACCATCAACCAGTTTGCAATCCATGCCATTTCCTTGGCACCCACTCCCAAGCTTCTCATTCTGTTCATGATTCTCTTATGTGGGAACGTATCAAAAGCTTTAATAGAATCCAAATAAATCACATCGAGAGCTCTTTCTTGATCCAATTCACTGGTCACCCAATCAAAATAATCAGATTTGTCTGACAAGACCTGCCTCGGGTCGAGCAATCCACCGGATTGTAGATAGTTCACTATCCTTTCCTTCAGCAACGTCTCCATTAATTTTCCCACCACTGAGGTGAGGCTTACTGACCTGTAGTTTCCAGCCTTCTCTCTACTACCACTTTGAAGCGGGACCACCACTGCTCTTCTCCAGTCTTACGGCACCACTCCCATTTCCAGTGATCTATTGAACAAGTCTTTAAGTGGACCCACCAGCACATCTTTTTGAGCTCCCTCAGGTTCCTGGGATGTGCCTCATCTGATCCCATGGCCTTGTCCACTTTCAGTTTTCCTAGCTCTTCCCATACGTTCCCTTCTGTAAACAGATTTTCATCTACTCCACCTCTATCTATGGTCTTGCCAACTAGCGACGGTCCTTCTCCAGGGTCTTCTTTAGTGAACACTGAACTGAAGTATTTGTTTAATATTTATGCCATTTCTTCATCGCACTCCACATATTGATCTTTGTTTCACTATACCATGTCGGATCTTCCTCCTTTCTCTGGTATATCTGAAAAATAATTTGTCACCTTGCTTTACCTCTTTGGCAATCCTTTATTCTGCCTTACCTTTTGCTTTCTTGATTTCTTTCTTTGACGCCCTCAGTTTCACCAGATATTTTTCCTTGTGTTCCTCGTTTTGGGATCCTTTATACTTCTTGAACGTTGTTCTTTTTGCCTTTTATTTTTTTCAGCCACCTCCTTTGAGAACCAAATAGGTTTCTTATTACTTTTGCTTTTGTTTACTTTTCTAACATATAGATTTGTTGCCTTTGTAATTACTCCTTTTAGTTTGGCCCACTGTTGTTCCACCTCTCTTATTTTCTCCCAATTCTACCTCCAGGTACGTCCCCATTTTGACAAAGTCTATATTTTTGAAATTCAAAACTCGGGTCTTTGTGTGATAGCTCTGTATCCTATTTGAGATATCAAATCATACCATTTGATGATCATTGGTGCTCAGGTGGGCACCCACCCGGACATTAGAGACATTATCCCAGTTAGTGAACACTAGATCGAGTAGAACTCCCTCCCACGAGGGAGGGAGTTCTACTCGATCTAGTGTTTGAACAGAGCCCCTTGCAGGGCATCTACTATCTCTTTATTTCTGGTAGATTCTGCAGAAGGGATTCTCCAGTCTACATCCAGCAGATTAAAATCTCCAACAAGCAACACTTGTCTTACTGAAATACATTACATCTAGCGCTCTCCATTGATCCAGCTCTCTAGTCACTGTTCAAAGAAATGAATCAGAATTATCTGATAAGATCTAACTGGTTAAACCATGCTGCCTTGGATCTTGGAATCCATTGGATTCCTGGAACTCTATCCTCTGTTTTAGCAGCAATTCCATTAATTTGTTCACCACAGAGGTCAGAATGCCCAGTTTGTTCCTTATCTCCATTTTTATGAATAGGAGCCACATCTTCCCCCCACCCCACCCCATCTCTAGTCCTCCAAAACTACTTACGACCTTAAAGAAGCATTGGAAAGGTCAGTGAGCAGAGCTAGCAGTGCTTCTCTTAAGTTCCTTTAGTACCCTTGGATGTATCCCATCTGGCCCCGTCGTCTTTATCTACTTTAAATTTAGATAACTCCTCATGAATACCCTTTTTTGAAAATTTACTTCGTTTTTATATGATCTTGCTCCTGACCTTTCCACAATGAACACCAAATATGTATTTGTTAAGCAAATTTGCTTTTTCCTCACCAGCCTCTACATATTCCTTCCGTTTACCTCTGAATCTCACAATGCCATTGTTGCCCTTCCTTCTGTCACTAACGTATCTAAAAAGAAATGTCCTCCCCAATTTACCGTATTTGCTATGTTTACTTCAATTTGAAGTTTTGCATTCCTGACTACTTTCCCAGTTTCTCTTAACTCTTCCATATATTGTCGCCTGTCTTCCTCTTTCTGCAGTAACTTGTAGTTTATGCTGACCTTTTCTCCATTACTTTTTCAGCTACCTTTTTAGAAAACTACAGCAACCTCTTCTTCTTTACTTTTTTTACTTTCCTAACAAAAAGTTTAGTTGCCCTTATACTATATCTCCTTTTAGTTTTGCCCACTCCTCTTCTTCTTCTGCTACATTTTTTCCATTCACTTAATGACTCCTGAGGGTACTCCCGGAGTCTAGGACACTCGCACCTTTGAGTGAACCTTCATTTCCTGCGCTTTAAATACTGAACTACACCCAGACCCGGGTTTAGGAATAGGCAACATAGACAACTGCCTTGTGTGCTAAATTTTGAAGGTATCTAATATCCAGGCCAAATAGAAGCCAACTTTTGCTTGCTATAGTGCCATATGCCAGCTCAGCTTCAAAGGGCATCCCATCGCCATGGCACTGCCTGTGCGTGCCGCAATCTTAATTCCAGCCCTGACCACACCACCTGGTGATCACTGGATCCCAAATGGTCTTTCACAATATCAGATCTACTGTCCCCATTGGTAAGGACCAGGTTCAGTATTACCCCCTTTAGGTGGGTTTAGTTACCAATGGACAGAACAGGTCTGCTTGCAGAGAATCCAAGATCTCCCCTGCTTCTAGAAGCCACTGCAGCTGGGGTATTGGTTTTCCACCTACCACATCTCTGTGACAGCCACTGCATCCAAGTCCGCCATTTTCCATGACTGCCTCTAGATTTTGGGACTTTATTTTCCAAACTATGAGCATTAGTGAACATAGCGTTCCAGACGCTGCCCTTTTTCTCCCATTTTTATAGCAATATTTAATGATTCCTTACTTTAGGGTTTTTGTTCGCCCATCTCAGATGATCCTCGATTTAGGTTTGCCAGGCTGTGTCAGAAGATGCTGAAACAACCCATGGTCGAGGTCATCAGGCAGGAAGGAGGGAGGCAGTTCTGGGACTCCCTTTTTAAGCAGCTGGGTGGAAGGGGCTGTATGGGGGAGGGGCTTTCGGCGCCATGAGTACATTTTGTAATTGGGGGGGGGGAAGTGGGGGGGGGGGGGTGTTCCATCTCATTTTTAACTGAGCAGATGATTTGCCAGCTAGGCTGTTTAGGGACCTGTAGTTAAAGTTAAGCCCCTGTTTTCAGCCCAAGGCAATCCTAGTGCTGAAAATCGGTGCAGAGCGCCCAAGCTTTTCTTCTGCACTCTAATTCTGCCCACTTCGTAGGGACCTACGTTTTGGTGCCCAGTGAAAAGGGACTTCAAAGTTTTTAGACACTGAGCCCTAGTCCAGTTTAGGCGCCTCACTCCCAAAGTTAGGAACCTAAACCCTTTCCAAAATTGGTCCCCGCCAGAGGCTTGGCTTGCATGCATGAAACCAGACATGTACAGGTTATTTATCATTAGTAAACGGGGGGTCCCATTCTGTAACACGAGTGACAGCCAGCGAGCACTGCGAACCTTTCCTGAGGGCTCCTCTCTCATTTCAGGAAATTCTGAGCCAGTAAGAGCGGGATTGACTTCTCTGAGCCTTCTACCCCCACCTGCCTGCATTGGAGCAGGCAGGGGGGTCTACACCAGCTTTGGGGGGAGGGGGTCAACCAGGGCAATTGTACAGGGCTCCCACGTGGGTGGTCTCGGGCTTGGCGGATGTCTTCAGGTGGCAGAGACTCTTAACAAGAAAAATCAGAGCGGGGCCTGTCGGGGGGGGGGGGGGGGGGGGGGGAATGAATGCCAGAGGTCCTGCAGCCGCTCCCCTTCCTCCTTCAGAGCTGGCATCCTCGAGAGAGATGAGGCCAGTGCAGGCTCTGTGGGTGTCCTCCCTTCACTGGCCCCGCGTTGATTTTTTTTTTCTGGTTATTGCCTCTGAGCCGCCCCCCCCCCCCCTCCCCCCGAAAACATCCACTGAGCTGGGACCAGGCAAATGGGAGCCCTGTGCAGTTGCCTTGGTTGCCCCCCTCCCCCCCCCCCCCCCCCCCACCACAGTGCCGTCCCTAATTGCCTGTTCTCACGACTCCTTTTTCTCGTGCTCCTTCCCCTCCACCTCTCACTTGCCTAAAGGGAAGGAGGAACCTGGAGCTGAAGAAACAAGAGCCTCTGCAATTATAAATCAGATCTGTCGGAGACATCCTTTATTTAAACAAAAATAAGACAGGTACACGCAGTGATCATTGGGAGAAATCTTGTACTGATCAGGTAGCCTTCATGTCAGAAACAAGAATCTCCCCAAAGGGAGGATTAGTTTTATATTCACTTTTCATGACATTTGAGACAGGAGATGGGGTTTCCAAGCTGTGCAGGATGCAGTTTCAGCAAACAGTAGCAAACTGTGCGTAAAAGGAGCTACAGCAAGCATTGTGATTTCGGTAAATAGTCACAAATTGAGAGAATAGGAAAGAAACATAAATGTAAAAAAACAAAAAACTTTGCCGTGGGCCTTGCAGTTTTCAGAAAATTTTCAGTTTAGGTGGCATAGGAGAGAAACTGAGAAATCAGGCTAAATGCCTCTGAATATGGACAACTCACAGATTATCTGGCTGAATGCAGACTTTTGAATATTTGGGACACTTATGCGGCTAAAATTCAGCCAAATAAGACAGGGGCGTTCCGGGGCATTTCTGGGAAGGAGTTAGGTTAGCCAGATAAGTCGACCCAGCTAATTTTGATATTCAGAGTTAGTCGCATAGTATATCTGGCTACCTCTGGTCATGCCATAGAGCTATCCTAAAGTTAGCTGGTGGCTGGTACTAGGATGGAGTCCTAGGCAGGGGCAAGGAAGAAATTTTGCTGCTAATTCTCCGCTTCTTGCCTCTGATCGGTCCTGAATCAACAAGCGGTGAGAGGCGAGGAAGCACTTTCTACCTCTCCTGCATGGATCAGGGTAATGAAGATGGAGAGAATAGGGCAAAAGTGTGAGTGGGGAGAGAGGGTGCTTGTGTGTGAGTAAATGAGAGATCAAAGAGGGGGGAAGAAAAACTGGGTGTGCTGGGGGAATTCCAGAGATTAATTCCACAGTTAAGCTCTGGAATTCATTGCCAGAGGATGTGGTTAAGGCAGTTAGTGTAGCTGGGTTTAAAAAAAAGTTTGGATTTGTTTGTTTGTTTTCACACCGGTTTACAGCGTAACGGAGGAGCCTATTAATGTAGACTTCTTGTTCCTAGAGGTGAAGTCTATAAACTGTTATTAATCAATAGGGAATAGCCACTACTTGTTGCTGGCATTAGTATCATGGGATCTATTTAATGTTTGGGTACTTTCCAGGTACTTGTATCCTGGATTGGCCACTGTTGGAAACAGGATACTGGGCTTGATGGACCTTTTAGTCTGATCCAGTATGGCATGTTCTGCTGTTATGTTACAGCAAGAGAATGAGTGGGGAGAGGCAGTAAGAGTAGAGCTGTGAGTGCTGGGAAGGGGCAGTTAGAGGAGGTGGTAAGTGTGGGGGGGAGGGAGCAGTAAGAAGAGCGAGCTTGTGTATGAGAGTAGAGAGCAAGGCAGACTAGGCAGGATGGGAATAGAGAGGGACAAGAATGTGGGGGGAGTAATAGAATAGGGGGGGAGCAAGAGTGGGGTGAAGGGAGAAGGTAGGGAGAAAAAAATGAGAATATAAGAATGGGGAGAGAAGGGAGTGGAGAGAGCAAGAGTTGGGGGAGAGCAATATGGGGAAGGGAGAAGAGGGGGCTGAATTAGGGGAAGATAAGAGGAAGGGGGGAAAGTAAGGAACAGCAAAGAGAGAGAGTGAAAAAAGTGAGCACCAGGGATGGCAGGAGAGGACCCTGAGTTGGGGGGCATGGGGAGGAACACAGGGTGATGATGCAGAAACAGAAATGACGGCAGAAGAAGACCAAATGGCCCATCCAGTCTGCCCAGCAAGTTTCGCACTTTTTTTTTTTCTCATACTTATGTTACTCTTGGCTCTTAGTAACCTTTTTGTTCTATTTCCCTTCCACCCCCACCATTAATGTAGAGAGCAGTGTTGGAACTGCATCTAAGAGAAATATCTAGCTTAAGTAGTTAGGGGTAGTAACCGCCGCAATAAGCAAGCTGCACCCATGCTTATTTGTTTATCTAGACTATGTAATTCAGTCCTTGTTGGTTGTTGTCTGTATATAGAGCCACTTTTCTTCATTTCCCCCTGCTGTTGAAGCAGAGAGCTATGCTGGATATGCATTGAAAGTGAAGTATCAGGCTTATTTGGTTTGAGGTAGTAACCGCCATAACAAGCAAGCTACTTCCCGCTTTTTTGTGAATGCAAATCCTTTTTTCCACATTTCCTTTTGCCATTGAAGCTTAGAGCAATGTTGGAGTCGCATTAACTGTGTGTATGTTTATTGAATAAGGGTAGAAGGAAGGGAATGAGGAATGGAGGAGAGCATACAGGAGGAAGAATGGAAGGGGAGAGCAGGGAAGATGAGGAGGAGGAAGAAGAGAAAGTATTAAATTATCCACTGCTGAAGGAAAGCAAGAGAACCGACATGGGGGGGAAAAATGGAAGGAGGCCATGAGAGAGAGAGAAGAAAGGAAGGAACAGAGCTAAGGACAGCATGAGAGACAGCAACGGTTAGAAGGTCTGCCCCCGCCCCCTCCTGCCACAATCTCTGACTGAGACGAATTCAAATGTTCTCTGATAGGAAACGGACCCAGGAAGGGACAGTGTTTTTTTTGGGGGGGTGGGCAGCGGTGGGAGGAGAGCACTCTGGATGAGGGTTGTCCATTAAATGCAGATTTCTTTCCTTCGCCTTCATTGTGGAGATCTGAAAACCTGACTGGTGGTGGGGGTCACAGAGTTGTTTTGGTAAGCCCTGTTTTTGCGAGAGAATTCATTAACGTGCGGAAAGCTTTATGCTGGGGGTGGGAGGGTGCGCTTTATATCTGAAGGAAGGTTAGAAGCACGTTTGCTTTCATGCCAAAGGAATGGCAGTGCGGTTCTGTGCTGCTTCTAAGAAGGGGATCGTGGAATTAATACGTGGGTGTGACCGCAGCCTGTACTCTCTGGTTTCCTGATACGGACACTGATTGATGGGGGAGACATTTTGCAGGTCTGGAAAGCATTCACGTGAAAAAATGTTGTGGTAGGGCATTCATTTAGTGGCTGCTTGGCGAAATTTATCTATTTATTTAAAACTTTTATATGCCGTTGTTCCGTGTATTATCACAGCAGTTTACAATAAAAGAAATAAAACCAAACATTTCCTGGCATGTAGCCAGATGGACTCAGTACGAATGGGATAGTATCCGCGTGCTAGCAGTTGGAGACGGATCTGACGTCAGCACGGGGGCGTATATATCCCCACAGGAAGCGTAGCTATTCAGTAATTTCCGTCTCCAAAGCAGTTTGGAGTGCCTGCACGCTAGTTGAGCGTGCTTTCCAAGACTACTTTAATTTTTCTCTTTTCTTATCATTCTTCACGAAGATCCGGCTCAATTCTCTCTTACGGTATGGCCCTTGAGAGGGCTAGATTGAAGAAGAGGGGTTACTCGGAGCCCGTGATTGATACCCTCCTCCGAGCTCGCAAGTTTTCCACATCCCTCACATACATCCGGATCTGGAGAGTATTTGAAGCATGGTGTGACACTCACGGCACCAATCCACATGCAACCACAATCCCTATTGTGTTGGATTTCCTGCAGGATGGACTTCAGAAGGGTCTCTCCCTCAGCTCCATCAAGGTTCAGGTGGCTGCGCTGTCTTGCTATGGTCCCAGGAGGGATGGCAAGTCCATCGCCAAGCACCGGGATGTTTCTCGCTTCCTGCAGGGAGTCAAGCATATTCGTCCGCCACTGAAGTGGCCTGTACCTTTGTGGAACCTCAACCTTGTTTTGGATTTCCTCACAGGATCCACCCTCAGACCCCTTCGGGGCCTGTCTCTTCGTTCTCTCACCTTGAAGATGGTGTTCTTGCTGGCGGTGTGTTCGGCACGCCGCATCTCCGAGTTACAGGCACTGTCCTGCCGTGATCCCTTTCTCAGAATCACTCCAGAGGCTTATCCATCTTCGTACGGTTCCCTCCTTTCTACCTAAGGTAGTTTCACAGTTTCATCTTAATCAGACTATATATATATATATATCCTGAGCACCCCCCAGCCAATTAGGTTTTCAGGATATCCACAATGAATATGCAAGGCTGGGGGGTGCCCAGGACAGGGTTGGGAACCATTGGTCTAGACAGATCTTTTTGGACAAAGAGTTGCTGATTTTTACTTGATGTAACATCAGTGGATTAACTTAAAATAAAGATCTTCTGTCCAGAACGATTGGAGCTTTCTGGTATGCGTGCCCATGGTCCGTACATATTAGCAAATACAAAAGAAGAAATCAGTGCTGTCGAGTACTCATGACCCCTTTACACATCCTTAAGATATGATGTAGATAGGATATCAGGGGCAGGGGACAACCACACTCGCATACTGACCTTGCAGTCTTATTGCAGTCTTATTAGCCCTCTTTTCCTTCAGAAAGTAAACTAAGAAGAATGAGAATTTGTAATCAGCCTGGAAAAGCAGGGGCCGAGAGAATGCAACAAAAAAAAGATATCACCGAAAGAGCATGATAGACTCTCAACTGTACTTTACTTTATCACCTAGCGTGTTTCTGTGCCTTCATGGAATCAAAAGGTGTACTACATATAGTAATTGGCATTAACCTGTGAAGTTGATATATTTACCAGTGATACGATTGGGTTGATTTTGTGGATCAAAAGGTGTGCGCCATGTTGGTCCAGCCAAAGTAGATTATCCAGTAAAACATTTGCTTTGGGATGCAGAGTGTAGATGACTTATTGTCAGCACAACTATATAGTAACAGGACATTTCATTAGCAAATATATTCATTTATTTACTAATTAATCACATTTATCTATTGCCTAACCCAAAAATAAGAAATACAGTAATGACAATATCATAAAAAATTTAAGATAACAGAAATGCATGAATTAAAACTAAAAGCTAACAAATATAGCAATTTTCTATCCAGAATATAGAAATTCCCACCCATCTCCTGACACTGAAAATAATCTCCGTCCTATTCCACTTTTGTAGTCTCTCTCTTTCTCTCTCACATTTTTATCTATGAACTTTTATAACATTCATGTGTAGCTTCCTTTACTGTATTCTCCACCTATGAACCCTTGACATACATACAACTGAAAAATGTATACCACATCCTGTGCAAACATTGCTGCACTGAACAAAAAAAAACCTTTAAAGCCATAGATTCTTTTAAAACTATTCAGACACACTTGTCCTAGTCTAATATCACGTGTCATGGCCGTTATCAGAGTATTCAAACAAACTAGTAAAAAAACGTTAAAAATAGCAACCACTTGACCCTCAGTCGCAGCTACCCTGGGTTTCAGATGTCTATAAGAGTCACATTCATTGCTTCTGTCATATTGCCTAGCCAGTCTACAGATATACAGTCTGTTACAGCTATGGATCTTAAAAGAGAGTTTATTTTTGCATATAATGCTGTGAGATATAAAAATTTAAGATTTGTGAATTGTCCAAAAACTAGATTTTCACCGATTTAGAATAGTTTAAAAAATTCCTAATGGAAGTTGTTTGACAGATGGTTCAGGATAAGGAAATAAGGTTGTCCAAGTGTTATCTTCCTGAATTAAAGCGGGCAGGGAGTCCTGAATGAGGGAACCGATGTTTTGGTTTCCAGTAACAGTGTTGATGTATCTGCATATCTTCAGCACTCAAGATAGAGCCACTCCAGTTGGTTTCTTTTGTTGTCGATATGGAAAAAAGAATTAACATTTAAGTAATATTTCCGATTTGAAGCTGAAGGTTTTTGTGTATCCAGATGTCTCCCGTGAAGGAAATTTTATTTCTTTCCCTTAGGCAGCGAACGGTTTCCTCTTCGGGTTGCTTTTTTTTTGTTTCCCTGCAAGTGTACAGTAAACCAACAAGGTAATACTTATGTGTTCCTCGACCCATCTCGTTTACAGACTTTGATAAATCATCTACGTCACAAATTGTTCAAGTCACTTAATTTTGGGGTAGGAGGCATTTAAACTGTATTAGTTGTTGCAAGCTGGAATTTGCATTTCGCGCTTTTATTTCCGATAGTCCCCCTAGCTGTGGGCTTGAATTCTGTTTGTCGTAAGGGTTTACTTATTATTGTAATATCTTTTCCAGATATATCTTTTTTTTTCTTTTGTTTTTTTCTTGTGTAATAATCAGAATATATCTTTTATTTGTCTTGTTTATGATGAATAATTAATAGAGAGAAATTATAATTTCAAACATTTTTTTAATTAAATTATTTAAATACATGAATTGGAATCTGGTATTTTACTTTAATGTACGATAATCCCCACAGTATTATAAAAGCTCAAATTTAAATGTGTGCAGCACAGTGCAATATTATCACTCCGATGTAGTGATCCCCCAATAAGCATTATTGTTTCATCAATCAGCTTCCTCAAGGGGGAAACCTTAAAGTTAAAAAAATTGTAAGGGTCAATGAGTGTTTATTACTACACTAGAGAACTGATGTAGGTGATCCCGGCAATTAGATATTGACATTTCAACAAACGCTAGCCAACAGTGCTTTGATCGTGTGAGTTTTCCCCCTGAGGAAGCAGATTAGTGAAACGAGGGTCCTATTTTGATTTATTTTCTGGTGAAAATACTCTGGGTGTGCAAACTATTTCCATACCCTCTTTTAAACTAGAAACCCCAATAGTCTTATCTGGCTACCCACGTGACACTGCCCGAAATAGTTTTGTGCCCAGGGGTGTTTACCCTAACTTTATAAAATAAAACATTCTGCTACTGATAAACCTAATATAGGGAATCCCATTTGATCTTGTGACATGGTGCAGAAAAGGTATTTCACGGCGTTGAATGGAAATATCTTGATCTAGAAAAACCTGCATTTGAATCCATGCATTTAGGCTTTGGACAGTGGACCAGAGTCTCCCTTGTTCGTTGACGGAATCTGTGCCTAGGGGCTTTGCATTTAAAGAGCCTAATTTGAAAAGCCATTTCCCGTGGGTGAAACTGCACTTTAGCTGGACAAATGGGCTCTTAGAAAGTTGCCACCGTGTAAAAGCAAACTTATAACTCCACCACATGTGTACTTTTTACCTGCAACAGAGGGAGGTGTTCCTGGGGAGGTAGGCTTCGGATCCGTGCGTGTCTCCTTTTACATTTTCAAAGGTACGTGGCATCGTTTTTTTGCTAGGAAAGGTACGCGCAGAAATTTGGCAGGCATCGATGCGTGCGGGTATTTTCCAGGGAAGATTTTTCAGAGTGAGAGCATGAGCATTCTTTCATTTTGAAATTAGTGCAAAGTCAGTGGGTAAAAAAAAAAAAAAAAAGTGCTAGCACAATCCGCGCTGGCGCAGCCAGGGGGAGAAGATCAGATTGTCTCCTCGCCCCCCTCTTGTTTGTACTTGCAGGAGCACAGGGCTTTCCAAACCTGGGAGCCCCCCCCCCCCCCCCCCGTCTCTGGTTTCCCAGGATAGACAGTGGTTTACGGAGGAGATGCTTATCGTTTTTTCACCACGCTGGGTATGATTTGCAGTCTAGAATCAAGAAACAAAGGTTAAGGAAGTATTCAGAGGAAAAAAAGTAGTGGTGGAGCCCCATCCAGTGGCTGCTTAGTAAGATTACATGAAATAATATCATTGGATTAATCATAGCAAGACCTTCCAGAACTAATGGAGCTTTCTGGTACACACGTCCGTGATCCACACATACGAGCAAATCTTAAAAAAAAAACCCCAAAACAAAAACAGTGCTGTCAGTCCTCATGACCCCCCTTACACATCCTTAAAATTAGGTGTACATAGCATACCAAACAAAAGTTATTAAGGGTAAGGGACAAACACTGCAGTCTTATAAGCCTGCTTTTCTGTCAGAAAGTAGACTAAGAAAAATGAGAATTTCTAGCCAGCCTGGAAGACCAGAGACCAAAATAATGCAACAAGAAACTAAGATATCACAGAAATGAATATGCATGAGATAAAATTGCATGCATTGGAGACCCGGCGCATACAAACGTGTCTCTTTCCACATCCATTGTGGATACCCTGAAAACCCGACTGCCCCCAGGACAGGTTTGGGAAGTCCTGCCATATAGGACCTGTGCTCCCGGGCACACACAGGACCCAGGGCATTGTATTGTTTCTGTCATCCCCTCTCGCCAGTCGGCCCCCTTGTGCAGTGTAAAATTATTATATTTGGAAAGTTCTCAGGCTTTGATGTAGCCTTTGGGAAATGATGATATGAAAAAGAGTGGGAAGGGAGCAATGAGGCATCCAAGATTCAACGTTGTCTGTCTGTTTTTTTTGTTTTGTTTTTGGTTTTTTTTTCTGGGGCTGCACGGTCCATTAACTTTCTTGGCTTAAGCACTACCTCCAGTCCAGAAGATTTCTGTCAAGCAAACTATCCCTAAAGGTTGGAGAGGGTCACTTTTAGGACTGACATCGTTGGGCCAATAAAAACCACAGTGGTGGGTGGTGGTGAGGGGAGCCAATATCGGTTGTGAAAATGATCATATTGCCTAGAATGTTAGATTTGTTTATGCGAGTGGCAGTGTAGTATTTTGAAGAATTAGAATAAAGAATATTGAAGTAGATCTGGCAAGCCAGGTGTGCCAGAACTGTATATAAGTCTCTGTACTTCAGAGACTTACATTATATGCTGGTATAAGTTCCATCATCATGCCACTGGTAAAATTTTGCCTTGGTGTTAGTTAAAGTGTTAATGATTAGGGACTGCTGGACTGCACAGACAGCCATTATCATATGGAGATTCCCTGTACGTACCAGGATCAGTCCAAACGGTGGGTTATGTCCCCCTTCCAGCAGATGGAGTCAGAACAAAAGCTCGGGGGGAGGTCCTATATGACCTCATCCCCTGTGCCTCAATCCTCAGTATCTTCTGACTCCAGCAGATGTGAGCAGGGGACTGGCAGTCCCCAGCACAGGAGATTAGGTTTTTATTTATTTATTTAGTACTCTTATATACCGATATTCAAGTAACAGAGTTAACCAATCAAGTCTGTTTACGTTCCAACAATAACCATGACATGAAAGTGTCTTACAATAAACAGGATGATCGAACTTGGAAACAAAAAACTGGGTTTAACAACATAAATAAAATAGGCAAGAAGACCAGCGAGCCTAATGCTGGATGGTGTGAAGATCAGAGATTAATAGTAGAGCAAAAGATATTAAGATTTGACTACCTCGGGATAAATAGGGCGAGCATTCTCTTAAGGAGTTACCAAGACTGAAATCACTGGTGGGAAATCTAATAAGATATTGAGTTAGGAGAAGGCTTGGTTGAACAACCAGGTCTTGAGTCGTGTTTTTTGTTTGTTTTTTTTTTTTTTTTAAAAGGTGATTGGGCAGTGTACTAGTCTGAGGTCTGATGGAAGAGAGTTCCAATGCTTAGGGCTGGCAGTGGAGAAAGCTCTTTTACTTAATGCTGTTTTAATCGGTGGGGCCTGTAGATTGTCTCTATATGCTTGTCTCACCGGTCTGGAGGAGGTGCGAGGTTGAAGTGGGATCCTGAGCTCGAGGGGGGTGATGTTATGTATCGCTTTGTGGATTGATGACAGAACTTTGAACAGAATTCTGAATTTGATTGGGAGCCAGTGTGGGTTCTTTAGGATGGGTGTTATATGGTCTCTTTTGTTGGTTTTGGTTAGTATCCTTGCTGTAGCGTTTTGTAACATCTGTAAAGTTTTTATGGTGTTCACGGGGAGGCCGAGTAGCAGTGAATTGCAGTAGTCAATTTTAGCGAAAATGATTGCTTGTAAAACTGATCGGAAATCTTGGAAGTGGAGGAGGGGGTCTCAATCTTTTTAAGACTTGTAGTTTGAAAAAGCCATCCTTTACGGTGTTATTGATGAAAGTTCTACAGTTCATTTGGTTATCAAAGATGACTCCCAGGTTTCTGACTTGGGGCGATAGGATTAATTGAGAAGCGAGGCCTTTTCTGTCTGAGGGATCAAGAAAAAACATAAAAATAAAAAAAATAGACTATGAGAGGTTCGAAGAGCAGGAGGAGGGCAGGTTAGGCTACAGTGGTGGCTGGGCTAGTGCAAGAGGGACTTGCTGACAGGCTGCTCTCTTATGTTCTGTCCTCTGTGTCTCTTCCCCCTCTTCTGTGCTCTTAGGGTAAGTGCAAAGAATTTTTTCTTTGAGGTTGGCTTTCCTTTTTGCAGTTTGCCAGCGCGGTAGATCGCGCCGGATCGTCGAGGGACAAGTCAGTGGGGCTGACCACCCCCCCCCCCCCCCCAGGTTCTTATCGGGTTCGATGCTGACCTGCGGCCCCGCGAAGTACCATTTCCCGGGGCCGCTAGCAGGTCACATTTCCCGGCGGCTCCGGAGGGTCGGCAAGGGGGGGGGGGGTGATTCGCGCGCCTGGGCCGCCGAATCGCAGAGGTTGTGTGCCGCACCGCGTGTTGCCTGCCTCCCCCCGGGGCCTTGTCATGCCGCGCGCGGTGGCCTGTTCGTCCTGCGGCCGGAAGGGGTGCTGTCCGAGCTGCCTCCCCGCGGGAGAGGACAGATCTCTACAGGGGGATGGCACAGGAGACCGCGGGGAAGACAGCGAGCATCGGCAGCAGCAGGCCCCGTTCCCGCTGAGTGCGGGAACGGCGGCCATTTTGTTCTCGGATGAGGCCGCCGGCATTTCGGAAGAGGAAGCAGGGGGCCCGATTTCATCGGTGCCTCCCGTTTTGGCACCTCTTGGAGAGCAGGAACGCAGCAACCGGCTGGGGAGTCCCCGGTGGTCCCTCCCCCGGGGGTTCCCTTATTCTCCCCGGAGTTTGTGGTGCTTCCTGTTACCAGGGAAACCTTCACCTGGGCACGGCTGGCTCAGATGCCGCCCTTAGTTTTGCTGAGGGTCTGGATGGTGACGTAGTGGCAGTAACCGTGCTCCAGTGCCTATCAAAATTTGGTGCTGGAGAGTTGCCTGCATTGCCTGTGCCTAAATATGGGTCTGGATGGGCTAGGGGGAAAGGAGAAAGAAGGACTGGGGAGATGGGCTCGGGGGAGAGAAAGATAAGACAGGAGGAGAGAGAGACTTAGACTGCTGAGGACAAGCAGAGGAAGGCAGGGGAGAGACTATTGAGGACAGATTGGGGGTAAGAGACATCTAGTTGGATAGAGAGAGACAGGTGGATATGGTCAGATGAGAGAGAGAGGGTGGGAGAAGAGAGTCCTATAGGGTCTAGCTGAGGTGGCAGGGCGAGAATGGTGGAGAGAGGCTGGGGAAGGAAGTAGGGGAGAGGGGAACTTGGGTTTGGTGGAGAAGTGTGTGGTGGGGATGAACTGTGGGTCTCCAAATGTTTTGGAGGTTGATAAGGAAGTTTGCATGGCCAAAAAGGTTGGGAGAAGCGTTACACCTGTAAAATTACGCCTCTTAAACCCCAAAGTCATCAATGCCAGTTGGAAGGGTTGTGGAACATCTGTATTCTCTTTCAACCTAGGTTAAGCTACCCAAAGCTAGGACAATTTTGGAAAATTTATACAAATTAAAGTGCAGAATATTGCTCACAAGAGTGTTCCCTTTGTTACAGATATATTGCTATCAAAGATATCGCCAGAAAACTTTGCAACAAAAATCAGAGACAAATAGCACACCATCTCAATGCAGTAGTTGGCAAGAGGTTGGAAGAAGCCCAGAGTCCTGAGACAGATGATGTGGCTTTAAAAGAGTGGTAAGTAGCTACCATGAAAAAATGACTGCTTTCTACCACCAAAGATTGCATAGATAGATATAGATATATCTCTTAATCATGTGGAAGATAGCAGGAATCAGGGCAGACGTTTTTATACTCAAATTTCTTTTATTGGCAAGTTTTAATTATAATGTTAGGTTAACTGAATGCCACACTGAATAACATCACAAACCAGTAGAAAAATGTGGTTGGTTGCTTTGTCTGCTTGGCATTTTTATTTTGCCTATTTATGTGATCTTAGCTGGTTTTATTGGGCATCATGTTTATTACGGTTTTTATGATGTTGATTTAGCTGTGGTCTTAATGTGTACCCATGTAGGGCTTGTATATAGGTTATATGCTAAATGCTATATGTTATACGTTATATGTTAAGAAACGCTGTTCCATGTAACGCCATTTGTGCGAAAGTTTTGTTATATGTAAACCGACCTGATTCGATACTTGTATTGAGAATGTCGGTATATAAAAATCCGAAATAAATAAATAAATAAATAAATCACTGTGAGCGTTTTTATGGAAGAGCGGTTTATAAAAGTGAGTTAACATAAAGGTTCGCTATTATGTTCAAGGAAATAATTGGTTCAGTCATGTGACGGGAAAAGAGAAGCTTCCAATTTTTCAGCCCTGTTTTGTTTTAATGTGCATATGAAGAAATTTAAATAGCACTAATAATGCATCACCATGAGACCTAAACATTGTCATAATGAAGCTCACTGATTCTTCTGTTCTGTCTCTGCTCCTTCTGCATGAAGAGAAAAAGAAAATATATTAGGACAAAAAAAGAAAATAGACGAAAGCATAAGGCCCAAAGAATTTATTTATTTATTTAACAGTTTTATATACCGACCTTCATAGTAAATAACCATATCGGATCGGTTTACAATTAACAAGAATAAAAACTGGGGTAATTATTCAAGTAAACGAAAGATAAACAGTAGGTAGGAATGAGTCAAAGTTACAATCAACAGGGAAGAGAACTTGGGAGCTTGCAACAAGCTGGAAAGAAGATAAGGCAGGAAATAAATATGAAGTGATACCATAGGGCGTACGGGTTAAAGCTTAATGGTGCTTTAACCTGGGAGAGTCAAAGAAGATGGAACAGCCAGCAAAAAACCTTGTGTTAGAAAAGCACGAGCAGCCAAGGCGACACTCACGACCTCTCCTTATTGGTACTCATCTTAATCTGAAGTGCATCACTATAACATCTGCTGGTTCTAGATGTTTGGCACTTGAGCCCAAGAAGAAGATTCCTCCTCAGTGTTTCCAATGGTCCTCGAATTAGCAAGTCACACCATTTTCTCTTCCCCTTTGTCAGCATTTCTATACATTCCCATATCTCTTTTTTTTCTCTTCTCCCTGGCCTGCCCCCACCCTCTTTTCCACTAAATAGCTGCGCTTTCAGGGCCAGTGCAATGCGCTGTGCAGGCCGTGCACTTGCATAGGGAGGCAGCTTAGAGGGGACAGCATCCGGAGAAACTACCATTGGACCCCAACTTGCCAGCAATCTAAGTTAAGAGGCCGTGAGACCGCTGGTGCCTCCTAGCCAGCTGGTGGGCGAGTCGAGAGGGCCAAAGTCTAGAGAAGGTCACAGGGCCATCAGCCAACCAACCGGTCGGCAGCTGAAGTGAGAGAAGGCGGCAGGGCCGCTGGCCAATCTCAACCAGCCAGCATCAGAAGTCAAGAGGAGGCCCCAAGGCTGCCAGCAGATCCCAGCCCATGAACAGGTTGAATGAATAGGAGAACTCCAAAAGAAGAAGAGAGGGAGGGCTCCTGGTGAGTGAGAGCAGGTGTTTGTGTGTGTGTGTGTGTATGCATGATAGTGAGAGAGAGTGTATGTGTGTGTGACACAGAGAGAGAGAGGAGAATGTTTGTGCACCCCTACTAGTTCATGACAGTTTCAGGGTAACTGGAAATCAAAAGTTTCCAGGTATGGAGAGCAGATAGATTTATTTATTTATTTATTTTAAATTGAGTGTTATTTGATGTCTGTTTTGAAATATTTTATTGGTGTGTGGGAAATTTAAAAAAAATAACAAGTTTTTATTTGTTAGATGTTCTATTCATCAGCTGTTTTGAAATTCTTTTTTGTTAATATAGTTTTATTATTTTGATTAATTTTTTATATTTCTTGATTTTGTTTGTTTTATGAGCAATTGCAACATTTTTATTTCTCCATTGTTGCACTGTATACAGAATCTGTCTTGTTATGGTTTCCAGTTCAGTTTTTGTCTGCACATTTCTATTTATACTATATGGTCTCTTTTTTTTCTGTGTTTGAGAGTCTGACTGTGTTCTGTATGTCTGACCGAGGTGAGGTACTCTGCTAGCGTGTAGTTTCTGAATAGGGATCTATAGAAACCTGGCTGGTTCTGTTTTCTTAATAGGAAGTGTATTGGTTTTTAGGGCCTGGTGTAATATTTACAGGGTTGCCTTGTTTTCCTGTCGATAAGCAGGCTGAATTAGCCATGCTGTCTGGGACGACCCTGGGCGGCTCGAGGCAGAAAACTCTCTCCACAGATACAGAGCTTTGCTCTGCATGCCTGAGTGGAAGTTCCTGACTTGCTTAGTTCTATTTTTTCCCACACAGCTCACGGACATGGATCTCTTTTACGCACCTTTATTTCTATTTCTTTCCTCTCCTATCCTCTGTGTACCCCCAAAAAAGCACTTTTAAGTGTTACTCATGGCGCCCAAGACCCCAGGGTTTACATATTGCTAGTGGGTCTAAGTTATCTCAGTCACTGACGGGCATACCTATGACCTGACATCGTGCCTCAACTGCCCCCGAGGGCTGAGCATCAATGGGCCGAGAAAATAGCCAGACTGAGAGACAACAGGTCATTGGGCTCATATGCCCAGACACATCGCTCCACTCAGTCTTCACTGGTGCCAAGACTGAAGAGGCCAGCCCCAGTGAAACGAGCAGTATCATTGGAACCGACCTTAACATGCCAGGGGAGGTGAGAAAATCCCCCAGTTAGCCCAAAGGTTAGGGGTTCGAGGGAGAGACCCCCAAAAAACCTGAAAGTGCCATCAACGTAGCTGCCAAAAGCTGTCGTTCAGGAATCTGCTGCTGCAAAAAAACCAAAGCACGATGCAGTTCAGTGCACAAAACAAAATGGCGCATGACACACAGCAATGCTCAGTGCACAACGCGCAAAAGCGTACAAAGCAGGATGCTCAACAGCACACAACGCTGTGCAGCTCACGGCGCTGGAAAAGGCACAACACCGGCGCAAAACATACAGATGCATGCATCGAAGGAAAAGGTGAAAGGTAAACATTCGCAGGGGCACCATTCATCAACACATTCGATGCACAAGAAATAAGGCACATAGCATTAAGTGAAAAACATCAGGAAGGAGCTTCACAGGCTCAATGGCGTTTGGATCTGAAGGTAGTTTTCACTCCAAAGGAACTCCTGGGATCCGACAATTCTAACTTCAACATTATGAGGGTCTCAGATAGTAGTTCTGCTTCTTCTCCCAGAAGTAGTGTGTTCCCAGGTCTTGGAGATGTTTCTAACCAAGCCTCAACTCCGGGAACCGCAGGTCAAGAAGTGAAAGTCTCATCAAGGGGACCAGTCTCCTCAATTCTTTTGGGGACATTACCATCTTCTAAAACAAGACAGTCAACCCAATCAGGAAGGAGTGAAGATCTTCACCTCTGCAAAAAAAGAAACACCCCCTCCCAACCCTAAATTGGATGGTGTGGCCTCACAGGCCATGTCCCAAATTTTGGACATTCTACAGACTTTCTTTGCCTCTCTGCCTGCTACCCACCACACTAAGCTATCCTCTAGTGCCTTGGAAGATAATTTGTTGTCACGTTCACTTCCCTCTTCCCCCCCCCCCCCCCCCTCAAAATGTAGGCATAGAAGATGAGTCACCAAGACCTGAGTACAGCAGTTTCAGAAGCTGATAAAGAACTTCAGGACTTCCTGCCAACTTCTCCGGGTATGTATACGGGAACTCTATCAGACCCCCCCCCCCCCCCCCCCCCCAAGAGAAGCCACCAAACATTCTGCAGCTCCAGAGGACTTATCATATTCAAAGTTCATTGAGAAGATGAGCTCCCTCTTAAAGGTAGAGATGAAAAAATTGCTGGATCCAAGATCGGAAGTGCATGGCATTTTCAAAATTTGACATCCTGTCAGAGCCGACAGCACTTCCATCTCATGCGGTCCTAGAGGGTCTATTGGACAAATAGTGGGAATCTGCTTTCTCAGGTCCTCCCATTTCACAGAAAGCAGATTTGAAATGTAGTATGCGAAAATCTTCACACTATGGATCGGTACAGCTACCTCATGCATTAGTCGTGGTCGAAATGGTCCATGAAGAGAGTGAAGAAAACACGCCTGCATTCAAATACACCACCAGGGAGAGACAGTAAATACCTAGATGACTTTCGGTAAGAAGGTCCTTCAAGCAGCAATGCTGAATTCTAAGATTAAGCAACATAAATGTTATATCACCCAATATTTTTATGAATGTTTTCAAGTCTTGAAACCTTAAAGAAGGTTTGAAGACAGACGACCAGTTACAGAACCAAGCCATAGCTGACATGGAGGAGGAGTTACACCATCTCCTTCATACAGTAAACGAAGCCTTTGATACATCGGCTAGAACATCAGCAGCTTCAATAGCAGCCCGCAGAGTTGCTTGGCTTTGAGCAAGTGCCATCCGCGATGATGTACATGAAAAGCTGACTGATCTCCCTTGCAAGGGAGATAATTTATTCGGGGACAGAGTATGAGAGACTGTATCCCAACTGAAGGAGCAAAGCATAGCAGTCTCCTCACTTATGATGTCGACGGAGCAATCTTCCTTGAGGAGATTCTACCCAATTTATAAAAAGCCTTTCTACCAGAGATGTCATTACAGAGTGTTAATCTCCTACAGAGTACCTCCCTACCAAACTCGGGCAACAACCTCAACAAACCCAAGCAAGGGGATGTGCAAGAGCTCAACGCCTACAAAAACAGCAGCAAGGCAGAAACCTCAACAGAATTTTTGAAGACTGCTCAGCCAAAGCCTTTGTTGGCAATAGGCGGCAGAATATTCTCCTTTTACTGGGTCTGGACCTCCATTACATTGGACAGTTGGGTTCACAGTGTGGTACAGAATGCTTACCAACCGAACTTCTGATTAACTCCACAACTGCCCAAAAGGGCAATGTTGTTCTTCACCAGGAGGTTCAATCGCTACTCAAGCAGCATGCGAACCAGGTATTACCTCTACAACAACACAGTTGAGGATTCTATTCCCAATACTTTCTCATCTCGAAGAGGGGGGGGGGGGAGGCCTTCGGCCCATCTTGGACCTATGGGCCCTCAACAAATTCATTCGGAAGGAGAAATTCAAGATGACATCTCTCAAAACCATTCTACAATTCCTACAACCCAACAACTGGATGTGTTCTTTAGATCTCAAGGATGCATACGCCCATATTCCCATGCATCCGCCTTCGTGGAGGTATTTTTGCAATACCAATACAAGGTGCTTCCGTTTGGCCTACCGTCAGCAGCCCGAATGTTCACGAAATGCCTAGCTGTCTCTGTGGCCCAGCTTCGCAGGAAGGAGATCAAGATATTTCCCTATCTGGACAATTGCTTTCTAGTCTCCTCAAACTCCAAAATGTTCCGCTCACACCTAAAGCAGACCATAGCCTGCTTAGAGAATCTAGAATGTATAATCAACTATGACAAATCAACCAAGTCCCAACCCAAGCCCTTCAGTTCATTGGAGCGGTGATTAAACACCAAGCTCTGCAAGGCTTTCTTTCCAGCAGAGAGAATCCAAACTTTTCGTGAGCTGGCTCTCACCTTGAAGAACCAGTCTCATTCCTCAGCTCATCAAATACTCACTATTCTGGGTCATGTGGCAGCAGCTATATATGTTGTCACACACCTGCCTTCATATGTGGCGCCTACAATGGGGACTCAAGATGCAGTGGTTTCAACACAGCCACCTGATGTTGCTGCAAGTCGTCATGACTCAGTCAGTGATCTCGGACATAAAATGATGGTTAACCCCCAAGTATTAGAAACAGGAGCACCATTTCGAACCCTGGCACATCAGATTGCTATAACAGATGCATCCACAAGGGGATGGGGAGCACACATGCTATCCCTAAAGATGCAAGGGATCTGATATCTACAGGAAAGAACCAGATCAACCTATTAGAGCTAAGAGCTATAAAAAATGCTGTCTACACCTTCTCTTGTCTCCTTGCAGGAAAGAGAGTAACGATTTACATGGACAACCAAGTAGCCATTTTTTCATAAACAAAGAAGGAGGCTCTGATTCCAGAATACATTTCAAGGAGACAGTGCTGATCCTGGAATGGGCAATATGCCACTCCATTCAATTGCAGGCAATATACCTTCTGGGTATCAAAAATGCGAAGGCTGACAGATTCAGCAGAATATTTCATCTCCACCAGTGGGCTTTCAACCAAGGGGTGGTGAACAGTGGACAGAAACCAAAACAAAACTGCCAAGTTTTTGCTCTCTCTCTCCCCAAGCACATACGAGATCGCCCAAGATGCGTTCCTAGTTCCCAGGATGGAGGATCTGTTCTATGCATACCTGCCGAAACCCCCGAATAGGGCAAGTGATCCAAAAGTGCATCATGGACGAATCAGATCTCATCCTCATTGCGCTGGCATGACCCAGACAATTGTGGTACGCCTATCTCATACAACTATCAATTCAATCACCAATTTCCTTGGAAAACAGGGAAGACCCATTGTCAAAGGAAGGAGGTACACTCCATCTGCTACACTCCTCTCTGTACCTGATGGCTTGGAGGTTGAAAGGGAGGTGTTGTCATCTCCTTCTCCCTTCTGACATTGAAGGTATCCTAATATCCCCTAGGAAACCATCTACAAGAGAGAATTATGTGGGCCAGTGACACAGCTACTCAAATTGGTGTGCAACGGTAGCAGTAGACCTGCTTGTAAGTGCCCCAGAACAGTTGCTTCAGTATCTACATACGTTATACTCCTCTGGTCTAGCAGTGTCCTCCGTTAGAGTACATTTCAGTGCCATAGCAGCATGTCGTCATTCCATGCATGGAAACTCGATCTCGACGCACCCATTGGTGTCTCATTTCATGAAGGTTGCTATAAGACTCCGTCCCCCGGTTTCCAAACCGGCGACTCCTTGGGATATCAACCTAGTGTTAGACTCTTGCATCCACCATCCGAGCCAATACATTCAGTCTCCATGAAATACCTGACATGGAAGGTGGTATTCTTAGTGGTCATCACTTCAGCAAGATGAGTGAGTGCACTTCAGGCATTAGTTTACTATTGGTCCCATTCGTCCTTTCTCCACAAGGTGGTCTCAGCCTTTCACCTGAATCAATCACCTTACCAACTTTCTTTCCAAAACCACATGCAATGGACAGGGAAAAGATCCTTCACACTCTACACTGCAAAAGAGATTTGGCTTATTACATACAAAGGACTCAATCTCCTAAATGTCAATCTCAATTCTTTCTTTTTCAGCCCAAATGCGCCAGACTTACAGGTCACCAAAAGAACATTAGCAAAGTGGTTATCCGAATGTATTCATTTCTACTACTCAATTCATTAGCAATGACTTCCTGATAGAGTAAAAGCACATCAGCTCAGAGCCACAGTGGCTTCTATAGCACACTTTTGTGCTATACAAATTCTGGACATATGTAAAGCAACTACTTGGACATCTCTTCATACCTTCACATCCCATTATTGCTTCCAGCAACAGACAAGATCAGTTGCAGCAATGCTTGAGGTGATACTGCACAATGCTACTGGTATGTAGAGCTGTCCACCAATGAGACAGTTTTTCGCACACAGGGCCTCTTGACCATTGCCAGAGACAAAATGCCACCTCCATTGAACATTTATCTCACTCATAGACGTCACATCCCCCAATTCAGCCATTAACTCCTGGTCTACCATAACAGAAACTGTGGCAAACAAACTATGTCCACTGGTGGCAAAAAAACTCAAACAATTTGCGTCCAAAAGACAGCCATGGTTTTCTAACGAACTTAGAAACCTCAAACTCAGTCTACGTCAGAAAGAAAGTAAATGGCGTAAAGCCCCTTCCCCCGCTACTCTTTCTGCATACAAACTCGCCCTCCACTTATACAAGAGCTCCACCTTAAGAACAAAAAGGGACTTCTACGCACATAAGATTCATGATCTTATCTTCGACTCCAAAGCCCTTTTCGCATACGTCTCCAATCTAACTCAAGCTTATGCACCTGACATTCCACTTAACCAAGCTCAAACAAAAGCAGATGAGCTAGCCCTCTTCTTCAGTAATAAAGTCACGAACCTCCTATTACAATTAAAGCCTAATACTGGCACACCAGCCAGCACTTACATACACCACAACAAGGACACATCCCTCCACTCTCTCGAACTCATCACATCCTCAGAGATCCAAACACTTCTAAAGAAAATGAAACCTTCATCACATCCCTTCGACCAAATCCCATCCAAATTACTACTTCTAATCCCGGACACCATCGCCAAAACCCTGGCGGACATCATTAACTGCTCATTTACCCAGGGTTTCTATCCAGACAATCTTAAACTAGCATCCATCAAACCCGCTCCTCAAGAAACCTAACTTGGACCCCAAAGATCCCAACAGCTACCATCCAATCTCCAATCTTCCTTTCATTGCCAAGGTGATGGAGAAACTAGTTAACACTCAACTATCGGACTACATAGAAGAACACAAAATTCTATTCCCTTCTCAATACGGATTCAGAAAAGCGTCAAGTACTGAATCTCTACTCATCTCCTTGACAACTACCTCACCTTGGGCCTCGACAAAGGACAGGCCTTCCTATTGATCCTACTGGACCTCTCGGCAGCATTCGACACTGTAAACCACGCCACACTACTAAACCAGCTGGTGAACATCGGCATTACAGGAACAGCACTAACCTGGTTCAAGACATTCCTAGAGAACAGAGGGTTCAAGGTTAGAATCCACAACAAAGAATCCCACAGATACCCTTCCTCACTAGGAGTTCCTCAGGGCACCTCACTCTCACCAACACTTTTCAACATCTACCTTCTCCCGCTTTGCCAGTTGCTAAACAAATTGAACCTAAAACACTTCCTATATGCCGACGATGTCCAGATCGTGATCCCCCTCAAAGAATCCATCACTAAAACTCTGGAATTCTGGGAAAACTGTTTTCAAGAAATTAACGGCCTCCTCTCCAGCTTAAACTTAATTCTAAACTCATCAAAAAGCGAATTCCTGCTCATCTCTCCAGAAAACTGCAATATCACTATGAACCCGCCAGCTAACTTGCAAATCTCAAAAGTAAGAGATCTAGGAGTCACTATAGACAACCGGCTAAACCTAAAATCATTTATTAACCAAACAACTAAAGACTGCTTCCACAAACTACATGTATTAAAAAGAATAAAACCCCTCTTTCATTTCCATGACTATAGAACAGTGCTGCAAGCAATAATCTTCGCTAAGATAGACTACTGTAACGCTATCTTATTAGGTCTCCCATCATCCCAAACTAAACTTCTCCAAATGATACAGATCACTGCAGCCAGAATCTTAACAAACAAGAGGAGAAGAGACCACATTACGCCCGTCCTCAAAGATCTTCATTGGTTGCCAATCCATTACAGAATAATCCATAAGTCCCTCACCACAATCTACAAATCCATCCATGGACTTGCTCCACTCTATCTACAAATAACTCTCAAAAAACACTCCTCCTCCAGACCCATTAGAGAAGCGTATAGAGAATATCTTCAGGTACCACACGCCAACACCACCCAACATATAACATTGAGAGATCGGGCCTTCTCCACAGCAGAACCCCCACTATGGAACTCCATCCCCCTAGAACTACGACAAGAACCTTGCCTTCCAACCTTCAGAAAAAGACTCAAAACATGGTTATTCAAGAAAGCATTTCCGGACCCTTACTGATTATCCTCCATCAAACTGATCCAGACATCACTAGTTACTGCAACGTTCTACCACTTATGTTAAACAGCTACCATCTTCTTCTTTTACTCCCAGTTCGAATCATCCCTGTTTTATTGTAACTTCTTTTTTCTTTGCACTTGTTATAGTTCGTACTGTATATTTTCTTTGCACTTGTTATAGTTTGTACTGTATATACTCAGGTTATAATTCTGTACGTTATAATTTATTGCTCACCCCTTGTTCTATGTAAACCGACATGATACGACCAACCATGAATGCCGGTATAGAAAAGCACAAATAAATAAATAAATAAATATAAACTGTGTGCTCAAGGGACCCTGAGCTGGGGACTCCCAGAGACAGCATGAGTAATTCAGCCTGCTTATCGACAGGAAAAAACAAATTTACTCACCGTAAACAGTGTTTTCCGTAGATAGCAGGATGAATTAGCCATTCAATCCTGCCCTCCTCCCTGGACAGCCTTTTATTTCTTCTATGTTTGCCTGTATTTTTCTCTGTTCGCTGTTCATACATACTATCTTATCAACTGAGCAAATCAGGTAATTGTGCGGGAATTTCCGCTTAGGTGCATAGAGGAAAGCTCTGTATCTGTGGAGAAAGTGTTCTGCCTTGAGCTGCCCAGGGGATGCCCCACAGTGCATGGCTAATTCATCCTGTTGTTTATGGAAAATACCGTTTATGTTAAGCAAACTTGCTTTTACTGTTTGAGTGATGGCATTTAGCTCTGCTCTCCTACGCAAGATTTCCTATGTTGTAATAGCAATTCAGTTTACTCCTGGCTTTTTGAAGATCATGCCCATACCCAACATATATTACAATAGGCTTAATGCTATATGGGTTCAAACTGTCTTTTTTTTGGTTGGTATCAAAATATCCATATTACAGTAAGTAATATGTTTACCTCACAAGACTGTGCCCTGTATCTTGAATGAGCTTTTTCATGTAAAATGTTGTTACAGATGCATAATTTCTAATTGCATGTGTGGAGAGGGGGAGGGAGCAAGACTGTAAGTTTCACCTAGGGCACCTAATTCTCTTGAACCAGCCATGGTGTGACCAGAACTCATCTCCCACATAGAATTTATATTATTTGGGGGGGGGGTCACTTATCCTTATTTGTTTTAAAATTTCCATGTTGATAGCTGGATTTTGCTAGCTGATTTGAATTTTTCCTGCAAATGAAGTAACTTGCCCACACTTGGCAAAACAGGAACGAAGTGTCCCAAATTTGCTCATCTGAAATCTGGTAGCCTCACTCTAACCTCACCCACACCTGTAAATAATTTTCAAACACGACGTTGTTATTAGGAACTAATGGCTGCATTAGAAATTACTGAGGAGGAGGGTGGGGAAGCCCAAGACAGCATTGGCCCCGTGTGCTT
This sequence comes from Rhinatrema bivittatum, assembly GCF_901001135.1. Lineage (NCBI taxonomy): Eukaryota > Metazoa > Chordata > Amphibia > Gymnophiona > Rhinatrematidae > Rhinatrema > Rhinatrema bivittatum. The sequence goes on from NC_042631.1 coordinate 31,649,852, forward strand.
TAGATGGGCAAAGCAAGCTAATAAATGAGCGAGAATCTTGGGTGGGCTTACGTAAAAAATGTTACACTTTAGTGCATTAGAAAGGCAGTAGAAAAATATTGGTTCTGGGAAGAGACTCTGTTCACTCTGACACATGCTTTGTAATGCCTTTCAAGAGCTTGTTCAGCTTAGCTATTGTTCATCCACAATCCATGCAACAGAGTTAGAAAAAAGGCCTTTGCTAAAACTCATCCCAAAAACTCTGTACCGCACCTATTAAATTGGAGTAAATGGATATCGGTTTCTTGCAGTAACAGGCTTCTAAGTATCTTGCTTTTGTTTTTCATCAATATATCTTTTGCTGTACTTACCTAAATTTTTGTTTTCATATTTCAAATAGTTTTGGTTCAGTGTTTACATTTTAGATCTTGTTTCAGTGGCAGAATGGCTCACGGATTCACCCCATCGGCTAACCTGATCCAAGAAGACTACTTGAGCTGTAAGATCTGCTTTGAGTTGTACAGAACCCCAAAGCTCCTGCCCTGCCTTCACAGCTACTGCCAGCAGTGCCTGGAGTTACTCGTAAAAAACAGCTCCTTGCAGTGCCCTGAATGCAGGATGCAAGTGGATGTCAAAGGTGGCATTGCCAGCCTGAAAACCAACTTCTTTCTTAATAGCCTCCTTGAACTATTTGAGCCCAAGAAGGTAAAAGATCTTATATGTGCAATCTGCTCCTCTAGCAAGTCGGTCATCGCTCGATGCTTGGACTGCAATGATTTTTTGTGTCAATCCTGTACCCAAGGCCATTGTTGCTCCCGCCTTACCCTTAATCACAAGGTGGTGAACCTAAAAGAATTTCTAGAGGGGCAACATGATACAGAGATGAGACAGCGTCAGGAGGTGTATTGTCAGGACCACCAGAAGGAGCCCTTGAGGTTCTTCTGCAATACCTGCAGCTCAGCTATCTGCAGAGACTGTCGACTCTTGGTTCATTTCCAGCATGAAGTGGGATCCATGGCAGATGAAGTACAGAAGAAGAAGCCTGAAGTGAAGAAGCTGATTGAAGGGCTGGATAATAATATCAAGAAGATTTCAGATCAACAGCAAGCTATGAAGGAGTCAATTGAATTGTTAAATGTAGCAGGAGATAGTATCACAGAGAGCATCACTGACTATGTGAATAAAGTCACTGCTTATTTGCTGGAGCAAAAAGAGGATGCTCTTGCTAGATTGTCCACATTTCAGAATGAGCAAATGGAAAAGTACCTTTCTGTGAAGCAGGAACTCCAGAGCCAAATGGACAAGGCAGTCAGCACAAAAAAATTTTCAGAAGAGGTGCTGGATGTAGGAAAGGACTGTGAGATTATATACCTGGAGAACACCATGAGGGATCGGATTCAAGAACTGCAGACGTTTATCCCACAACAGCTGGAAAACAAGATCCCAGAACTGCACATAGCTTTAGATCAAACGGAAATCCTTTCCAAACCACAACTATTCAATTTGGTGTTCTCAGTAGAGAAGCCATCAGGAGATGTGAAGACACCTGGTATTGTTTTTTCTGGAGAAGATACACATGAAGGTAAACCACCAGAAAATGCAATGTCTCTAAACCCAACACCAAATATCCCTGTGGTGGTCACTCATCACCCCAGGCGCAATAATCCTTGGTACCTTCCTAGACCTGCGACAAATTTATTCTGTTTCAGTAGATTTAACATAGATGTTGTTGATGATGATCACAGTGATGATGATTTTGACTATGATGATGCTTATTATGATGATCTTTATGATGATTATGATTTTGACTATGATGATGAGTATTATGATGATCTTGATGATGATGATGATGATTTTGACTATGATGATTATTTATATAAACCAAAAATCACTGCAATTGCTGCTTTCCCTGGAGAAGGGGGGATTCTGGTTGCAGACAATAATAATAATGAAATAAAGCGCTTCTCTTTTAATGGTGTCCTGCGCAGGACCTTTTTCATCACAGATAACGCCTCCGTCTGTAGCATTGTCATATGTGGAAATACCTTAGCTTGTACTGCGAGCTGTTACCTCAATTTCCTGACCCTTGGTGGCAATTTCCAGCACAAAGTAAAACTGCGAGGCACTCGGGCTGACTTGAAATATCCTATCACCAATTTCAGATCAGAATACGTGGCAGTAAGTGAGGGAGCCCTTTGCTCAGTTTCCCTCTATACCACCAAAGGTGAGTGTATTGACAGAGTCCACCCTTATGGTTATAAGGGAGGTCGGTTCCTCTTCATTGCTATTAATAGCTTGGAAAATTTCATTGTGTGTGACTTCATGAAGAAGCAGATTGTCATCTTTAAGAGGTCTGGCCGTATTGTCCAAATTATGAATAGTTACAACTCCATGCTAACCAAGCCTTTCAGCCTATGTGTGGATGATTCTGACTGTATATTGGTGGTCGATATGGATGAAGTGATTCAGTTCTCAGCAGATGGGACAAAAGGAAAGGTGTTATTGCGTGCTAATAACAGGGTGACAAAGCCGCGTCTTATCACCATTGATAGCCATGGACGCCTTGTCCTGCTTTTCCAGAACTGTTGGATCAGGATTTATGACTTCTGACCCTGATGGTCTATACTGACTTTGGGCAGGTCATGTGACAGTTTTTAGGTCCAGTCATAAAAAGAGTTACAAGCAAACACTATCTGTAATAGTTTGCTTACACAGGAATTGTCAGGTTTAAAAATGTCACTAAAATATTAGAGTAACTCATAACTAGGGCTTCTGATAAACCCCAAGAGAACACCCCCAATGCCAAAAAATATTAAATAGGTGTTTGTTAGATAAACACTGGAAAAAAATCACCTCCCCTAGTACTCTTTCATCTCTCCTTTGCCTATCCTGGATCATCCACTTTGTTTTCTGCCTTTTCCATGCTAACAACTCCTCAGCTACAAAAATGTATGTATTTGATTCATAAAGAAAAGGTACCCAAAAATAATACCTGCACCGCGAAAACACGACTGAACACTGATTTTTTGTAACCCCCAAAAAAGCCCTAATTAGCTGGAAAATAAACACCTAACATTAGAAGCCTTACTATGACCTATTGTTATAGCCATCAACTGTTAATGGCAAACTGGGACAGAGGGGCCCATCTTCCTAGGTGGGGGTTATAACTATAAGACTATATTTAGAAAATACATAATAACAAAGTAAAATAATTGTAAGTAATAACTGTGCAAGTAAGATTACCCAGGTAAATCCAGAAATTGATATCAGAATTTGATACATTTGCGCAATGAATGCAAGTCTTATATACAATAAAAATATGAATCAGAGCATCCATTTGGTTACCGTAACTTGCTTTACAAGTCGTGTATCAAATTCATATAAATAAATAATAAAGAGATCACTTTCAGTCTATGATGAAAAATTCAGTATTGATGCAATGAAAATAAATATTCGTGAGATTTACCTGAAGATTTTCAGTGGCAGAGAAGCTAAATTTTCATTTTTGCCCAGGTTTATAAAAATGTTCCTGCCAGCTCAATAGTATAATTTGAATGGGGTGAGTTCCCAGGGAGCTTGTTATATTGGGACTCCAGATTTCTCTGTACAGGCCTGGGTATTGATCCTATCACTATGCATTTCTCACAGCCCCAAAACATTGCTGGTTTTCAGGATATCCACAATGAGTATTCTTATCTACTACAAGCTGTGTCTCATTGGCTAGATTGGATCAATCCTACTGTAGATGTTGATACCTTTTATCTAGGCTTATTTTTGCTATTAATTATATTAACATCTATTGCTTTTCATTATATTACTATAGAAGACAGCAAGTGCCAATAGCTAAATTATTAATTAGATCATCATTTTCCTTGAGAGTTATTGTAAACAATCCTCTTTTATCTGGTGCAATGGCCCATTAATGAGATGGGCTCTATCTTGAGCATTGCCCCGGAAGTTCTGTTATCTGAGCTGTGCTGGAAGAAGGTTAATTTTCTCTCTTTCTCCATTACCAGAAAAGCCAGTTCAGGGCTACAGGACCTATTTCTCTCAGAGAGCCATGAGGACCTGGCCGAGAATAACGTCTTTAATTTTGCGCCCCCCTGGTCTTAGCTACTTAATCATAATGCCACGGTCTGCCATAGTGATTGTCCTGGTCGTAACTAGAGATGGGCAAGAGAAGCACCCACCTAGGCTGCAAAGCCCTGTGTATGAAGGTGGGGAATGTCTGAAATGCACCTGTGGGCTGGCAGTGGATGGAAAGTCAGGAAGAGAAGACTAGGGAGGGAGAAAGAAGAGTGGGAGTAGTGGGAAGGGGAGGGTACAAATACACTTGCCTGCCCTGGGTGTTGAAATGCCTAGAGACCGGTCTGGCAGCTGGGATGATGGAATAGCAGAGTATCGTTTGAGAAGAGGGGAATGGGGAATGTTCAGTCACTGCTCCCTGGTTGTGCCTGAACTATTAAAATGCTAAACATGTCCTTCCATCCGTCTCTTCCTTATCGGCGGTATAGCTGCATCTTTTTTTGTCACTTAATTTTGTATATGCTCGCATTCCATGGTTTGTAATTCTTTGTGTACTTTCTACTTTTCAGAGTATATTTTTCCACTGGCTTTTTTGTTTTGTTGCTGTAGTCTTGTCCTAAGAGTGATATTGTGAGTTGGAGTTGTATGCTTTTCGTTCAATCCTGTTAAGGGAATATTGTTGGTGGAGAGGTATTTTGCTATTACGGTTCTGTGAACCTTTCCTTTCTGTACTTTGAAAGTCCATGTATTTACTCAAGCAATAAAATTTCAAATGAACAAATTTACATTGTAGTTTTTATTCCTAATAATAATAAATGTATGCATTTACCTAGTGCCTTTCATCCACACATGGATTCTAATATGGTTTTCACTTACTTCAAAATCCCACATGCAGCCGTCTCAAGAGTAGATGACCATACAGCATATTTCTGGCACTTGGACTACCTGAGAGTTTGCAATGGTTAAACTCTGGCACAGGGCTTCCCAAATCTGTCCTGCAGACCCCACAGCTAGTCAGCTTTTGGCACATCACACTGAATATGCATGAGATAAATTTGCTTATCATGGAAACTCAGTGCATGCATAATTCATTGTGACTATCCTGAAAACCTAACTGGCTGTGGGGCAGCCCTGCTCTGCACGCCAGGCCACGCATTCAGTAGCACGACCTCACGTCTTCTTATAGAGCAAGTGTAGCAGTGTCACAGCTCCCTACCCTAAAAACCTTGCACTCTATGAAAAGGACCTGGTATCAGTAAAATGCCCTGAAGCACAAGGGGGTAGAGTGATTTGATCGAGAGAGGGGCCCAGGTCCAGGACGGGGCTCTGTCATTTATTGAGGACCAAATGCTTACCAACAGGCCTCTATGGAAAAAGGCTTGAATATCCAGGAACCAGGCGTGCCACCTTCTGACAGACTACTTACACATCAATACTCTTCTGTTTCTGTGTACATGTGTGCAAGATTATTCCTCACGTGCACGTGCTGCACACAATCTTACGCTGCAGTGATTGAAGGCTGAACTGAATTCAGGGAGAATCATATGAAAGTCTCCTGTGGGACAGTTACTGTACTGTTCATGCCCACTCCCCACTTATCCTGCTGCCACGTGGGCATGCTTCATTTACATGCAGGCCTGGCAAAGGCGTGAGGAAAATGCTGGGGCCAGTACAATGGTAAACTGGTCCCACCACCCCCATCCAGAGCAGACGGGGATGAGGCAGCTCCACCAAGAGTGCCCTCTGCTTTGGAGGAGGACTAGGGTAGATGTTTTTAAAGAATGAGACAGTGTAAGTTAGTTTTACCACCATCGCCACAGGAGGCTGAGATTTTGGAAACAGGATTTGTTTTCAAAGTCAGCCTTTTTGTTTTATTTTTAAAGTGGTAGTGAGGAAGAGGGAGCCTGTCTGGATCCTAACGTGACTGCGTGTGCGAGTCTGTGATGTCGCAGCTGGAATTCCACATCTACAGCAACGTTAGAAAGCCAAGGTTCCGCTATCTCTGCACCACATTACAAAAATATCATAAGAGTGGCTGATTTAGGAAACAGAGACTGCCGTTTTTCATTTATAATAATAACCTTAGCAGTCCTCCTTTCATGCTGGAAAGGAATAGGCTGGGAATGTGAGAAAGGTCCGGCCCTTATTGATTTGTGCCTCTATGCCCGTCTGATCCCCTTGTTGCCTATTTTCACCTTATCTTCCCTCCACCCTGCCTTGCGCTAGGGCCAGTGGTCACCTTGAGCAGCAAACCTTGGGGGGGCAGGAGGGAGAGTATCCCAGGAAGTCCGGTCCACCAGCAGAACCCATCTCGCTGGCAGCTGAAGAGCACAGGAGCTACTGGAAGTAGGTACGTCTCCTAAAGCACCTAATACCCTTACACCGGCCTTGCCTTGCACCCAATGCATTCCCATGGTGCACTCTGTCCTGCCACTCTGCGTGGGGAAGTTAATCCCTCATCTCGGGGAGCCAGAGGTCATCTTCGCCCCCTTCTTCAGGTTTAATTCATCACAACATCCCTGGGGAAAGCAGCTCACACATGGGGAATTTTCTATAAATACAGGGATCACTGGGTGTGAAATTATAATTCAGCTGCTGATTGCTTCCCTCTGCTTAAATAATGTTCGGTGTTAGCGTGACAAAGCACAGTGTGTGGGATATATCTCAAAATAGATCTCTCACTTCCTCTCTCCCCCTCATTACACTCGCCATTGCTTCTTCCACAGGTGGAGCTTTGCTTTCACATAAGGGTGAAAAGATATCCAGGCCGCAAGTCTTTGTGGAATTCCTACAAAAGCCATTCTAGAACCTTCACCTCTGCTCCCTCCTGTTTCATGGTCTTCTTGTTACCAGGGAAACCTTCACCTGGGCAGGGCTGGCTCAGATGCCACCCTGAGTTTTGCTGAAGTTCTTGCTGAGGGTCTTGATGGTGACCTAGTGGCAGTAACCGTGCTCCAGTGCCTATCAGAATTTGGTGCCTAAATATGGGCTTGGGTGGGCTGGGGAGGAGAAAGATAGACTGGGGAGATGGATGTGAGAGAGACTGCGAAGAGACAGGGGAGGAGAGAGAGACTTACTGCAGAGGATGGCAGGGGAGAGACTATTGAGGACAGTTTGGGGATAAGAGACATCTAGTTGGATAGAGAGAGAGAGACAAGTGGATGTGGGGTCCGAGGAGAGAGATTGGCTGGGGTGGGAAAAGAGAGTCCTATAGGGTCTAGCTGTGGTGGCAGGGCGAGAATGGTGGAGAGAGGGGAACTTGGGTTTGGGGAAGAAGGTGGAGAGTGTGTGGTGGGGATGAACTGTGGGTCTCCAAATATTTTGGAGGTTGATAAGGCGTCTGCATGGCCAAAAAGGTTGGGAAAAGCATTACACCTGTAAAATTACGCCTCTTAAACCCCAAAGTCATCAATGCCAGTTGGAAGGGTTGTGGAACATCTGTATTCTTTTTCAACTTAGGTTAAGCTACCCAAGGCTAGGACAATTTTGGAAAATTATGCAAATTAAAGTGCAGAATATTGCTCACAAGAGTGTTCCCTTTGTTACAGACATATTGCTATCGAAGATATCGCCAGAAAACCTTGCAACAAAAATCAGAAACAAATAGCACACCAAGTTGGCAAGAGGCTGGAAGAAGCCCAGAGTCCTAAGACAGAGTTCGTGGCTATAAAAAAAGTGGTAAGTATCTACCATGGAAAAATGACTGCTTTCTACCACCAAAGATTGCATAGATAGATATAGATATATCTCTTAATCATGTGGAAGATAGCAGGAATCAGGGCAGATGTTTTTATACTCAAATTTCTTTTATTTATTTTTTATTTATTTATTTATTTAAAGTTTCTTTTATACCGATGACCGTTTACACATCGCATCGGTTTACAGTTAAAAAGGAACAAATGGGCAGAACCCTTACATATAACATTGAAAAAACAGGTTAACTTTTGGGCAGGGCCCTTACATGTAACTGAGAACAAGGTGGTTAAAAGTGGGATAGGGTATAGAGCTGACTATGCCGCGAGCGTCCGTGATATCAATAAATAGATACAGCAAAATCAGTAAAATCACAACTATTTACAAAAGCTAATTACATAAGTAGCCGAGTCAAAGTACAAAATCGATGGGCATGAGACATATTCCGAGAAATAGATTCCTAGTCATGTAGCAAATTCTTAGTTACTCAATTTTTAGTTAAACAGTGGGGGTTTATGTAATGGCAGGTGATGTGTGGTAAGCTTGCTGGAAGAGCCATGTTTTCAGTTTTTTCTTGAAAGTGGGTGTGTATGTTTCCAGGCGTATATCGTGAGGCAGGGAGTTCCATATGGAGGGGCCAGCGAGAGAGAAAGCTCTGCTTATGGTAGATGATAATTTGAAAGATTTGATGGGTTGGGCACGTAGGGTTCCTTGGAGGGCTGTACGTGTGGGTCTATTCGAGGTACGGGGGAGGAGTGGGGGGTTAATCCAATTGAGGTTAGAGTTCAACAGACTTTTGTGGATGATGGAAAGGGCTTTATAGAGAATTCGGGAGTGTATAGGGAGCCAATGAAGTTCGATAAGTGGTGGGGGTGATGTGATCTCTTTTTTTTTGAATTTGATAGTATCCTAGCGGCAGCGTTTTGTAGTAGTTGTAAGGGTTTGGTATAGGTGGCGGGAATGCCTAGAAAGAGTGCATTACAATAGTCTACCTTAGATAAAATGATAGACTGGAGTACAGTGCGGAAATCAGAAAAGTGTAGCAGTGGTCTGAGTTTTTTTATGGTTTGGAGCTTGAAATAGCATTCCTTGATGATAGATTTGATGAAGGGTTTGAAAGTAAGATGGTTATCAATAAGGACACCAAGGTTGCGAACGTGTGATGGGAAAGATGTGGATGAGTATGCAGGTGGGATGTCTGGGAGCGGTGGCCTATTAGATATGATTAAGAGTTCAGTCTTGCTGGGATTTAGAGCTAGTTGCATGTCATTTAGTAATTTGTTGATAGAGGAAAGACAGGCTTCCCAGTTAAGCAGAGCAGTATGGAGAGAGTCAGAGAATGGGAAGATGAGTTGCACATCGTCGGCATAAATGAAATGCTTGATGTGGAGGTTAGTGAGGAGGGTAGTGAGGGGAAGCATGTAAATATTAAATAGGGTAGAGGAGAGGGAGGAACCTTGGGGAACACCTTGGGGAAGATTAATGGGGTCAGATTCATTGTTATCTACTAATACAGTGAAAAGGCGATCCTGGAGATATGATCGTATCCAGGATAGGGCATTGCCAGTGATCCCGATACTCCTGAGTATGTTGAGGAGGACATCGTGATTGACTGTGTCGAATGCCGCCGAGATGTCAAGCATGGCAATAAGATAAGAGGTACCTGAGTCGGTTCCTTTAATGAGGGTATCGTGTAGGGAGAGCAGCAGGGTTTCAGTACTTAAGTGCTTTCTGAAACCGTGTTGTGTAGATGGGAGAATGTTGTTTTGTTCCAGGTGATCGGAGAGACGGGAGTTGACAACTTTTTCAATAACTTTAGCTAGGAGGGGTAGGTTAGAGACAGGTCTGTAATTGGATAAGGTGTCTGGGTCAAGATTGGGTTTTTTGAGTAGGGGTTTTACTACTGCTTGTTTAAGAACTTTAGGGACTGTGCCATGCTCTAGGGAACAGTTAAGGATATTTGAGAGGGGTTTGGCAATCACCTCGGGGATAGCTAGCAGGAGTTTTGTGGGGATGGTTTCGGAGGGATGAGATGATGGTTTTAATTTTTTAAGGATGTTTTGTACTTCAAGAGAGGATGAAGAGTCAAAAAATGAGGGAGACTGGAGAGTTGATGGTGGGCAGACAGATATTGCTGTTATTCTGTGAAAATTGTGCAGTGATGGAAGAGACCTTGTTTTTGAAAAATTGGGCTAATTCATTGCAACGATTTTTAGAGGGATTAGCAGGTAGTTGTTTGAGGGTAGGAGAAGTGAGGTCCGCAACCATGGTGAATAGGGCCTTAGGGTTATATTGCATACCATGTATTTTTTTAGCATAGTAATTACGTTTAATCTGAAGGATGGAATTTCTATATTCATGCATTTGTTGGTAGTATAATGTTTTAGTTGCGGGGGATTGGTATTTGCGCCATGACCTCTCAGCTGTTCTGAGTTGGGTTTTAAGATTCCTAAGTTCAGGCGTATACCAGGGTTTTCTGTTTCTACGGTTTGGGTTGATAGTTTTTATTGTGAGGGGGCAGTGTTTGTCAGCAATGCTGAGGGTGAGGTTGAGCCAGGTAGAGATGGCATTGTCTGGGGATGAGACGTCAATGTGACTGTCTATATCAGCGCATGCTTGTGAGATGGTATCTATAGCGCATGGTTTGCGGAAGTTAAATGAAATGGGCTGATGGGGCGTGGTGGGGGAGATTTGCGGGAGTGAGAGTTTAGTCTGAATAAGGTAGTGGTCAGACCAGGGTACTGTAGTGCATGAAGGGGGATTGCTTATGTTGATGGGGGAATTGACAAAGATAAGATCAAGTGTGTGGCCAGCTTTGTGTGTGGGAGAGTTCACTATTTGTTGGAAGCCCATTGCTTCAAGGGAGGAGAGGAATGCTTCACATGCTGGGGATTGCGGGGAGGTATCCACGTGTAAGTTGAAGTCTCCTAGGAGAATTGTGGGTATGTCAGGGGATAGTGAGTTTGCAATAAATTCGATAAGGGGGGATGAATCTTTCTCCAGGAGACCTGGGGGTGTATAAATGAGACACAGTTGGAGTGACTTCGATTTGAAAAAGCCAATTTCGTACTGGTTTGGAATATCACATTTCTGGGATAGTAGTTGAAATTCCTTTTTTACAGCCAAGAGTATGCCGCCACCTCTTTTCTTTTTCCGAGGGATAGAGAAAACATCGTAGATTTCTAAAGGTAGCTGGTTGATGAGGGGAGTGTCATGTTGTTTGAACCATGTTTCTGTGACAGCACATATTTCTGGTTTAGAGTCTGTAAGAATATCGTGTAAGAGATGGGTTTTCTTTTGGAGTGATTGTGCGTTAAATAGGATAATGGAAATGAGTGATAGACTGATGGCTTGAGTGCGTGTGAGGGTGTGTATTGGGATAAGCCTTCTTTTGCTGAGCGTGGTCTTGCGGTGTGTGGCCTGATGAGAGAAAGTAAATGGATAAAATGGGATGTGTTGCAGGTGGCAGGCTAGGGAAAAGTTTCCAATTAAAGGGGGCATTGTTGATCTGTGGTGTATTGAAAAACTAGAGTTGGATGAGACAGTTGTAAGGCAGAAACTACCAAGAGCTAGTATCATGCACTTTACAGGCAAAACACCATTCTAGTATAGTTCCAGGCAGACTGATAAATAAAGCATGTTGTACATCCGTTATACAGTGATGACAGAATATATCTCGTTTTCGGGTATCTGGATGAGCAAAGAATGTGAAAACTTGATATTGCTAACGTATTTTATTGGCAAGTTTTAATTATAATGTTAGGTTAACTGAATGCCACACTGAATAACATCACAAACCGGTAGAAAAATGTGGGTGGTTGCTTTGTCTGCTTGGCATTTTTATTTTGCCTATTCATGTGATCTTTGGTTTTATTGGGCATCATGTTTGTTTATGGTTTTTATGATGTTGATTTAGCTGTGGTCTTAATGTGTACCCATGTAGGGCTTGTATATCACTGTGAGCGTTTTTATGGAAGAGCGGTTTATAAAAGTGAGTTACATAAAGGTTCGCTATTATGTTCAAGGAAATAATTGGTTCAGTCATGTGACTGGAAAAGAGAAGCTTCCAATTTTTCAGCCCTGTTTTGTTTTAATGTGCATATGAAGAAATTTAAATAGCACTAATAATGCATCACCATGAGACCTAAACATTGTCATAATGAAGCTCACTGATTCTTCTGTTCTGTCTCTGCTCCTTCTGCATGAAGAGAAAAAGAAAATATATTAAGACAAAAAAAAGAAAAGAGACGAAAGCATAAGGCCCAAAGAAGATGGAACAGAGCTAATAAACAGCCAGCAAAAAACCTTGTGTTAGAAAAGCACGAGCAGCCAAGGCGACACTCGTGGCCTCTCTTATTGGTACTCATCTTAATCTGAAGTGCATCACTATAACACCTGCTGGTTCTAGATGTTTGTAGAAATATGGTACTCTAATATAAGCCAAAAATATACAACAATCAAATAAACACTGATTTGGCCAAGAAAAGAACTATGTTTGTATTCTCTAACAACCGTCATACATGGCCGCAGGCAGCTAGAGAGCTCATGTGTGTAAGCTTAAGTAGCTGCTGGGCTGAATAATCATAGGTTGCAGGGAGAATTATAGAAGCGCTGTCACAGTGTGCGAACCAACTACTGTGTGAGCACTTATCTGTTTCCACGTGTGGCAACTGAGAGTGTATAATCCTGAAGGATTGCTCCAACACTGCGGTGTTTCGGAGTATTGGACTCCTTCCTCAGGGATCCTCCAGGTGGAATTATACTTGTGCTTGGAGCCTTCTAGTTGCAGACAATATGTACGCTCGTGGAAAGTCGGTGCACTGAGATAGTGCAGCCTCACGGCGACTCTGCTGCAAACTGACAGGTTCTAGATGTTTGGCACTTGAGCCCAAGAACGTTCGTCATCAGTGTGTCCACTGGTCCTAGAATTAGCAAGTTACACCATTTTCTCTTCCCCTTTATTCAGCATTTCTATACATTCCCATATCTTGTTTTCCTGCAGTCCTTCGTTTTCTCTTCTCCCTGGCCTGCCCACCCTCTTCTCCACAAAATAGCTGTGTTTTTCAGGGCCAGTGCAATGCACTGTGCAAGCCATGCACTTGCACAGGGAGGCACCTTAGCTTCCTGGATGCTGTCCCCTCTACCAGTTGACCCCAACCCACTAGCAGTCTGTCAAGGAGGCTATGAGGCCGCTGGTGCCTCCCAGCCAGCTGGTGGGAGAGTCAAGAAGGAGCCGCTGGCCAAATTCAAGAGAAGGTCACGGGGCCATCAGCCAAATGCAGCCAGTCGGCAGCTGAAGTGGAGATAAAGCCTCAGGGCCGCTGGCCAATCCCAACCAGCCAGCAGCAGGCATCAAGGAGGCCCCAAGTCTGCCGGCAGATCCCAACCCGTGAACAGCTTGAATGAATAGGATGCTCAAAGGCTGCCACCCTGCTGGCAGTTTGAATAAAGAGGACTCCAATAGCAGAAGAGAGGGAGGGACTCTAGTGAGTGAAGGCAGGTGATTGTGTGTGTGCATGATAGTGAGAGAGAGGGAGTGTGTGTATGTATATGTCAGAGAGAGAAAGAAGAATGCTTCCGCACACCTACCCCATCCCTTGTAGTCCATGACAGTTTCAGGGTAACTGGAAATCAAACGTTGCCAGGAATGGAGAGCAGAGGATTTTTTTCATCCTTATTTTTGAATTATCAGTGTTACTTGATGTATCTGTGTTTTGAAATATTTCATTGGTGTGTGTGTGGAATTTATAAAAATGATAATGAGTTTTTAAATATTAGATGCTCTATTCACCAGTGTTTTGAACTTTTTTTTATTAGTATGGTGTTACTATTTTGATTTATATTTCTTGATTTTATTGTTTGTTTTATGAGAGATGGCAATGTTTCTGTTTCTCCATTGTTGCACTGTACACAATCTGGCTTGCTGTGGTTTCTAGTTCAGGTTTTGTCTGCATATTTGTTTATACTAAATGGTCTCTCTTGTCTGAGCGTCTGACTGTATTCTGCATGTCTGACCGAGGTGAGGTATTCTGCTAGCGTGTGGTGATCTATAGAAGCCTGGCTAATTCTGTTTTCTTAATAGGAAGTTTATTGGTTTTTAGGGCCTAGTATAATATTGGCAGGGTTGCCTTTTCATAGATAGGGTTGTTACTGCTTAAGTGATGGTAGCGCTATTCTGCTATGCAAGATTTCCTATATTGTAATAGCAATTCAGTTTACTCCTGGCTTTTTAAAGATCAAGCCTATGCCCAACATACATTAGAATAGGCTTAATGCTATATGGGTTCCAACTGTCTTTTTTTGGTTGATATCAAAATATTGCATAGAAATATAATATCCATTTTACAGTAAGAAATATTTCTACCTCACAAGACTGTATCCTGTTGATTGAATGAGCTTTTTCATGTAAAATGTTATAGATGTATAATTTCTAATTGCATGTGTGGAGAGGGGGAGGGCGCAAGACTGTAAGTTTCATAGGGCATCTAATTCTCTTGAACCAGATATGGTGTGACCGGAACTCATCTCCCACATAGAATTTATATTATTTGGGGGGGGGGGGGGGGGGGGGGGGTCACTTTTCCTTATTTGTTTTAAAATTTCCATGTTGATAGCTGGATTTTGCTAGCTGATTTGAATTTTTCCTGCAAATGAAGTAACTTGCCCACACTTGGCAAAACAGGGACGAAGTGTCCCAAATTTGCTCACCTGAAATCTGGTAGCCTCACTCTAACCTCACCCACACCTGTAAATAATTTTCAAACACGACGTTGTTATTAGGAACTAATGGCTGCATTAGAAATTACTGAGGAGGAGGGTGGGGAAGCCCAAGACAGCATTGGCCCCGTGTGCTTTAGATGGGCAAAGCAAGCTAATAATTGAGCGAGAATCTTGGGTGGGCTTAGGTAAAAATAGTACTCTTTAGTGCATTAGAAAGGCAGTAGAAGAATATTGGTTCTGGGAAGAGACTCTGTTCATTCTGACACATGCTTTGTAATGCCTTTCAAGAGCTTGTTCAGCTTAGCTATTGTTCATCCACAATCCATGCAACAGAGTTAGAAAAAAGGCCTTTGCTAAAACTCATCCGAAAACTCTGTACCGCACCTATTAAATTGGAGTATATGGATATCGGTTTCTTGCAGTAACAGGCTTCTAAGTATCTTGCTTTTGTTTTTTATCAATATATCTTTTGCTGTACTTACCTAAATTTTTGTTTTCATATTTCAAATAGTTTTGGTTCAGTGTTTACATTTTAGATCTTGTTTCAGTGGCAGAATGGCTCACGGATTCACCCCATTGGCTAACTTGATCCGAGAAGACTACTTGAGCTGTAAGATCTGCTTTGAGTTGTACAGAACCCCAAAGCTCCTGCCCTGCCTTCACAGCTACTGCCAGCAGTGCCTGGAGTTACTCGTAAAAAACAGCTCCTTGCAGTGCCCTGAGTGCAGGATGCAAGTGGATGTCAAGGGTGGCATTGCCAGCCTGAAAACCAACTTCTTTCTTAATAGCCTCCTTGAACTATTTGAGCCCAAGAAGCTAAAAGATCTTACATGTGCAATCTGCTCCTCTAGCAAGTCAGTCATCGCTCGATGCTTGGACTGCAATGATTTCTTGTGTCAATCCTGTACCCAAGGCCATTGTTGCTCCCGCCTTACCCTTAATCACAAGGTGGTGAACCTAAAAGAATTTCTAGAGGGGCAACATGATACAGAGATGAGACAGCGTCAGGAGGTGTATTGTCAGGACCACCAGAGGGAGCCCCTGAGGTTCTTCTGCAACACCTGCAGCTCAGCTATCTGCAGAGACTGTCGACTCTTGGTTCATTTCCAGCACGAGGTGGGATCCATGGCAGATGAAGTACAGAAGAAGAAGCCTGAAGTGAAGAAGCTGATTGAAGGGCTGGATAATAATATCAAGAAGATTTCAGATCAACAGCAAGCTATGAAGGAGTCAATTGAATTGTTGAATGTAGCAGGAGATAGTATCACAGAGAGCATCACTGACTATGTGAATAAAGTCACTGCTTATTTGATGGAGCAAAAAGTGGCTGCTCTTGCTAGATTGTCCACATTTCAGAATGAGCAAATGGAAAAATACCTTTCTGTGAAGCAGGAACTCCAGAGCCAAATGGACAAGGCAGTCAACACAAAAAAATTTTCAGAAGAGGTGCTGGATGTAGGAAAGGACTGTGAGATTATATACCTGGAGAATACCATGAGGGATCGGATTCAAGAACTGCAGACTTTTATCCCACAACAGCTGGAAAACAAGATCCCAGAACTGCACATAGCTTTAGATCAAACGGAAATCCTTTCCAAACCACAACTATTTAATTTGGTGTTCGCAATAGAGAAGCCAACAGGAGATGTGAGGACACCTGATACTGTTTTTTCTAGAGAAGATACACATGAAGGTAAACAGCCAGAAAATGCAATGACTCTAAACCCAGCACCAAATATCCCTGTGGTGGCCACTCAGAACCCCAGTCACAACAACCCTTGGTACCTTCCTAAACCTGTGAAGAATTTATTATTTATCAGTAGCTTTAACATAGATGTTGTTGATGATGATGATGATGACGAGGACGATGATGATTATGACGACTATGATGATTCTGACGATGAGGATGATACATACGAGCCAAAGATCACTGCAATTGCTGCGTTCCCTGGAGAAGGGGGGATTCTGGTGGCAGACAGTAATAATAATGAAATAAAGCGCTTCTCTTTTAATGGTGACCTCCGCAGGACCTTTGTCCTCTCAGGTGATGCCTCAGTCTGTAGCATTGTGATTTGTGGAAATACCTTAGCTTGTACTGCTGACTGTTACCTCAATTTCCTGACACTTGGTGGCAATTTCCAGCACAAAGTAAAACTGCGAGGCACTCAGGCTGACTTGAAATATCCTATCACCAATTTCAGATCCGAATATGTGGCAGTAAGTGAGGGAGCTCTTTGCTCAGTTTCCCTCTATACCACCAAAGGTGAGTGTATTGACAGAGTCCACCCTTATGGTTATAAGGGAGGTCGGTTCCTCTTCATTGCTATTAATAGCTTGGAAAATTTCATTGTGTGTGACTTCATGAAGAAGCAGATTGTCATCTTTCAGAGGTCTGGCCATATTGTCCAAATTCTGAATAGTTCCAACTCCATGCTGACCAAGCCTTTCAGCCTGTGTGTGGATGATTCTGACTGTATCTTGGTGGTCGATGTGGATGAAGTGATTCAGTTCTCAGCAGATGGGACAAACGGAGAGGTGTTATTGAGTGCTAATAACGGGGTGGCAAAGCCACGTCTTATCACCATTGATAGCCATGGACGCCTTGTCCTGCTTTACCAGAATACTTGGATCAGTATTTATGAATTCTGGCCCTAACGGTCTACACTAGCTTTGGGCAGGTCATGTGACAGTGATTATGTCAGATCATAAAAAGAGATACAAGCAAACACTATCTGTAATAGTATGCTTACACAGGAATTGTCAGGTTTAAAAATTTCACTAAAACTTTACAGTGTAAGTCATAACTAGGGCTTCTGATAAACCCCAAGAGAACGCCCCCAATGCCAAAAAAATTAAATAGGTGTTTGTTAGATAAACACTGGAAAAAAATCACAACTGAACACTGATTTTTGTAACCCCAAAGAAGCCCTAATTAGCTGGAAAATAAATACCTAACATTAGAAGCCCTACTCATGACCTATTGCTATAGCTATCAACTGTTAATGGCAAACCAGGACAGAAGGGCCCATCTTCCTAGGTGGGGGCTAAAACTTTAAGACTATATTTAGAAAATCCATAAAAATAAAGTAAAATAATAAGTAATATCTGTGTAAATAAGGGATTACCCAGGTAATTCAAGAAATTGATATCAGAATTTGACAAATTTGCGTAATGAATGCAAGTCTCTTATATACAATATAAATATGGATCAGAGGATCCGCTTGGTTAACTTGCTTTACAAGTGGTGTATTAAATTTAAATAAAAAATAGAGAGATCGATTTTGGACCATGACAAAGAATTCAGTATTGAAGCAAGGAAAATAAAATAAATATTCATGAGATTTACCTGAAGATTTTCAGCAGCAGAGTAGCTAAATTTTATTTTTGCCCAGGTTTACAAAAATGCTCCTTGCCAGCTGAACTGTATAATTTGAATGGGGTGACTTTCCAGGGAGCTTGTTATATTGGGATTCCAGATTTCTCTGTACAGGCCTGGGTATTGATCCTATCACTATCCATTTCTCACATCCCCAAAACATTGCTGGTTCTCAGGATATACATGAGTATTCTTTATCTGTTTGCAAGCCAAGTGTCATTGGCTAGATTGGACCAATCCTACTATAGACATTGATACCTTTATCTAGGCTGATTTTTGCTATTAATTATGTTAACATCTATTGCTTTTTCATAGGGAGGGTAGCTTTAGAAGGTCCGCGCGGGTGTCTGTGTTTGTGGTTGCCGGCGCACGCATATGGACCCGGCAATTTTTATAAGATGCGCGCGTTGACACGCATATGTTATAAAAATCCACTACCCGCATGCAAATGCATGCCCGATTTTTATATCTGTGCACGCGAGTACCGAATCTCACGCATAAGGGGGTGAATTTTACTACATGCGCGCGGAGACACAATGGGCCCTAATCCCAGTTTCCTCCCAGTCTGCTCCAAAAAGGAGGGAACTTCCTAACCTGCCTCTCTTTTCCTCTACTAACCCTGACCCCTAAAACCACACTAACTACATATTTTTTGTTTCGGAACTAATCCACTTTTGGAGGCAGCAGGAGGATGCATGGGCATGTTGGATGCCGGTGCGCACTTCAGTGGGTCAGTGCCTATTGGCGCTGTCCCGGCCCTCCCGCCCCCTTTTCTAATACCCTTTCTTCGGCACATACCAGGAAATACACGCGTGGCTATGGATGTCTGAAGAACCACGCCTCGCGCATATCTCTCTGATTTCACATGCACAGGGCTTTTAAAATTAGTCCTTATATTTCTAAAGAAGACAAAGTTCCATTAGCTAGATCATTAATTAGATCATTCATTGCCAGGGACTGCCATCTGCTGTATTTATCCTGACATTATCTAACCCAGTGATTCTCAACTTTTTTTCCTGCCGTGACACATCTGACAGACGATGCTCACGTATGTGACACACTGCGCATTAAATTCTGCAGTTGAAGTTTAAAAATTCTAAATTATTTTATTGCTAAAAATGATTGCACGAGAGAAAATATTCTTTAATTTCAGTAACTGCTGGAAAAAGAAATAGTTATTACATTTGATTGCTTTCACAAAAGTTTGAATCTTCCCTTCTCCTAGGACAAGCAGGATGGTAGTCCTCACACATGAGCAACGTCGTCTGATGGAGCCCAGCATGGAAAATTTATGTCAAGGTTTCTAGAAACTTTGACATGCACACTGAGCATGTCCAGCATGCCACTATCCACGCATGGTCAATCTTCAGTCTCTTCTTTTTCGCAGAGCTATCGTCTCACTGTTGTGGAGCTCGTGCTGTTTTTCTGAGGAAAACTTTTCTACAGTCGGTTTTTCGACTCTCCTGCACCGGAACCCTCTCGATTCCTCCCAACCTTAGTTACTGGGGCGGTGCAGTAAGTTCCTTTTAATCTATGCTGTCGATTCCTGATAGCGATACCCTTGACTGCTCGCTGGTTTTTTTCTTCCGTGGAGTAGTCTGGTTTTCGTCGTTGCCCTCAGTGCATTCGGACTATGTCCATCACAGATCTGCAAGAAGTGTGTATCCTTTGCCTGGGGGGTGTCGATTTTGTGACCAGATGACCCCCAAAGGGTTGTGAGCCCACCTGGATAAAATGAAGAAGCTCTTTGGGTTGAAAAAATCTGAGGCCTCAATGTCAGGGACGTTGACACCGAAGGCCCACAGAGCTGATGGACACTGAGCCATCGGTGTCTACCCCTCTGCCAGGGCCTTCAGTGGAGCGGGGTGCCGGACATTGCCCTAAGTTCCTGCCTAAGGTGGTGATGGATTTCCATCTTAGTCAATCGTCCTGCCCACCTTTTTTCCCAAGCCTCATTCACACCAGGGTAAGTGGGCTCTGCACAGTCTGGATAGCAAGAGAGCCTTGGCCTTCTACTTGAAGTGGACAGCAGGCAGTCCACGCAACTCTACATCTCTTTTGATAGAAATAGATTGTGAGTTGCGGTTGCTAAGCAGATGCTGTCCAACTGGTTGGCAGATTGCATCTCCTTCTGCTATGCTCAGGCAGGATTGCACCTTGGGGGTCATGTCAAGGCTCATTCTGTTTGTGCTATGGCAACTTTGGTAGCCAACTTGAGAGCTCATTTGGACGAGATCTGCAAGGCTGCGATGTGGAGTTCTCTCCCCACTTTCCCACTCACTACTGTTTGGGCAGGGATGGCCAACACGATAGCAGCTTTGGCCAGTCTGTCCTCCGGAATCTCTCTTCAGCTGTAGAACCCAACTCTTCCTACCTAAGGCCCATTTTTCAGGTTCAGGCTGTCTCCTTCTGTTACTGACAGCACCAGTGTTGTGCCTTTTGGCCCCTGGTTTAGGTGTCTGTTGGTCTTGCTTGTTGTTGGGAGCAGCCTGTAACTACGGATTCACCCAAGTGTGAGGACTATCATCCTGCTTGCCCTAGGAGAAAGAAGAGTTGCTTACCTGTAACAGGTGTCCTCCTAGGACAGCAGGATGGTAGTCCTCACGAAACCCACCCGCCACCCATCGGAGCTGAGTTTCTCCTATGTTTGTTTTATTTTTTTTAATTCTCTGTTACGAGACTGAAGAGGGACCCCGCGTGGATAGTGGCATACTGGACATGCTTAGTATGCCAGTTTCTAGAAACTTTGACATAAGTTTTCCATGCCAGGCTCCATCCAATTATGTCACCCTTGTGTGAGGACTGTCCTAGGAGAACACCTGTTACAAGTAAGCAACTCAACTTTATTGGTGAGAAATCTGGGACAGATGTTTTGATTCATGGTAGAACATTAAACAAACTCTTGTGCATCTCACTGTCAACCTCTAGAAGTTCTGAACTCTTCTGGAGTTTATATAGAATAGAGCAAGGATGTTAACATAGAACATGGTAACATAGTATTGTCAGCAGAAAAAGATCAAATAGTCCATCCAGTCTGCCCAGCAAGCTTCCCATGGCAGTAACTGCTGCTTCATGCAGGTTACCCCCATGCCTTATATTAAGGATAATAATACAAGCAAAACCAAGCAACTGTCAAACCCAAAACAAAATTACTGCAACATATTTACATGGTGAGTATCTTTCCTGATATTTCAGACAATGCTGTTTGAATGTTCTTTGCTTTTGGACTTGGCTGTAGAAGTTTTATCCCCAGCGTCAGCGTATCAGTACCCCAGACCATAAAATGTTTCCCTTTTCAACTTGCCATACAAAAAAAATATATTCAAATTCTGGTATTCCCTCAGTAACATCACTTCAAAATCCTTCCCCTGCCAGATACTTTGTGAAATAACATGAAACCCTGCAATAAAAGACACTTAGAATCTATATAGCAAACCTGCCATACCATTACAGCACTAACAGCCAGGCCTCAAACAGCAACAACGTTTCCTATGAAAATACAACACTGCAAATATAGAACACAATACACTTCTTGTTGG